>NC_071112.1:26992500-27301666 GCF_024256425.1 Clarias gariepinus
TTAATGTGTTGGGAATAAAAGACACTGTGACATGCTGTTATAGTGAAATAAGCCTCCCCCAGGTTATTGTTCAGCCCTTCAGTTGTTGTGGGGCGTGGCTTAGAAGTAACTCATCTACATTGACACTGAAACGGCGCATTTGGAGGAGGAGTGAGACAGACGGAGAGTTTGAGGTATAAAAATGCAATATTTGGGGAGTATTTTAGTCTGGAGCGTTAACACACACTTTGGGCGAGCTCTGAGACCTGTGATAACTTGTTAGAGAAATATGGCACCATTAAAAAGACTACTTAGTAAGTTAGTAAGTAATCATTATGTTCCTCTCCTCTGCAGACGTCTCGTGCGTGTCTGAGAGTTCGGGGAAAGCCGATGTAGAGGCGAAGCGACATCATCGCCAGAGCCTCAGAGCCGTGCAGCTCAGCAAGGTAAGATTTAACCGTAGGAGTGTGACACAACGAGTAACGTCATCCAGCACCGTCACCCATCATCTAGAAACAAATAAGCAGTGAAATGGAGGTTGTGAGGTGTTGGAGTGCTGTGTGTGCCTGCGCGCTTCAGCTGCATTGCTGTCTGATTGGCGTGATTAGTTATCACTCGCTCATTTACTCTTCCCATGCTTCATGACATTTCTGCTGCCTGCTTATTACTTTCTCTCTCTCTCTCACACTCTCTCACACACACACACACACACACACACGGGGAGCTAACAGACTGCTGGTGCTTGTTTTTGCACACTGCGTCGGTGTCCTCAGATTCGTCATCGAGAGCAGGCCGTCTGCGCGCAGCCTGACACCCTAGACAAATGGAGAGCAGTTTGAGGTGAGGGAGGCCTCGATATCACAGCATAATAGATTAAGAATGAGTTGTGGCCTGACAAGTCTCTATATCATAAAGCCATTGCTTACATTTTTGTTGTAGCTGCAATAAAGATTCAGCAGTACATCAGGGACGGGCAATTAATAAATTCATTACCCAGCAGCGTGCTGCCCAGGTCCGTGTTTCAGTTGCCTGGAAACTGACAAGGCTAAAACCTTGGCCAGTGTAACGTGACGTTCATTAGGAGTAATGAACAGGTTTATGAGTTTTATTTAGCAAAAACTCAGGACATTGTATTGCACCATCACATGGCATTGCATGTCAAAGATAACAGTGTCTGTAATGCTGGCCCTACCGCCGTTAAAAACCACTGGAAACACACTCAACTTGTCAACATGGGGCCGTTCCCTCAACAACCAGTTCCTTCCCCATTTACAGAGTGACATCAAACCACCACAGCCACTTAAACTGTGTGAAAAGTGTAATATTTTCTCTCTTTAGTTTTATTAAGTTCACTGGTTTAACAGTACAACACCGACTGGTGAGTTTAGGTTGACCCTATTCTAGAGCGATGGGTGTGTCAGAGTGAGAAGGGAAGTGCATGAAGCAGTACGCCCATGCCTCGTGGCCACCGTACAAGCCCCTGGAGGCAGTGTTGTGGTCAGTCTTATGAACTTCAGTTGGTTGGGTCTAGGCTCAGCAACATTATGTGGCAATAAAATAAAGGCTGCTGTGTACTGATTGACCAGGTTATCACATCACGTGATGGCACGTCAAGTTCCAGGATTGTGACGAAGTGGTTCTGAGAGCATGAGGAATCATTTTCACACACCCCATTGTGTGCTGTAATTAAAATCAAAGGCACTCGAATTAAATATTAGCATCTGTGTCTTTTTTTGGGCCAGACAGTGTGTAATAAAGTTATTTAATTTTAGTACTGTATTTGTGAAGTGCTGTAGTTAAGGGGAAAGTGCCTGAGCTGAGGCTGGGAGTGAAGCTCATTTCTAAACTGAAAAGGATCTTATTGCAGGTTTTAAATAAAAGTAAAAGATTACAAACAGCTCCTTTAATCTTATATAATCATACTCGCATAGTGTGTGTTTTGTTTACTGCTGATTTAAATAGCTTTAATTGTCCTGTGTGTGTGCGTGAGCGCGAGAGAGACCTGTAAGTCGAGCAGGTGGATTAAACACGACACACTCTGCCCTTTTTATCTACTCATTGACATGCCATGCTCCCTCTGTGCCGTGAGCTTCATTATACACGCTGTGTGACGGTGGTGGGATTCAGAGCTGTTACTCTACAGAGACAAGCTTTAATCTGATTTTATCTCTATCGCCGAGTTATTTTCTTCATCGGGATGTAAATGAGGAAAATGAGATGCGTCACCTGCTCTGTTCGGCTCAGACCGCAAACAGACGGCTTATAGCTTTACTGTTCATCATTTTGCCTTTTAATTGCAAAGTAATAATATCTACTGATCTTTGGGTCAGAATACAGCACATTTCTCTTTTGGATCCTCTTTTGGAGTTTTGGTTGTCAGGTGTTGATTAATTTTCTGTGACAACAGTGCAGGTTTATATAAGTTAATGCACACAATCTGATGCAATATGGTTTGTCGAGCAACAGCTCATTCAGGATTTGTTAGACAGCAGTCATGTATGTAATCATACAGTAAGAATGGTGAAATTTTTAAGGAAGGAGTCTCCAGTATCAGAGTTTTCAGCTCTTTGTTGCTGCTATAAGTGACATTAAACAGTGTAACAGTAAATGGATAAAATGTATGTTTAAATTTGTGTTAAGTGGTAAATTCTTGCTGTGTACAGTTAATGTAATAAAACACTTCAGGTGTAACGGTCACACCACACCACCCTGCCATTGATAATTTCACTGTTTAATGTCCCATTATTCCATACTTAAAGGGACAGATGTGATACGTTATGCTTTTTTTCGATAAGTCTGAAAGGGTTTTAAATGATCTGTTTAATGCTGCTTGATAAACAGCACTGTTGACTCAACTGTTTGTGCTGCAGGGATCATGGCAGGGTGTTAATAATGAAATTAGAGTATCAGTCAATGTACATTCTGACATAAACAGAGTTTCAGTTCAGTAGGACGTTATAAAACATACTAAATTTTTACATTTATTCACTGCCCTGTCTGACCTGACCTAAGAACAGGATTTATCCCAGTATGAATGTTCTGTTGTCAAAGTCACATTGAGACACCAGCGGTGTAAATCTGATGAATTTTCCACACTAATGCAGCTTCTATTAATGCACATCTCGTTTCATGATACTTTTTTAATGAGCCTTAAAATTAAAAATGAAAAACGAACGGAAAAGATGAAATTGCCGGGTTCTTGGTCATCTTCACTCACTGAACACTTTATTAGAAACACCTACTCATTCATGGAATTATGTAATCAGACGGTCTTGTGGCAGAAGAGCACGAAATCATGCAGAAACGGCACTTGAAAAATCTGCAGGTTGTGTGATGGGGTGATATCAACATGGATTCAAAAGATTATTCCATTTAGTAGAACCCATGACATGAGGAACCGAAGTTATTTCGAGAGCTAACCGATAAAGTGCTGCATGTGAGTGTATATAGTTAAAAAATGCTTGTGACCGTGTGATTGCTAAACACCCTGTGTCTCTGAGAATGACTTTAGTGGTTTCCTGAATAAACTGAACTGCAATCAGGCCTTCACACTTCTGCAACCTTCAGACACATATGCCGTAACAGCAACCACTGGCTGTCATGATGTCCTTCGAATGCTCTGTCCTTCAGCTCAGAGAGAGATGAAGCTGCTCGGTCAGCATACGGACACAAGCCGGGGAATCATCTCTGCTAAACACTGCCTCGGAGTCTGAGCCAGCTCCTCACTCAGAGCTGTAGATCTAAACACCATCTCTCCCTCTCTCTCTTTCTCCCTCTCTAACACACATGTACACATGCACATGTGCCAGAGAGTCTAAGCCAGTTCCCATGGCTGAGGATAAACGAGCACCATGCCAGATCCGGCTTTCATCTCCCCGCCTTTATCGAGCTCGGGAGAATACACTAGCGGAGACTCTCAAGGACATGAAAGTTATGAAGTTCAAATGGAATTAAAGGAAAACTCCACTCTAAAACACTTTAATTATGTTTTTATTGAAATATCTGTGATGTGTTTGAAGCATCACATTAATGAGAAATCCAGCACATAACCCGTGGATACGCAAATTTCCAGAATGCAATGCAGCAACAGTAGGTGATGTGAAAAATGGTGCCGAGGAACATATTAGTGTAAAAGTTAAAGCTCTGAAACAGTGATCTGTTTGAGCGTTCAGATGAGTGAACGGACGATAGTGTATAAATCCTTCTGCATCTCTATCAGCATGGCATTCTGGGTATTGTAGAAAAGTGTCAACCCAGAAAAAAAACAGAGCAACATGTCTATTAATTAATAAATATGACAAAGGCATAAAACAAATGAACTAATATGGGGGGGGGGGGGTTAAATAATGAAAATGAATTAAATGAAAATTCAATGTCAATGGCACATAGAAAAGGACATAATATTGTAGATATTATTGGAGATTCTTGAGGCTAATAACAAAATCTTTTATTTATGTTTACATTTTTTATATGTTCCTAACATTCATTTATTCATATATTTATTCATCCATTTATTGTGATGAAAAAATTATTGTTTTTTTATTTAGTATTGAAATCTATTTATTTATTCATTCATTAATTTATCTATCGAATCAGGTGGATTAGTAATTTTTTTATTTCTTATGGATTAAGCTCTTTATTTAAAAAAAATCTATTTGGTCCGCTGCGGTGACCACAGATGCCTGCAGCTCCTCAGGATGCATGAGTAGTGTTTTTGGTGTGAGTGGAGCTCTGCAGAACAAAACAGGAAGCTCACCGTAACTCGCTCGGCTCTCGAATGATCTATGTTTTCCAGTCTTTATTTATTGAGCTTTAAAGAGTAGATGGCAGTGTGGCACAATAGCCCTCACCTCAGGAATGAATCACAACATGTCAGAGTTTTACTGCTGCATGGCAAGACGTTCTCCTCTGAGCAATGAGTATAGCTCGCACCCCTCCACGGCCCATATTCTCTCTCTCTCTCTCTCTCTCTCTCTCTCTCTCTCTCTCTCTCTCTCTCTCTCTTTCTGGGATTTTATTCCTCTAGCTGCACTTTGGCCAGCGATTACAGAACATCACCCTGTCAGAGAATATGTAATTGTTTATGCTAAATGATCAATACCAGGGAGTAGAAAAAAATTTCACATTGCTGTTAAATTCTGGCTCCTGATTTCTGGTTGATTCAAAATGATTCAAAATCACGGGTTTATCTTAATGTTTTCATTATCACTGATTCTATACCGTCAGCTTGTAGGTGTGTAATCAACAATTTAACAGTCCCATGTGATGAAAGGAGCCGCCAGTGCTTTAATCTTTAAACATGAGGTTTGTCATTTTTAGCATGCAGAACTTTTCTGGGGTATATGAGATGTCAGGATATTATATTCTGCTTTAGGAAAATAATCAACTTCAGGGTCGCAACTGTGACCCGCCTTCATCACACCACTCTGCTGTTGATTATTTTCCTCCAACAGCATGTCCTGAAGTGTTGTATACCTCTAATAGACACTGAAAAATCTGTAGCAAGGAAAAGTATATCCAAATCCCATCATCATATATCTCAGCTGTGCTGTACAGTACGATGCCATGCAACCTGAGAGAGTGGATGAATGGAATTTCTTCACATAACACGTTTATCGAGATGGATGTTTTTCCGGTCGCCTCAAACCTCAGCGTTAACAGCAGTGTGTGCAGGACAGCCAGAAACGTCTTCATTGTATTGATGTTTAGAGGGATGAGGTCTTTTGGCAGTTCGCTCACACGGCCTCTTCTTTATGCGCTGTGGAAGCTGCAGTGGCTCATGCTGAGGTGTATCCCAGCATGCATCTGGCCAGCGCTTTTTGTCCATTCAACAGCTATTGATATGCAGATTCACTGGGCAGCAGCATTTTTTTTTTTTCTCCACTGCCTACGCTTACAGTACCTGTTAGTGATCAATTGATGGATCTCGACACAAAGCCATTGAGCCTTGAAGGATGTTTGTGAACTTACCGAGCATCAGATTTGAGTATGAGAGAGGAGAGGAGAGGAGAGGCGAGGAGGTCAGAGTCGGGGAGGAAGGCAGTTTAGGCATGATGCCGGCTTTCAGAACAGTTAAACTGAGAAGGAAGAGCTGCGCCCTGGGCCGGAGGACGAAGAGTCAGGCTCGGGCCGTCTGGAGAATCCTGTACAGACTCGTGTTCAGGGTGAGTGCGTGAGTCCAGTTCTGTATCACAGCTCTCGAGGTATGGAGACCTGACGCCACTGCTCTGTTTCTGTAGTGTGAGTGTTGAGATCTGTACTTTAAATACAGCATGTGTTCTCTAGATCAGCACATGTTCTTGGTCATTTTGACAGCGTGTGTACTCGGGAGTGTAAATTGGTGTGTACTGTAGGTGTAAAGGTTATTTCACAACGGCTCGGACTAAAAAGCAGAACTTTTATAGACTACTGTGAATGTGTGTGTCTTTAATTTTTTGTTCACGCTACTCACAGTATCACCACATCAGGCTGTTTTATTAAAAGAAATAAAAAAGAAATCGGCCAAGTTTACTATTTATTGAAATATCAATTTCTAAACTAATAAGATCAAATAAAACCAAGTTTAAAACAGATAAAATACACGTGCAATTGTTATACAGTAACAGGCTTACTTCGTCACTTATCTAGAGCTTACTTTCAAAGAAGTCGAGTGGCTTATTAACGTGACTGGGGTGTGTTGTCTCTAAGTGTCTTCCTACTTTGTTGGGTCTCATGCTGTCTGCTGCCAGCGGTTTAAGACACAAAACACACAGAGGTCTCTCCTCTGTCTCCACCATCACCACCATGAATCCAAGCGCAACATACAGTAGGCTTCATCATGTTTTCCTTTCGACTGGCTTTTTGGTTGATTAGGCTGATAGTGCTGAATCACCTGCTTTTTTTGTGGTCCATGTAACAAATGTGTCCATTGACGTTATTATGCTCACTACATACAGTACGCTACTGACCCGGTTTGTGACCGCGGTAAAGTTAGTTTGATATTCACATCTCCGAATTCAATAGCTGCGTAAATAAACCCGCAAATAAGATACCCACATATATTTCCTCTCTACATTGTCTTTGAGCTACATCCGCCCTAAATTATACATGTTTAAAAGCATAAACACCATTATTCTCTATGCAACGGATGATTTAGGGATCATCGCAAAATGCCGCACAGCAACAAAAAGCGTAGAACGATATTGATCTTCTTTTCTGTTCAGCGCCTGAAGGATTAAAAAGCAACTTTGTTGCCGCACTGGAAACTGGAAATGCCAGACTAGTACTGCCTGATAAAATATTAATTTTTTTATAAAAATACAGAAACATCAGCATACACATTGGAATAAATGAAATGACATATATAATACCGAATGTTTCCTTATATATTGTTCCTCTGCAATTAACTTTAAACCGTTATTGTTGCGCTATGGTTCCACTTTTTCTCTGATGTTATTTTAATTTACATGTATTAATGATTCATTTCTTTGCGTGTGATTGTTTAGTTTCGAGTGTCCGATCTTTATTGTCAATAAAGGAAAGCATGAATTAGAATAGGTACTTTCCTATTATTTTCATTGCGCCCCACCTGTCATGTCTGTATTCCCCACTAGCGGGGCCGCCCCACACTTTGAGAACCACAGGCTTAGGCATTGATGTTTGGATGTCACAGAGGCTCCAGGTCCAGTTTCAGTACAAGGTGTTCAGAGGTGTTGAGTTCAGTCAGGCCTCTGTAGTGACATTACACACTATGTCTTTGTGGCTCTTACGCATCATGCTAGATAAGCTTTTGCGGTTTTTTAGTTCTTTTAGGGATATTTTAAAACTGCAACACACAGAGACGGTCTGTACTGCACATTGTGTAATCCAGACTTAGGAGAAGATACTGGTCAGGGGTGCACATATTTTTGTAGATTTCACTATGATGAAGGAAGTGATTTACTTCATTGTGCGGGTGTGATGACTTCTGAGTGCTTGATTCTTATGGGTATTCCTATGGTCAACCTGAAGCATGCTGGTGCAGAGATACTGTAGATCTGCATGTTTAAAAAAAAAAAAAAAGTCGTCAAATACAGAGAGAGAGAGAGCTGTCTACTCTGCATGTCTTCTTTTGTCTTCGTCCTGCTCTCTCGCCTCCACATGCTCCTATTTTAATCTGTGTGTTTCCTGGCTCACGCATCACCCAGCACGGGGACAGAGAAGCGCGTTGCAGTGCTGTACGTTAGCGGATGAGTCATTTACCTGCAGGTCCTCGTCGGATAAATAGACATTTCTCACGATTGTTCGTTATCCTTGCAGCGGTTCTCCAGCTGTGTGTGGGAGATCCGGCTGAGACTCTCTTTATGCATACAGAAACAAATGATCATTTTACTCCAATTGTCCTGTAAATTGTAAAAAGTGATATGATGTCACGGGTTACCACGGCGACTGTCCATATGTACCCACGCTTGCCAAATTTTTATTTGTTAAACTTTTTATTCGTTTACATCCGACACCTAATGTTCTACAGAACAAGTTTTTCAGCAGCACTGCAGAGCATACATGCAAATTTGCATGCAAGTTTCATAATGACGACATGATCGCGCAAAGCGAAACAGTTTGTCAGGGCGACCTTATCGCTGTCACATGCAACTTTTATGTTGTTTATGCTGTGATAAATGTTTGATCCGGATAGGTCCTAGCTGCTCTTCTTCAGTGTAGTCAAGATGCAGATTTGTGTGTGTGTGTGTAACAGCTTCTAATCTTTAATTAATGAGTGATAATGAGCTCCTGGGAGGCGCAGTGATCGCGTCTGCAGTCCCGTCTTCACCCCGCATCTTTTCCTTTCCCTCTTCCTCTCTACCCTTTCCTTCTCTTTATTGGTCTCTCCTTCTTTTCTTTTGTAACACCGTTTTTTTTGCAGAGTTTCTGGAGCGGCTGTGTGGTAATTAGCGAACGCTGCAGGCTCCATCCCAGACTCATGACTCACACACAGCTTTGTACCCACTCAACCCCCCCCCCCTTTTTTTTAAACACACACACACACACACACACACACACAAACGACATGCAAAGCTGACTGCTGGTACTTTTTTTTTATTTGTGCCCTTTATCAGTTTGTTAGGATGCTGATTACTTGCATGCACACACTGACAAACACACACACACACACACACACAATACGCCAAATCCATTTCTTGATTTGTATGCAGGACTTTCACACTGCCAAGGTTGTGTTACGTTTGTGTAGATGATCACACTTGTTTATTTGAGTCGATCCTTTTTGAGCGTCATGTCTATATCACTGTGCGAAAATAGAATTGGATAAACGCTGACATAGCTCTCTCTCTGTGTGTGTGTGTGTGTGTGTGTGTGTGTGTGTGTGTGTGTGTGTGTGCGCTGCACCTTCCCAAATAGAACTAATCAATATTTTTTCTAGCTATTTCAGGATTTTTTTCTCTCTTGCCCAGAGACTGAGAGAATCGCATGTTAGCATTTAAATGCTTTATCTCTTCTTACCAAATATAAATGTTTTATTCAGAACCAACAGATAACGTGTGTTAAACAGAGCAGAAAAATCAGATATGAACTGTGTACGAGATGATGTGAATGTGTATGAGCAACTTTTGGTTTTGGAATAATAAACATTATAGGGAAAAAACCCTCTTGTATTTGTCCTTCGCTTGTTTTCATCATTTCAGACTCACATCAGGGGTACGATCAGGGAACGACCTTGTGCTGACCTCTGGACATCAGTATGAGCGGAGATCAGAACACCAGAACCAGAAGCGAGTCTGTAGGAAATGTATTAATGTCCAGTTTTAGTTTAGATCGAGAAACACCGTACATGGACTTGATGTGAAGAGTGCGCATAAGCTTTTAATACATGATTAACACTATGGTAACTTTCTTTTAGCGACTTTAAGAACAACACCTGGTCCAGGTAGAGAATGAGATGGTTTATTTTGTGAAAACATCTTTCAGAAAAGACTTGTTTGACTCTTTTCTTTGAACTGGTCTATAATTATGATTAACAATCATAATTAAAACTTCTAGTGGCTCTGTTCCAGTCTGAAAACGAATATGAGGCATAAAAACAGCATCACATTTTTATCTCACTTTCATCTTATTTGAAGCTCACTGGCGATTAACATGATGATGAGCCTGAGTATGAGGTGTGTGTGTGATGTGTTGGCAGCTTTCACTCATCTTTAGTAATTTCATGGTCAGAGCTACAGTACGCTGGTTCACATCAGGCTACTGGTTTGTGTAGATTTAGATAAATACTGTAGATGATAAAAAAATATACCAGGAATTTAAAGTAACTGCATGAGAGTGATACGAGACTCTTGTTATGACCTGGAGGGATGTAGCGGAGTGTGAGGAACTTTCAGAGGAACAGGTCACACACCTCACTGTCATTTCTTTGTTTTGTTTTTTCACCCCATCATAACAAGCTTCCTATTTAATTAAAAATGAAAAACCTCCCAGGGTGTGTGTTCAAATCCGAACAGTGAGTCTGCGTTTGTCGTCGTTTTACCCCCTACTCCTCATACACACTCGCTCTTTCAGTGACGGGAGAAAGTCTTCCATGAGGACGTTTCTTCTGTTTAATCCAAGGTTTTTTCCCCGTTCTGTCACCTTTCATGCGTTTGATTCCGTCCTCAAGCGCAGTGTGTAAGGAGGCACTAAAATAGAAGTGCACTGTCACTTAAAAGCTTAAAATGCAATGTATTTCAGAGGTTTATGAATAATTTTGTTCAAACTCTAAAATATTGAAACGTTCTTCATCCATTTTTGGACATTTTATTACATTTATTTTTACTTCCCAAAAATAATCTTTTATTTCTTCCTCCTTGATGTAGCTCATGGAGACTTTAATTATGGTATAAAATATAAAAGAGAACAGAGAATTATGTCACGTCAGTCCAGCATACGGCTAAAAACAGCACAGACAGCGCGATGCTCAGATTAAATCATCGCTGCCATGAAGGATATCAGTAATGCAAGATTTTTTGCCATTATGTATATTGACAAAGTCCTTCCAGAGCAGCGTGTTGGCTGGCGGACATCTTGGCGACGCTCCCAGTGTTTTCAGGGTCACAGGACCAGAAGATTGGCTGATTAAACGTCACGACGCTCGTAAAACCTGAAGCAACTCGACACGATTTTTTAGATTTAAAATCTAAAAAAAAATGACATACATTTCGTAAAAGATTTTTTTTTAGACATGTTGGCTGTTTTTCCTGATGGACGAGGCTTATATACTATAGCTGATCATATTCGTGTCATTTAAAGAATAGTTTCGTGAGTATTTTAGTTCATATTTCAGTTCATATCTCAAATCATACC
Source organism: Clarias gariepinus (assembly GCF_024256425.1). Classification (NCBI taxonomy): domain Eukaryota; kingdom Metazoa; phylum Chordata; class Actinopteri; order Siluriformes; family Clariidae; genus Clarias; species Clarias gariepinus. Next base: position 27,003,790 of record NC_071112.1, read on the forward strand.
GTGTTGATGTTTGATCATGATGCTAAAGGAAATTGGGAAATGTGCACATATGGATTGCAAGAGAAATTCATAATTTTAACAGAACTCATGAAAGTAGGAGGAGTTTCTCTGGAGGTTTTGACAATAAGACTAGCAGTCGGAACAGAAAAAGAGTGTGAGATGCAGATGAGGTTTGTTTTACTAGCTAACGCAAAGAAAGACAGGGTGCCAATACTATTAATCCTGCTGAAAGTTGAAATGATGTGAATTGATGGAGCGAGGCATGTTACGTCAACTGCGTGTGACTGGCAATTTATCCGAGCTGACAGTGCGTGTCACAGCAGGGGAAGAGGATGTTTGAGGGTTTCCTGTGTGAGTGTTTCAACGAGACGATGCTGGGGTCAGATTAACGACGGAAATCCTAAAAAAATTATAATATAGCTTTAATTATGGGGAGTTTCATCCATGAAGATTATTTCTACCTGATGTCTGACTCGTTTTTAGATAAAACCCTGTTCTAAGCTTGTTTTAAAATAAATTAATCAAAGTTCTGCAAGTGTTGTGAATCTGTCCATCTCCTGTGTGTTGTGTTGCAGAGTGTGGAGACGGTGTGCGCACTGTATCACTCCTTCCAGGACGCCTCTGGAGAACCGATGGAGGTCCAGAAGGAGACGGCGGGACCGGACTCCGCCCTGCTCAGACCCTGTCCACGACACATGTCCGTCTCTGAGAGACTGCGCAAAGTCGTCCAGGAGTTAGTGGACACGGAGAAATCCTACGTCAAGGTCTGTTAAATAATAGCCGATTTATAAAATGTTGTAAAGTGTGTTTGCATTGGGCAGGGATTCATGGGTAAGAAAGACACTTCAGGTCTTGACGCTGAGAGGCGTGTCTCTCGTGATTTTTATTCTAATCATTGCTGTAGAAGAAGTTTTAGATTCCAGAAGCAAGCAGTGTTTATCAGCTTCATCAGGACAGGCCGAGCGTCATCGTGACTGTCCGGCTCAGCACGCGTTAGTCACTCATGACAACATCATGGCAAGTGGTTCATGATAAACGTCGTATCTCTCATAATAATCAGAGATGTCTTAGAGGTTTTCGTTTCCCTTTCATTTCTGTAAAACAAAGAAGATTCTATTTAATCTTTTGACAAACTGTAAAGTGCCGTGCTAAAGTCTTGGCGACCTCCTCACAGAGAAACAGCTGTACACTTTTAAAAAAAGGAGGAAATTAAGTAATCGAGCATGAACAAAACTTTTTTCACATTTCAAAACCTAGTAAAGTCCATTAGCAGGAAAAACAAGGTTTCACACAGAGATTAGTGTGGTTTGTTTTATTGCCATTAATGTATACATAAATGTTTCATGTTTTTTTTTCGCATTACAGAATAAAGACATGGTTAGCGCACAACACTGGAATGAGTAGAGCTTAAACAACATTTGTAAAGTCAGTGCTTGAGCGTGAAGTCAAGCTTGCAAAAACAGTTTATACAGTAGATGCTACAGTTTGTGACGTCCCTCAGGCTGATGATTTATTAAATTGTTCACACACTGTGTTGCAAATGTTGTGTAAATGTGTGTGAGTCTGCGTGGTCGCTGGAGCTGGCGCAGGAGGACGCGTGTGTTCCAGACGTTTCACTGTGATGTGCTGTGTTGGCTCTGGTGCACCGCAGTAAATCAGCATAATGAGAATATTGTGCTTAATACAGCCACAGCCTGCCAGCACCTTAACACTTACACAGCATCGGCCTGGGCGAGACACGATCCTGTTACAAATGTATTTGCTCCCCCCCCCCACCCCGGGCAGAAGTGAATGATGTGGAATTTAAACAGAATGTTAATGTCTCTTTAATTAACACACACACACACACATCAGGATCAGTTGCGCATTAAATGCTTGTGTGTTTGGTCTGTCAGGATTTGAGCTGCTTGTTTGAGATCTACCTGAAGCCCCTGCAGAACGAGACCTTCCTCACACAGGATGAGGTAATGCTCAACATGAATCATGAATTTCTAAAATAGTTTTTTTATTACAGTATTTACGATGGTAATAATTCGACCCCTTGAGTTTTTAAGTGTTCCTGATCCCAATCCACTCCGACCCATTTGTGACTAATGCTAATGGCTAGCGTTTTAGCCTAGCTGAACTGAACTGAACTTGACTTCAACACGGTTCAGGATGTCTCTGGAGAGAGATGAACGAGGCGCATTAAATGGCCATTAGCGCGCCAGGACGTGCCCTTGGACAGAGCGGGCCAACTGAGAGAGCGAGCGGTTAAGCTGCACCACTCAGGATAATGTGACCGAGTTATAAACATTAAGCACTGAGTGTCAGGAAGCGTTTAGGACGCGCAGTGTGTGTTAACACTTTCTTACTGATGTTTCATTCTGATTGGTCACACTGTGAACCCTAGAATTAATGGTGTTCCTATGATCTACCACCATCCTGACCCAAATAAAGCTCATACTGAAGATGAATGAATTATTGATGGAACCCGTAACTGTCTAAAGAACCCTTAAGCCCCCCCCCTTTTTTTCATGAGTATAATGAATGTTTCTATTTTCAGATGGAGAGTTTGTTTGGGAGTTTGCCGGAGATGCTGGACTTTCAGAAGGTGTTTCTGCAAACCCTGGAGGAAAGAATCGCCTCGACTCCAGACTTCAGCACACTGGAGACCCCCCTACAATTCAAGGTTAGGACTATGTTCACACTAGCGAGCAGTGAGTCTACTTTGGATCACAGACTTGTGGGTGTGGTCTGTTCAGCATTGGTTTAAACCCGATGAGAAATGTCAGTAGTTAAAGCGTACATCCTGCAGCCAACTGGATAAATCTAATTAACCATTAGATTAATTAATTAATTACCTAATTAAACTTTGTTTGATTTAATCTTCATACTTAGGATTAGGTCAGGGCCAGGGGTAGCTTAATAGGTTCTACGTTCAAACCCCACACCAACCAAGTTTTCACTGTTAAAGGCCTTTAACCCTCAGTAAATGTAATGTAAATGCAAAACAAGTTAAATGTAAATGTATCTCTGCTAATTCCTTTTGAGTTTTATATTTCTTCAATTCAATGTACTGTAAGGCTGATAAAACCATATAAGGTAGCTTTAAGTGGAGACCTAAAGCAACCTCATAGGGTCATAGGGTCGGTCCGGGGAATCATTCATTGTTAGAATTTCTCATACCTGATTTGCATAGAATGAATAAAATATTCATTTAAATGTTATTAATTTCTATCCATTGAGCCTCAGTAACCAGTTTCATGAATTCAAATGGACTAAAATGGTAAAAAGTCTCTTCGTCAGCGTGAGTTGAGAGTGCGGGTCGGGTTCTGTTCGAGTCCCATCAGTCATCTGAGTGATTACAAACAAGAACACGCATGAACTTTCTTTTCAAACTTCAGCATGATGTTAATATCCCCCTCTCTGAGACTCACAAAGATCTTTTGTTTCTTGGACTTTTGTTCTGATTTGAAGATCATGTCTGAACGTGATGATTAAGCCGTCATGGTCTCTCTCTCTCTCTCTCTCTCTCTCTGCTCACATTTAGAAGCTGCTGTTTTCTCTCGGCGGGTCGTTCCTTTACTACGCCGATCACTTCAAACTCTACAGCGGCTTCTGCGCCAACCACATCAAGGTCCAGAAGGTTCTGGAAAGAGGTACAAACACACACGAGCTCACTGCAGTCATGTTAGATCATTAGTGAAAGTCCTAAATCTGTAATGTTTGGAGATTTGATTGAGTGCAGTTCCTCAGGCAGAAATAAAAATAAACACCATTTCATATATTTTCCACCACCCTGTCAGTGATTATTTACTGTAACAGTACAAGACCTACTGCTAGACGTACCCCTTATTCCACAGCTGGTTGGAAGGTATTGATTAGTTTTCTGTAAAGGTGAGCTCTGAGAGTAGTGCAGCTGCACATATTAATAGATGTTAAATATGCTGATGATGCTTTGGGTGATAAAGCATCAGATACAGGTTCGGCATTAAAAAGTAATTTATGCATCATGATGTTCATCTGCAATGCAGTTACATTCTCTGCACCATCAAAAGCTCTAGCAGATCATTTTTTTAGGCTTTAATTGGTATGTCCATAATTTTTACTAGCAGCTGTAAACATGAAGGAGGTCTGATCTATAATAAGGATCTGATCAGTAAAACTGGACCGTACAATAAAACTAAGTCTAAGTGTGTAACTAAAAATAACTGGATTTGTGTGAGTGTGTGTGTGTGAGACGTTGGCCTGGTTTCAGATTCGGGCACGCTGCCCAGTGCTAAATGAATGAAAGTGTGATCTGGCCGGCTCATACGTAGGGGGGGAGAACTGCACCCGGCATCTCTTTAATTTGTCCCATTACAGGATCAGAGTGACAGATCTGTACTCGGGAACAGAGACGAAGCTTTAATGTGTGAGGAACAACCTGGGGCTCTCGCACAGCAGCACTGACTGAAAGAAAAAGTTAAAAAGCGCAAAACTCACTTCGCTGAAACACCTGAGGCAGGAAAAGTGTATCTTCATCTAACGTCCTAAAAGTGTGAGCCAGTCTCAGAAACGTCACCGAGACGGTTTTACCTCTAATACCGGAAACTGCTTACTTGCATAGTAGATCTCGTACCACTCTCCGAGCTGACAGTTATGGAAAAATAATGAACACCTTCTCACCAATCAGAATCCAGAACTCAGTAGTGCTGCAGGATAAAGCAAGAAACCGTAACAGTGTGTGTTGTGCAGTTAGAGTATTGACAGGGCGGTGTGATAGTAAATGTACTTTAAAGTTGATTATTTTCCTTTAACATCATGTCAAACACCTGAACTGATGTTCAGTTTGTTCAGTAATGCTGTGCTAACTGTAATAAACAGACCTGTGAGTTGGCCACGCCCATGCTTTATCATCCTGTTCATAGTGTATGTGTGAAGTACACACACACACACAGTGCTATCTCCTGAGCGGTGCAGGGTGTGTATGTGAGCGTGTGAGTCAGCAGTGTTGGTAATTACACTTTCTCACACACTGCGTCTGTTGTAGCAGGAATGTGCTCTTGCAGCGATAAAGATTGTTTTTTTTTTTTTGTCTACGTGTTAATTGCCTGCCAATTACTCTCCCATGTGCGAGTGGTGCGAGCGCTTTGTTAATTGCTCTCACTCTATCTGATACTCGATGCAGAGAGCCGGCGTCGTTCAGGGACGAGTCACCGACGCAACATGGCCGCTCTGCTCTCACCTGCAGTGAAGCACTTTTACTGCAGTGGTCATAAAAAAAAAAAGAGAGAGAGAGAGAGGGGGTTGGGGGTGGAGGAAGGGGCGCCCCAGAGCCAGGTGCTGCCTCCTTGTGGACGTGTGATGTGTGGCATGATGGGTACATTCATGTAGCATGATGTGATTATGTAAACCCGTCTGTGTGCTCAGCTAAAACGGACCGAGCCTTTAAGGAGTTCATGGAGGCGAGGAATCCCACCAAGCAGCACTCGTACACGCTCGAGTCGTATCTGATTAAACCGGTGCAGAGAGTGCTCAAGTACCCACTACTGCTGCGAGAGCTGGTGTCTCTGACCGACACGGACAGCGAGGAGCACTATCACCTCACAGGTACACAAGTGCACTTAGGGCTCACAGTAGCAAACGGTCGAGAGTTTCCTGTATCCTTTAGTGTATTGTTCGATTATATAACCCGTGTTTATTTTACAGAGGCTTTGAAGGCGATGGAGAAAGTGGCCAGTCACATCAATGAGATGCAGAAGATCTACGAGGACTACGGCACCGTGTTTGACCAGCTGGTGGCGGAACAAAGTGGCTCGGAAAAGGAAGTACGTCATCATCTCACGACTAATGTAGGAACTTAGTGTTGTAGCTTATGTTAGAGCAGCTGTAAACACTTTGTTCCCGTTTTTCACTCTCTCCAAATTAATAAAACAAAAAAATGTCACATAAACACCTTACATAACACTTGACCATGCAACCCTTAACACCACTTTTGTTACTGCAAAGTGCTCACAAGTGCAAGAGTTCCAGTGAATGAGCCGTTGCTGTAGTAACACTATTTTATAAGTAAAGGCACATTAATATGAAGCTGTGAATGCTAGCTGGTGTTAGCATGTGGCTTTCAGTTCACATCACCATTTTTAAAGCTGTCAAGATGTACAGGATGATTACCATAACAACTACAGATTTTTTTTTTTTCATCAATAGCTTGAATAGCGGTCACACTGTTTCAGAGCCTGTTTAGTGACATCACCACCCGAGTGCGTCTGTAGCTCCGCCCTGAGGGTGTTTGATGAAAAAAGTGTGAATTTAAAGTTTTTTAGTATTTTTCTAGTTACTCCACATCAGACATTTATCTTTAATCGTGACTTTGAGGAGTATTATTAGGTGTTTTTGGAGGATTCTCCATCATTGTGTTTGTGTCTCAGGTCACAGAGATTTCCATGGGAGAGTTTCTCATGCATTCGTCAGTGATGTGGCTCAACCCGCTCCCGTCTCTCGGCCGCATGAAGAAGGAGCCGGAATTGACCGTGTTTGGTAAGTAGCTGCTTACGACACACACACACATCCAGCTTGTCGAATATTACTCATTCAGTTCATGCAGAGAGCTGGCTTGAACAATTCTGTTCCCCCAGTTTCCTTGCTGTAAATTTTGTCAGCATCTAAGACCAACAGTATAAGTGTAGACCAGATCTGGAAATCCAACACAGTGTTTTAAAAAGTACAGATATTTTGTTTCCATTACCCGAGATATCTATTATTATTTTTCCTTTTAATTAGTTAACTTTACTAAAATGTCATGTCTTATTAAACATTTTTCAAAAATAAACCTGTAGGCTATAAATGTTGGTTCGTATTGGTACTGGTTTGATCATTGTTGTAAAAAAATATATTATTATATATTATTATTTTTTAATTATAAATCACAGTTCAAACACTTTGGAGACTCATTCACATGTTGACGTGCATCTACTGTATACAGTAAATCAGGAATAAGCCAAAAGGCCAATGTTAAAAGCCATTTCTTGTAACTAAAGTTAGAAATCAGACAGTGTGTGGCGCTGTCACAGGAAGCTTAACAGTTACCCTATTTTACTGTTAAAGAAGTACACTTTTGATCCAGTTACAGTTATAGTTGTAGAATTAAACAGCAGTCCAGGCTACAGCTCTAGTGAAGGTGTTGAGATGAGATGAAAGATCCATTAGCAGTAAGTGTGTGTGAATTCCCGCTCCGTCGTCACGTTTCATTGAAATCTACATCTTTTCCCTCACCAGTGTTCAAGAAAGCCGTGATCCTCGTCTACAGAGAGAGCAACAAGCTCAAGAAGAAAATGGTGAGTCTCCACTCTCCACACTACTGCTCCAATAATGGGATTAGTGCGTACAATAATCCTTACTCCCCTCGTGTGTGTGTTTAACAGAATGTCCCACGCCCCGCCCACTCTCATGGAGATCAGGACCCCTTCAAGTTCCGCTGGCTCGTTCCTCGTTCCACGTTGCAGGTCCGACTGGGCAACACGGCAGGTATGATCGCTTTCAGCAGTAAACACACACACACACACACACACACACACAGTATTTATCCCATAATTATACCACAGTAATTATTTCTGGATTGTGGTTGGTCAGAAGGATTTTTTTTTTGTACTAGCAGCTCTGATAGAAGCTCTTGTGCTTGTTTTAAATGTAATTGTTTACATTAAGAAGAAATGAATGTAACATATGGAATGAGTCTCCAGTGTCAGCTCTTTGTGACCGGTGAAGGTAAAGCTGTAACTATACGTTTTTTTCCCACCCCAACATCTACAGGATGTTGGAGTTTACACTTTGTTATGCGTCCTCGCTAGCAAGACAAGTGCTGTTGAAATTCTTCAATTAACGTCATTAGAACTGCTGTAATGTGAATGAGAACAGGAACGAACCTGGATCACATTTCACAAGCTATAAACTGTTAGAAAAAAGAATCCACCAATATCTTGCAGATATCCCTCAGCTTTACAGAAAATACAGACCACTTCCCTTCTTCTGCATACAGTAGATCTTTGTGAAATTCTGTCTCTACTGTAACTTCTTTAGAGTTTATGTGAGGTTGGTGTAATACAACCACCTACTGGACTGGAGTGGGGAACAAAAAAACAAGAAGACACAACATTTAAACAATCAACAGCACACTCTGTTTTAATGATTAGATACTTTTAATAATTGTTTATATTTTCTAACCTGTAAGAAATAAAGGAAATTAATCAGTGAGGGGATGAAGGTACTAGAGCGATGAATCAGTAGCCCTGATGTCTCTTGTCTGTTTTGTCTCAGACAGCTTTAACACCACAACATGCAGTGTTCTGTTCCTTGTATAGTAGGTACATGAGAACTAATGTTGTAGTTTTTAAATTCATATTCCCATGCATACTTTATTTTCATGTTTTTAAATGCTGTAACATTTTCCTTCTTCAGCAAAATCAAACAAACACTGATAGGGCATTGGGAGTTGCTAAAGCTTGAACTACAGTATGTTCTCATGAGTACATTATTCCCTATGTAGTGAACACACAGAGTGAACAGAAGTCATTAGGGATTCAGCAGTCCTGTGTATTCAGTGGCTAGCTTACAAATGTAAAATCAGGCAGAAATCAGTTGCAACAAGAACATTTTACTCTGGATAAAAATAATAAATAAAACTAAGCATGATAAATAACTGATCAATTTAATACTGATAAATGTTTAGCTTAACATTAATATTTAAACACATTTTAATGCTGGTTGTGTTCTAAACTCCACCCTTGCTCATGTTCTATTTGCACACAGAGAGTAACTGCGTCTGGGAGCTGATCCACACCAAGTCCGAGCTGGAGGGCCGACCTGAGACGGTGTTCCAGCTGTGCAGCAGGTGAGCTACAGGATCATTCGCTTTTTATATAAAGCTGTCATTAATACTTGCCCATATGCTAACCGCAAGCTAACGCTTCCTTCAGCACGCCTGAGAGCAAAGTGAACATGGTCAAGGTGATTCGCTCTGTCCTGAGAGAAAACGCACGCAAAGGGATGCGAGGAAACGAGCGGCCAACTGAGAGAACCTGCAGGGAACATCTCGTCCCTCTGAGGGGAAGCTTACCTTCATCAGCTAAACTCGGTCAGTCTCCCACACGCCCGTGCACATAATGATGACCTGCAGCATCAAAACATGTGAACGCTATATTCTGTTCTAGCCTCCTGTTGTTGTTCAAGGTAGAAGACTGAGTGTGTGAGAGCAAAGCGACCATATATATTTTTTTACACACTAAAGGCGGGTGTGGGTTTGGTACCCAAAGATAAATCTCAAGAATGTGTTCCAATATTTGGTGCTAATATCTAGTGCTTATCACTAAGCAACCAGTATCACCCAGGTGTCTTTAGTGTAACAAAAACAAAATGATAAAAATGCTGAAATGATAAAAATAAATGCATTTTCTGTTCCAGTACTTTCAGGCAGTAAGTGTACATGGTGGGTTTTACAGTAGGGGAGAGTTGTGTGTTTTAGTTAAGATGTAGACAACATGAATGTGGTGTTTAAATGCAACTGTTCCTGCATAAAAGTGTGCAGATGTTCTGTTCTCATAGCACATTGTTAGCGCCTTGACATGTTAAATAATGAAGCGACTGCATGCATTTAGACTTGACTGACTGCTGCACTCAAATCTTTCACTGTTTTCACAAACCTGCGTGTTCCTGACGTACTGTATCCACACGCTAAACAATACTGACTCAGTTTACTGTATGCCTCGGCCAATGTGTGTTGTGCAGCAGGAGGTGGGACTGAGAACAAGGAGGATATAGTTACAGTCATGAGATGTGTCACACACACACACACACACAAACACAAGCGGTGCTCTACACTGCTGGGTAACTACACATAACCCGGAGACTAAATGTGCTGCTGATTTGTCCATCAGCTTGTATTATTGGTACTCAGTGTGCAGAAAACACACACAGTCACAGTAGAGATACGGCAGCACAGAGTTGTTCTCTCACTTATCTCAGTGTTCATGTGTGTGTTTCAGGTTCCTCTCGAACATCCTTGTTATGCCAGAAGCCCATCAACTTCAGCGCTCTCGCCAAAATCGACACACTAAAGCCCATGCAGTTGGACATTGATACAGCAAGTGAGAGCAGTGGAGACCCGCCCCTCGCCCCATCATCAGAAGCCCCCCCGCCCGCTGACTCCACCCTCAAACACGGCAGAATGAGGGAGTCGGACATCCTCAGTGACGACGACGGGTTCAGTGAGCGCTCGACTCGCCGTGCCCCCACCCCCGGCTCGCTCGATTCTCAGTTGCATGAGCTGCGTCTGAGTGACGAGGCACGCGTGGAACCCGAAGGTCGTGAAGTGGACTCTCCGGAGGCCCACCCTCAGCTGAGACGGGCACATTTCAGCGCCGTGAGGCGGCGGTCAGCGAGAAGCGAGCCGAGACGCAGCCAGGCGGCGCTGCTGACCATGAGACAGCACAGCCGCTCTCTGGACAGCCCGTCGGAGTCCACGGCGGTCAGCGTCGATCTGAACACACTGCTGGAGAGTGACTTCAGCGTCCACAGCCTCACCTCCGTCATTAACGAGGACTGTTTCTATGAAAACGGTACCAAGACCAGCGCCACAGCTACGACATCATAGCCATAAATCTGTACACTGTACGACATCTGGAAAAGGAAACTTGAATTCACCTTAACCTTCAGGTCGAATAATTAACCGGTTATATAAAGGTGTACTTAGTGATTTGATAGGACAGGAAAGATATTTATTCATCTCTGATTTTAGGGCACTTGGAGGAGGGGGTAAATGCTACTCAAACATGAGAATACACTTCAGCGAAAATCACTTACTGCACCTTTAACAGCCGAAGCAACACGTGACTCGTCTCACTGTACCTCTGCCTACCTTCAGGAACTGCAATCCACATGTTGCGTCTGATTCATTTTGTGCCTTTTTTTTTTTTAAAGCTGAGCTTTAAGTTTTTCGTTTTTATTTGTACGAACCAGGCTCTTTAAAAGTGCAAGCTTTTTATAATTTATTGATAATTTTATATTTCTTTATAAAACAGGAAGCCAAAGCACAGGTTAAAACTGGACTTATTTTTTGTTTCTGTAAGTGAAAACAATTGCACGAGGTGTGTGCCTGTGAGACGTGGGTCGTTATGTGATCGGCCTTATTGAGGTGAGGGACGTACAGAACAGTCATGAAACAGTCAGCGCTGAGAGTTTGTGTGTGTGTGTTACAGTAGGTAACAAAACCATCTTTGTTTTTATAAACAACAAATATGTACAGTATTTTAGCTAATTTAATTGGTATTAACAGTTTATCAATTAGGTATTTTAAGTATGTAAAAAGTGCTGTATCTAATAAAGTGGGCGATTTGTACAGTTGTGCTGCAAAGAGCTTTTTAAAGGAACGATGAATAAAAATGTCTTTTGGTATTCGTCGTATTGACTGTAATGTAATAAACAAGACGGGTGCGCTCGGTCACGGAGATCAAGACAAATGGAAGTGTGTCCGAGTCTGATGGAGTCGGCGTGTGGGCAGAATCGGTGTGGACGCATCTAATGCAGATTTATAAGGTAGTTAATATCTTGATTTTCACTACAGCACACCATTAAATTACTTGGCGAGTTAAACAGCTGGAAATGCTGCTGCTGATCTTCCAGCTTCACATTATTCATCCAAAACGTTCGTGCTTCTATAGGACATATGAAGAAATGGACGATTTAGATCCCAAGCAGAGGTCCAACAGGAATATTTGGGTATAAGTAGTAATGAACTAGAAATATGTGCAGGCAACGGGGAAAAGAAACTAACGTAAATCGTTTGATACTGGTGTGATGTGACGGATCTCGACGGTTTAACTAGAGCGCATTCAGACACATTTAATATCCCACGTCCTACATTACACACATCAGACAAGCATCTGGTTGGGTGTAAACGCAGATTATTTAGCTACACAGATGACAGACAATATTCTCAGACTCGGGATCAGACAAAATAATCTGTGTTTAAGGTAACAAGAAACACAAGATGCTGAACAGACATAATATTAATAATACTAAAAATAATTTACCCTAAGGCACTGTGAATATTTTGGCAACAACACAACACCATGTGCTGTCAGAGAACAGCAAGACATTCATGATACTGTATGTGTTATCAATGTTGTGTATATCATTATTCAAAATATTCTACAGACCATATACTATATGATATATATTTTAAAGATTTTTAAATGTTTCTTTGGCAACGGATATAAGTTTTTTGTTTTCTTTTTAATATATTGTTAGAATAAAATATAAACAAAACAAAAATATTTTTTATACCTGCTTTTCATACACGTTGCACCATCCCTGACAGTAAAACTCATCCTTCAAACGTGTATTTATTTACTTCCTGCTGATTCTGTGCGCTGACCTCAGAAGTCTTGGCACGTTCTCTTCGAAGCCGTTGCCAGAGAAACGTTTTTCTGTGAAAAGCTTGACGTTACGGCGGCGCTTTGTGCTCTGGAGCGATCACACCGCGCTGTCACTTTGCTATATGACGGCAGCACAAAGTCTAAACTCTTCTGAGCGGCTCTGAGGAGGAGAAACATTTTCAGGTCTGAGTCTGCGTGTGATTGCACTGAGGATTAACAGGCACATTTTATCTTTGGTTTTTGGTATCTTTTTAAAAATATATGAACTGAGCTGCAGTCTTTCAGTCTTTGTGTTTCAGCAGTTTATTAAATAGCACAGATAATCTTCACAGCTGTATAAAATAAAATACATCATTTTACCTCCAACCCATTTTTTATTTTAAACTCAACACTTCAGAATGGATGGACAGGTGTAAAGCGTTCAATGAAAACGTCACCACTGAGGGCGCCGTGTTGTGTCCTGTGGTGACCATTAGCATCTCCCTCTCTTTATCCGTCTGTGACTCTGATGTTTCTGCCTCAGCTCATCTCTGAAGTCGTAGCTGAACAGTGAGGGGTTTTCTCGGCACAGCCGGCTGTAGGCGTCGGCTAGAGCTCTGAACTGGCTGATGGCGAGGTCGGCAGGACGGAGAGTCGGGTCCACGTCGGCGCGCCGCAGAAGCTGCTCAGTCATCCTGAGCCTGTGAGCCTCAGGAAACAACATCCTGTACAAATAAAGCAGTAAAATACTGTGTGTGGGTTGAGTAATAAGGAAAAAAACAAAGTAAAAACATTAATAATGCCATGCTGGAATCACTAACGAGCTGTTACTACACATTCTGACCAATCAGAAGCCAGAACTCAGCAGCACTGTGGGTTAACAGGACAAGGAGTTTAAAACATTGCACAAGATACAGAATACAGTGTGCAAAAGTTTTTATCTTCCTTTTTCAGTGTGCAACAAACAAATCATAAGCTGTAAAGCCCACACACTACCTTTACAACCGCCTCCAGCCGCGTTTAAACTTTGTTTTGCCGCAGTTTCCTACGTTACATTTTAGCACTGATTAAAACTGCTGTAGTGACATACAGACTTACAACTGATTAATGAAAGGAACCCGGCGCAGTTGTGTTCTGTGCTCTGACTTTAACGAGAGAAAGTTTAGAACTTCAGCTTGTTATTTTTTAGGGATTTGAGATCTGATGCCTCATGCTGCTTTCTTTAAACCAGGACTGCAAAACTACTTGTTCTACTACTCCTGTAGTTTTATTATCAGTTCTTTATATTAATATAATACAGTAGGAGTATGTTTTATCCTTCTTTTAGTTCAAATAAAATAAAACACAAATCAGTCACAACATTAAAAGCCACTGGCAGGTGAAGTGAGAAGCGATGATCTGGTTACGGTGTCACCTGTCAGGGAGCAGGATTTATTACGCAGTGATAGTCAATTCTCCAAGGTAACATGTTGAAATCAAAAGAAATGGACAAGTGCAATCGATCTGAGTGAATCTGACATGTGTGATGTCTAGATGACTGGCACAGAGCGTCTCTGAAACAGCAGGACGTTTCCACTCTGCTGTGGTTAGGGCCTCCTAAAGGTGTTCCAGGGAAGAAGAAAAAAAAGAAACCTCATGATGAACTAGTGAAGGATAAACGCTCGTCTTTCTGGTCTGATATTACAGAAGAGCTCATGCTTGCTCTGATGCATTGCATTTAGCTGTGTATGGGGTTATATATGGCGGCACGGTGGTGTACAGTAGATTCCTGCATCGGGGTCTGTGTGCATGAAGTCTGTGTGCATGTTCTCTCAGTGCTTGGTGGGTTTACTCCGGGGACTTCAGTTTGCTCCCACAGTCTAAAGACAGGCAGATTAGGCCAATTGGCGTTTGCAAATTGCCCATAGTGTTGAATGTGTGTGAATGTTGACTGGAGGTCAAATGGGCTGTGAAAATGGGTATAAATGCAATGGTCAGTACTGCCGTCCACAGTCCCTAGTTGGACAACAGAGGTTCCTAGATGGATGGATGAGTGGACGGACTGATGGGGCTGTGTATGAAATATACATGCATATTCAGTGGACTTAGGGAAAAGCTAAAATAAATGATGCTAAAGAAGAAACGGAGAAAAGTGCAATAGCATGGCACTTGGTATCTCAGTGTTGGTTCGAATCGTGAAATATAAATTTTATTTGTATAGCGCTTTTAACAATGGTCATTGTCACAAAGCAGCTTCACAGAATCAAAGGAAAACTATGGAAATGAGTATGAAATGTGTGAAAATGTGTATGAATAAAAATATTAATAAATCAGTCCCTGATGAGCAAGCTGAGGTGGCAAGAGAAAAACTCCCTGAGATAGAAATAGGAAGAAACCTTGGGAGGAACCAGACTCTGCAGGGAACCCATCCTCATTTGGGTGAGAACGGATAACAGGAATTGTTGTGCAGTCATACTGTGTGTTAGGCAGCTGGAAGTTTCATATCTATAAGTTAAGTTCATAACATCACAGACATCCACAGGCATGAGTTTAAGAATTTCATGTGGACTTAATCAATCACAGCAGCAGTAGCTAATCATGGGTGTCCTTGAGCTCTTGCAGAAGTGGGTAGTATTCTCCTTCAAGTTCATTCCACTCGCCCCTTGGAACTGCAATTGACTGGCTTGGAGAAAGCATGTGATTAACTTTTAAAATTACACTAACTGAACAGCAAAAAAAGATTATGGTGCTGGGAGCCAGAGTCTGTGACACACCACTGCAGGACTGGGTAGTAATGATGATGGTGGTGATTACTGAATCTTCGTCGTCTTGCTAGTTGAGTTGCAGTTCTACTACTGATCACTTTACTGCTTGGTGCTATTTATTAAGGCAAAGTGTGTAGTAGAAGAAAAGCTGGTTAAGGAAATCTTCCATGGACGTTCTCTGAGTAACAAGAAGGGCAGATCTGAGAGTCCTGCTAACCAACACGCACCCTCACACACCAAAACGCTCTGTGTGCTTTCTGGGAAATGGTTTCACTCATTTGCATTTGGGAGAGTTTTCAAATGCAGTGCACATATTTATAGGTGTTTAGTTAATCAGCATTAAAGTTATTTGAAACTCAGTAATTAAGAGGCAGAACACCAAACCTGGGACTTTAAAATATGAAGGGTGACCTGATGGCAGTGACCCCTTTCAGCAGAATGATGTGCCCTAACACACTGCACACATCGTTCAGGAACACAATGTTTCTGATGAGTTTAAGGTGTTTACGCGAAAGTCCCAAATCTCAATCTGATCGAGCATCTGTGAGATGTGTTGGGCAAATGAATCTAAAGCATGGCTGTCCAACCTTGCAACGTACAGGACACATACGACAGCACACCTAGTGGAGGCGAAGGGTCACTGCTGTTTTGGTTACACAAGGGGAACGACACGATATGAGGCAGGTGGTTTTAATGTTATGGCTGATCAGGGTGTATGCAATTATACATGCTTGCTAAACCTTTTACACTATGTATAGAGGTGGGGGGTCTTATAAAAGAAATTTTAAATGTATATATTTACATCTGAAGTGGAAAAATGTTGCAGTTCCTCTATAATCCTGCAGGTGGTGCACACTAAACTATTCACACAGCTCAGCATCCTGTGTGGTAGGAGCAAATGATTTGCCAAGTTTGTTTAGAATATAAATTAGTTATTAGGTTTTAGTTATAAATTATCAGGTTGGTTAAAATAAAAAGTATGCGTTTTCATAAAGCTTTTGTATTTTTAAAAGACAACAATGAGGTTTTAAAAGCACCAAGTGGTCATAGTGACCAAAAAGAATATGGGCTTTACAGTTATTTAAATACAAACACATTCGGATGCATGCTGTACATATCGGCACCTGGACCATGAGGTGCCTACAGATTTCTTCCCCTCATTACAGTGCAGCTATTTACACTCAGGCTGATTCTTCATCATCCCCGACAGCTCTGTGACTCATAATCACTGCTCTTATTGTGCCTTATGAGCCTTAATTAAACCAGGCCCATTAGTATAAGTATAAGCTAATGAGTAAGTTTTGTGTCTTATGAGTAAGTAAGTGTTACAGGTGAACACGAAGGTGTTAGTCATGCAAACAAACATTTATTAAAAAAATGTAGGAAGTGGAGGAGGAGAAGAAGAGGAGAGAAAGTGCAGAGTGCATACTCGAGTCCTTTGTGGCAGTGCTTCCTGCGGAACTGAAAGACGTTCTTGACCACTTTCTCCACGAGCTTAAAGGGCTGCTGGATGTGTGGCTGAGGCAAAGGAGTGAAGTGTACCACCCCCACGTCCACCTACACACACACACACACACACACACACACACACATAAAAACACATGAGTATGGAGAACACAATCACAGTGAAGCATGACTCCCACACACACACAGGGAGTGAGGGAGGGATGGAGAGATGGAGGGCGGGTGATGGACAGATAGCTGGAGGATAGAGTGAGTGGTAGAAAAGGAAGGCAGTGACGCAGCAGTTGCCACAGTAACACCTGTTTGAAAGAGCTGCGAAAACAAAAGAACAACTGCTAAGAATCGCCGCAAAATCAGACACATCTGAACAAAAACGAGAAATACTGTGATGTTTTTACCTTCAGCAAACCAGGTGCAGCAATGTTCTGGATGGATCTGATGCTGGGATTTGTGAGGGGGTGAACCAACATTTGGCCTTGACTCATCTCTCTCTCTCTCTCTCTCTCAATTCCTCCAGTCAGCACTAAGCTGATATGACAAACTGTTGAAGTAACCGCGCCAGAGCAGAGCGAGCAGAGCAGAGCCGCGCTCCTCCTCAGATCTCTCTCCCTCACCGTTTCATTTCTTTCTCTTTTCCGAGGCACGGCTTGTTTTCTCATAGTGAGCAGAAAAAAAAAGGAACCGTGCAGAACGAGCGAGCGCTTGAGCAGAGGAGTGTACATTTCTGGATGTTCTCATTCGCGTATGAAGAGCACCATATGGGCTTTTTTTTTTAAATCGTTTCTTCCCGGTGGATAGATTGAGGACTAACCTCAGGACAGATACGGACATGGTAGCGTCAAGACGACCGTCATCAACTCCATCTCAAACAGGTAGGTCTGCAGATTTCCTGCTTCTCTCCACAACCGTGTTGTGTACTGCTGAACGAGGGAGGCGATTCATTTTCATTTCAGCCTCCAGCTTTAATTTGTGTTGGCACGATAGGAATTTGGAAGGCATGAAGGAACATTTAATTAGTCTGTAGAGGAATGAAAAGAACACGGCCGTGGTAAGTGCCTAGCTGTTGATTTGGTGGCTCACGTCCGCGCCGGCTCTTTATTAACTTTTGCATGCTGCAGTGATGCAGGAATCCCTCCATCAGCTCTGCACTTCTCCCTACAACTTACATACGAGAAGCAAAACATCTCACACACACACAGGCGGCATTGTCTCTTTAATTAGGAAACGACACATCAATAAAATCAATGCTTATTTAAGGAGCTGTTTCTGCATCAACCAGAGCAGTAAAGGCAGCTCTCGACCTCCTATAGAGTCAGGATTCTTTCTCCTGCACTCAATTACACAATATATATTCTGTAGGTGTGCGTGTGTGTGCGTGTGTTGGGGATTGGGGAGATTCTGCGACTATACTATATGCAGCAGCTTTTCCGCCATTTGTACAGTCACAGTCACTTTGGAGTGTGATTTATGACACAGCAGCTTCATGGCCTCTCTCTCTCTTTGTGGTAATATATCCTTCTCTCGCCATTAATCCTCTCTTGATAACCCGAGCACATGAAAAACCTTCATCTTAAATCAATGCTGTGCTGCCGTCACTGCCTTTACAATATTCTGCATTGAAGTCATCCATAACTCTGAGAAGGACTCGTTACTCTGCCTGAGACACTCTCTCTCTCTGTCTCTGTTTAATTCAGTGTCCTTTTGTTTTACCACATTACAGGTTTTTTGTTTTATCCATGACAAGCATCCTGTATTAAATGCCAATCTTACAAGATGGACTAAATAAAACTTCATCTCTTAGTCTCTAAAACTGTTCTAAATCTACTAAACTTGTTTACAAGCAGCCACTTCATTTACTTCGGTTCTTTATAAATGTTTTTTTTAAAGAATGCAATTCTAAGAAAACAAAATAATAAATGTAAAAAACACAAATAATTCATCTTCTACCACAGTGATTCTGGATAAACATGCGGATTCATTTTCTGTAAAAAAAAAAAAAAAAGTCAAATAAATAATTTTTAGATTACTTAAATAACATGATTAAAAAGAATGTTATCCAACAAAGAAAATGAATTGTGTAACATTAGTGGAAGGAGTCTCTAGTGTCAGCGCTTTGTAACAGTCAGAGAGATAAAGCTGTACGTTTTTTATCTTTACACTGGTGTGTTTTTAAATAACTTGTCAAGCTTCATTTCTCGATTCTAGTTATTTTTTTGTTTCACAACCACACATTAGGATATGGCGTGACAAGCGTGTTAGAACTGTTTATATTTTTCTAATGAATAAAAATTTAACAGTAGGCAAAATGCTGTGGTATAAGAGGATGAAAACACTGAAGAAACCACCCACATAAACGCCTATTATCTATAAATGTTCATGTGCATTGTGCATTTACTGTAGACTTTCTCACAAATTTCCATATAAGGAAAAAAGTCACAGAGTGCTGAAAACAACTAAATGTCCTAATAGTGAGTTAGTGCTTTCTGAAAGCTCCAGTAATGCAGATCGTCCACTGCAGCGCGAGTGTAAACCGTGTATTAAAAGCGAAGTAGCTCGTCGCTAATGAGACAATGTGAAGCTGATCAATCGAGGTCACATTAGTGAGTCTCCTTATGCATTATACATTATAATCAACTCAGGACCAGAAATCAGATACACTAAAATACTAAAAAACATACCGTCATAAAACACAATTTTTCTACTGTAAATGCTTCTAAAAAAAACATACAAAAGAATTGTTTCATAAATAACTGAGGCCCAATTTTTCAAACATGATAAATTATGCAAATTACTCTTACAGGTGCACCTTGACTTATGAAGCGATTACATCATAATGGACCCACATGGCAAGTTAGAAATACTGTTGGTAAAAATGTAAAATACATTTAATACTGAACATCACAGCTTAACCTGGTGCCCCTTAAACCTGTATGTTTACCCATAAAAGGTTGAGTATTTTATGTTATTTACACTGGCAACGCTGCCAGGTATCAGTGGTTTGCGCTCATGATCACGTGACTGACTGGGAGCTGTGGATATTCACTGCATATTGCACAAGTTCGAGAAATTCTAACTACAGTTTCTCCATGTCTATCAAATATGAGAGTCAAACCATAATAAGTAGAAAACCATCTGTACACACATCATTAGGTACACCAGATTTCATTTATTCACTTTAAGCATTGATTATAACACACTGTGGTGGCTAGTTCATGTGTGAAAATGATTCCTGATGCTCCCAGAAACACTCTTTCACAATTTGAGTTCTGAAATATGGTTGTGCTATAAGGGAAGGAAAAACTCTATGTAATAACCTGATGGTCATTTAGTGCATTTAGGTCATTAGCCCATGCACCAAACCCATGATTGTGTGACGCTGCTTTGCGACAACGACAATTGTTAAAAGCGCTATGCAAATAAAATTGAATTGAATTGGATCAGCTCACTTTATTGCCACGCAATGTTGCTGAGTATTGTTGGTGGCCATATCTATCCCATTATGACCACAAGATAATGCGCCATGTCACAAGGCTAAAATTGTCGCAAACTGGGTTTGTTGAATATTATTATTGTTAAGTGCACTGGACTAAAATGGAATCCACAGAAACTTTAAGACAATAGAGCACCTTTGGCACCGGGTGGAACGGGAGATTCCCATCATTGATGTGCAGCTGACAAATCTGCAGTAACTATCAAACTAACATCATATCATCTCAATATGGACAAGGATCACTAAGGAATATTTATCATCATGTTGTTTATTCTATGTTAATTATATTGAGTCCAACTTAGCACTACGAAGGTGTACCTAATAAAATGGACTATAAGCAAATATAAATAATTCAGGACAGATCCTTTCCAATAATAGTAGTACAAATCATTTCCGGGCCAAGATTCCACCAAATTCACACTCTCTCTGGTTAATAATATCTACATCACATTCACATAATCCTCAGGGTCCCTTCATCCATTTTCGCCTTCAGCCGGGAGACAGTGTGAAGAGGAATTTGTCATTTTTGTTACTGGGAATGACCAAAGTGAGGTGGAAATCCCTAAGGAGTACAAAACCAGCATTCCTGAACCGAACAATTCAGTATCCTGTGGAGGAACATGGGAACTGACGAGAGTGAGAACATGGTCCTGCATAAATCATAATGGCGCATCCCAAAGACACACGCACAAATGCTTATGCTGTAATGGATGAAAAAAGAAGGGA
Source organism: Clarias gariepinus (assembly GCF_024256425.1). NCBI lineage: Eukaryota > Metazoa > Chordata > Actinopteri > Siluriformes > Clariidae > Clarias > Clarias gariepinus. The sequence continues at coordinate 27,024,588 of NC_071112.1, forward strand.
TGTGCTGCAGTTCCTGCTGGTTTGCAGGGGGAAAATATATAAATAAAAAGTACTGGCTGAGTTCCAGGACACCCGAAGGCATGGAGGAGAAGCGAAAGTGTCGCCTGATATCTGCAGATCTCAGCTGAGATACGTTTCTAAGAGAAACTTGAAGCGAGGAGGAGTTAAATAGAACTGACTTTTCTAAATGAGAAAGTGAATGAAATGTTATTTACGAGTGCAATGTGAACTCAATATTTGAAATACAAGATTGCACAATAAAACAGGCAACAAATAGCGACGCATTTGCATCTATATTAACGAGGGCGCTCGCCTGGCGTGGACACTGAAACAAGGTCGTTTTAAGGGTGGTCTCAGGTGACGAGCTGCACGTTCAGCTGAATCTGTTGAACTTAAAAGGCTTTGATGCGAGCGACAAAATGCAATCATGTCCTGAAAATAAAGCGAATGCAAATTGGACATAAAACTACTAGATGGAATCAAGAGAAAGGATTACAATGTCCAGTGAAGCTGTGGAGAAGAGGTGATAAAAGCAGAGCAGCGAGCTTTTAATATTACTGCGATCCTACACACTCCCCTGGTGCATGTTAGCAGTTTACTTCACTTCCCTTTATTTATTTATTTTATTATTTTCCCCGCAGAATCAGCCCTTAGTTCACAGCTTCCCAACTGTATCAGGGCAGGAGATTTTTATCAACTGTTACTTATACTGTTACTCATGCAAATAAAATGAATGTATAGAATATAGAGTACAAAACGTAACAGTGTTTAATTATTATCATTATCATTAGTAGTAGTAAAAAAAACTTTACAACATTTTAAGCCCAGACTGCAGTGATGTTGGCATTAAAGATGCGAATGTAACGACTCATGTACTACATATTGTGTCTGTTTGTAGTAATTTGAGACAATATATTTTAAATCTTTAAACAAAAACATCATCAGTCAGTTTTTACACCAGCTGTGTATTATGAATTGTTCTGATAGCAGACCTAGGATTTCTACTAATTACTATTTTAGGAGTTTGGAGAATTCAGAAACGCTGCCTTAGGTGTTCCACAGTGAAAAAACTAAATGTCAGCCGAAAAACATTGACATCGTTTGTGCCGCTGAAACCTGAGAACGCGTTAAGTGAAGGTCAGCAGAACAGAAGGAACGAGTGTGAGCTGTTGCTAGGGCCTGTGTTTGGTTTACTACATGTATTGATTCGGGATGAATGTAATAGCAAAGAGCAAGGCGCTGAAGGCTCAAGCGACCGGTACAAACAACACAAACGCACACGTGCTCCAAGTCAAGTAATGAAATTAAGACTAGCTGCAGTATGTTGGTCATGCTGTCCATTATAAAATTAGCCCAGAGTGAGCTTTATCTCTTTCTCTTCGTCCTCTTTGTCATTCATGAGTCAAGGTCGTATAAAGCACCTCCTCTGCGCAGGAGAAATGGAAAAGGGGAGGGGCAGTGGCTCAGAGTTCAGGCCCCTGCTTTATAAAAAGATATTCATGTACACGGTTTGTTGTGAGATTCAAATTAAACCAAACGTAGCTCACCTGGAACAGTAGAGAAAAAGGTGTCAGGTCCAGACACTGACTGAGCATCTCAAACATCTGGACAGATGTACGGTCAAGGACTGTCTATGTTATATTCATTATAAATGCTAATAAGAAAATTATTTCAGCTTGTGAAAAATCAATGCAGGTAAGAATGTTGCATTCCTAGCATCAAGCCACGTCAAATAGCATCATATTTGGGCGAAGAAGAAAAAGAATTGATCCATTGCTCAGTGGTCCAGTGTCCTATTTTCAAATACAAGTAAATTTTGGAAATCTAGGTTCAAGAGTCTGGAGGAAGAAAGGAGAAGCACAGAATACAAGTTGCTAGAAGTGCAGTGTGAGGTTTCAATATTCAGCGGTCATCTATGGTGTTGGTTCACTGTGAATGTTGGTTTACTATGAAGTCCAAAGTCAATGCAGTCATCTACTGTACCAGGAGATTTTTAGAGCACTTTATGCTTCTGTCAAGCTTTATGGAAATGCAAATTTCCTTTTCCAGCACCTGCTCACAATGCCAAAACTACCATTAACTGGTTTGTTGACCGTGATATTTCTGGGCTTGATTGGCCAGCCAACTCTTCTGACCTGAGCCCCAAAGAGAATCTAAGGGCTTCTGTCAAGAGGAAGATGAGAAACACCCGACCCAACAACACAGACAAGCTGCTATTAAAGCAACCTGGTCTTCCATAACGCCTCAGCAGTGCCACAGGATGATTGCCTGCATGCCATACCGCAGGGATGCAGCATTTCTTTTTAAAATAGCCCTGATCAAGTACTAAATGCATAAATTAACATAATTTTAAGACGTTGAACTATTCTGTATTGTACATCCTTTTTTGATTGGATTTTGGAGCAATGGTAAAATGGTATTTCAGAGTGATCGGTGTGGCAGGGTAACCAATCATGGGAAACTCATCATGCAAAGTGGCCCCCTAAATTCTTAAGTTAAAATGTTAATCTGTCCTGTCCCAGCTAGCCAGCTAATTAGGTCTCCAAGTTAGCTAGTTATTTTTTTTTTGTTAATTTATGTTGTTAATTTATGTTGCATGTAGCACCTTGGTCCTGGAGGAACGTTGTTTCATTTTCACTGTGTATTGAACTGTATATGGTTGAAGTGACAATAAAAGCCTACTTGACTTGACACTGCAAAAGCCTCTGGAGGCAGTGTTATGATCTGGGGTTGTTTTAGTTGGTCAGGTCTAGGCTCAGCAACATTATATGGCAATAATATGAAGTCAGCTGATGACCTGAATGGCCAGTGGCGTTTTTCGTCATGGGAGCATGAAGAATCATTTTCACACATGAACTGGGCAACACATTTTGTGCTATAATCAATTACATTTACATACGCTACATAATACATACACATATATATGGAAAAACACATAAGTCCTTCATTCACACATATGCAAAGCGAACAAAAATAATATTTTACATACAAAAAAAACTATTAAAAGTAATAGTTCTCTGTAACAGTCCAAAGCAGGGTTGCCAGATTAGATTAGACATTTTACACCAAATGTCACTTTTTAAATAGATTTAAACTAATTATGAACTAATTAAACAAATAATTAAGAGTTCAATATTCTTTCTATAACTATGGCTGTTTATATCTGCCCTGCAGCACAGGGGGGAATTGACTCAACATGGCAACTGAGTGCTAACACTTTCAGTATGAGTCGGAGATATAAAGGAGCAAAACAGCAGAGCGTTTAGGCTGCGCTCGCGGTGGCCGTGACGCAGATCTGAGAAGGTGTGTGTAAGGAAGATAGAGAGCGCGAGATAGAGCGAGAGAGAGCGAGACAGAGAAAGAGAGAAAGAGAGAGAGATCGGGGATGTCCTCTCCTCTCCTGCTGCTGAAGAGAATATGGATGCTGTATCCGTGCGCTTTAAACCCGCAGCGCTGCTCATACCGCGTGCTTTTGTTGTGTTTGCGGTGTGCATGTGCGCGCGCGTGTGTCGCGCTGCATCAGCCCGAGGTAAGGATGCATTTAAAGCCTCATGTTGTTTTCCTATAAACAAAATCATTCACCTCAGCTGCATGCTTCATTTAATCATTCTGAACTCCAGACACGTAGCGGCGGCGTGTTTCAGCCTTTAGAGCTTTTTAAATGACATCGAACTGCATATTAGAGCTGTACAGTTACTTTATTTGATTGCATTTTGTGTATGCATGGAACCCTGTCGTGCACCTTTTTTTTTATCTTGTCCCCGCTTAGGTATGCTGTATATTTTAAAAACAGCATTTCTCTCTTTCACCTCCTTCCCAGAAGATGGGCAGAAAAATAGCCACCAAAATGATCAGGGTGTCCCTTTACTTTAACGAGCAAGACTCTATCGTTTATCATCCTTTGTTCCTGGTGAGGGAAAAGTGCCGAAGGGGGAGGTGGAGGAGGGGGAGGAGGCAGTGGACTCACACCATCACTCATTCAGCTCTCTCTTTATTTCCTCAGGAAGGCGCTGGTGCTGAAGAGAACAGGACACCTAGAAGAGCGCCCATGTGAATTGTGTCCAGGCAGACAGATTGGTCAAGATGGCGTCCACAGGCACGCAGATCTTCGGCTTTGTGCTGGCCTTGCTGGGCATCCTGGGCATCATGGTGGCAACGCTGCTTCCTAACTGGAAGGTGAGCGCAGACGTGGGCTCGAGCATCATCACCGTCATCTCACAGATGCAGGGCCTGTGGATGGACTGCACCTGGTACAGCACGGGAATGTTCAGCTGCACGCTCAAGTACTCCGTACTGGCACTTCCTGCATACCTGCAGACGGCACGCACTACCATGGTGCTGTCCTGCGTCCTGGCTGCGCTCGGGCTCTGCCTGGCGTCGCTCGGACTTAAGTGCACGCACTGGGGTGGCGGTAGGAGAGCAAAACGTCACGCTGCACTGGGGGCTGGAGCCTGCTTCGTAGCCTCTGGGTTCTTGTGTCTGGTGCCTGCGTCTTGGTACACCAACGAGGTCATCTCCAGCTTTTTGGATGCCAATGTACCTGAGAGCAACAAGTTTGAACCGGGCGGTGCGATCTATGTCGCGTTCGTGTCGTCTGGTTTGCTTTTGGCAAGCGGTTTCATCTTCTGCCTGTCGTGTCCAGGCAAGCGACATGGACCTCAGGATCTCGTCCTGCTGCCTCCGGATAAACTCTTACTCCAGCAGCAGCAGCAGCTCCTCCAGCAGCAGCATTTAGACCAGCTCCAGCACCAGTACTGCACTCTCTCACCTCTGGATAATAAGACGGGTTACAGTCTGCAGGACTACGTGTAACGGAAACAATGACTTCGACACACTTGTCCTCTCTTTCTCCTCTTCTACAAGCACAAAATGGCAGAGGAATTCCCAAAGTTTTAGCAAGGACAAGTCGTGCACAAACTGATGAGCGATGTCGGAGTGAGCAGACAACAAATAAAACGCAGATCTCCTGTATATGAGCATTTCCAGGGGAGTGGATTAGTTAGACTGAAATCCCCTCCAGACATAACTAGGGGTGCATCGATACCGAATAACAAGCAAATGCCTTAGTATCAACCAACAGGTGGCGATGTTTATGCTTCCCCGGTAAAATTGTGGCCATAAAAAGACACTTTCATGCACTTACACAACTAGAGTAGTTATTTATAACATCAGCTAGCAGATTTTAAATGGTGTGAATTAGCTAGCTACAACAGTTAGCATGTTTTATTAAAAAATAAGCGTCTGCACTAAATAATGTACGTTTGTGTCTCATTGCATCGAAATTCCTTGTTGTCGATGCCTGGTAGCGTTGTGCTGTTATTTAAAGAACTGTTATTTTTCACGTATCTAGCGAAATCTGTAGACATTTATTTGCCTTGCGCTAAACTCCATGTGTTTATGAAAATGATGTAGTTCCTCCTTTTCTCAGATTGGCCATATAGAGGTCAATCCATTTTGTCTATTGTTACATGCACTAGGATTATGTCACATAACGTCACTTGGTATCGTTGGGACACGCCTTTTATGAGTAAATAAACGGCGTGGTGGACCAAAAATACCAGTCGGTATTGATGCATCCCTAGACATGAACCCTTCCCCAAAGATTAGAAACGAAAAGCAATCAGTTAGCTGCTAACGATGTTTCTGTATCGTCTGCTCAAAGTAAGATGGCAATACGTCCCCTAAAGCAGAGGATCTCAACCTTATTCCTGGAGGACCACTGCCTGGTGCATCCCTGTGTTTTCCCTGCTCTACCACACCCACCTCAATTAAGGGAAGGCTGTTAATTAGCTGATCAGTTATATCAGGAGTGCCACTGAGAAAGTAGTAACATTTGTAGGGCAGTTTTCATCCAGGACTGGGGCTGAGAACCACTGCCCTAAAGGCAATAGTGTGATACAGCCAGTGGTTGTTTTCCCTCGTTTTCTTTTGCCCTGTCCGTTTGAGTAATAGTGGAACTAATGAAATCTCTTGTCTTATTTTGTTAGCTGATAGGATGATGGAATGATTGATACGTTAGTTGCCTCAGCATGCTGTCCGGAGCCTGCGCATAATGCAGCGGAATGAATGAATGCCTGGTAGAGACTTGAGTCGTAGCCACATTGCCTGTGCCTAAACATCAGAAAAAAATATATAAAACATTATAGCCAGCCAGTTGTATTTTGGGTTGGGGGTGGGGGTGGGTGGGTTGTGATTAGAGAGTGAATGGATCTGCCGGGTCTGGAATGATACCACACACACACACACACACACACACACACACACACACACACACAACAGAACATGTCTCTATGTGTGGTATGTTTTTTTTGGTTAGGCTTGCTCAGTGCATGCTGTTTACTGCTTTATCTCCCTCTCTCTCTCTCATACACACACACACACACACACACACACAGTTAGCTGCATGGTGTGCTATTTTTTTTTTTTTTAAAACCCACGTCAATAGTCACTGCTATGGAAACTGAATCCTGCACCCAAATATGTGTATGTGTGTCTGGAGGTCTACGTGAGTCAGTGAGCTAGAGGGGAAACAGTGTGTGTGTGTGTGTGTGTGTGTTCGGCTGTTTAAAAGTCCACTCGGGTTCATTCAGCAAACCTAAGACTCCTCCAGGACACACTTGTGTGCGAGAATATTACAAATATTCTAACGAGGTGGAGTTTTCATGGCAGTGCTGCCGCCGCCGCTGATAACGATGCTTGGCACCGACGCATTTTCTCTCCCTTTATGATTTTGGGCCGGTTTCCTTCAGCAGTGCATCTGCCGTCAGATTTGCACCAGCAGGAGCTCGCTCTTCATCTCAAGCTCCAGCGATTTCTCAGTGCCACCCTCATCCTCATCCTCATCATCTCACACAGCCCTCATTCCCGGCGAGTCCATATGCGAAGGTGTGAACAAGGCTAACAAGATAACTATGCCAAAAAAGAACCTAGTCAAGGGGTTTTTATGCTAGTTATTTTATAAAAGATTTAGCACAGAATTTTCAACTATAGTCACTACCATAAATGTGTAAATAAGTACTGGCACCCCTGTTTTTGGTATGGATGCTACCTTGGAATAAGGGGGGGAAAAAAAAAAACTATCTTTATTGCATCCCATCACCATCATTTCCTGATGCTTTAATGACACAGGAGTGTGTGTTTGCTCTTTGAGCCTTCGTCATCGCCATGCCTTCTCGCTCTGCTGTGATCAAGGAATTTATTCTATGTTGCTCTGAGCTGGCAAAGCGAGCCCTGGCACTGATGGATGGCACAGTGCGTTCTTCCTCTCGAGCAGATTCCCACAGGCGAGCAGATGGCTCTGCCCAGCTTCTCCCTCCCGCAGGCATCCGTGGGCGTGCTGAGTGGGCACGAAGATGCCCTCCTGGGGCGGATTACTCCACCCCTTAGCCCACGGTGCCAGCGCTCACACCATAATGACGAGCATTACACGATGCAATATTTTTTTCTTCTGTTGATCTGCCCGTACACTACTATTGTTTCAGCTGTGAATGTGCCAAATACGTATATAAACACACACACACACACACACACACCCTATATGTACTGTTATTTGATGTAAAGATTCGTTTAACAAACCTGGCAGCACGTCAGGTTCAACATGGACGTGCTACTCCAACAAAGCAATCATCTCATGATCATGAGCCATATTCACCGTTCAGGATCTTTTTATTAAATATGTCTCATGCTTTGGGATTTCTTTCTGCAACGTTCTGTGATGCAGTATATTATTACACATGGATATAATTTATAATATATAATTTACAAATAGATACACAGATATATCTTTTGGCCAGTTTGGCAGTTTGATTTGTTTTCTTTTAAAGAGAATATTTATGAGTATATGCAGTTCTCAGTTTTAACACCCAGGCATGTTATATAGTGAATCTTCTTTATAAGAAGACGACGCATTTTTTTACACCTTTACTCGTGTAATCCCACATGATTGCAGATGTTTTGGTCAAATATTGCGAAATAAAAACAGATTTGTGTGTAAATAGCGTGTCCAGAGTGCGTCAGGCACGAATGTAAACCCGTGTTATGCAGCGTACCTTCCGTTAGCGCAGTGAGCGGCGAGCTCGGCGGAGCCGCGGTGCCGTTTGGTGGCTAACTGAATGGTTCTTGGGGGAACAGACGCAGCTTATTTTTTTGTGGATGCTTCAGCACTTCTTGATTTCGCAGAGAAATGAGCTTCATGTGTGACTCTGCTGTTGTTTCAGTCTGCTTGTGCAAGTAGTTCTATTTTTTAAATAAAACTATTTTGTGGATGCAGTTCCTCTTCAACTGTCCATGTTTACTCTTTTTTTTTTTTCTTCCTCCCTCTGCTCTTTCCCCACATCACACTGTGCAGTGCAGTGTGCAGTCTACTACTACTTTAATCCCTATAGACACATTTCTTTTTCCTTTCTTTATTTTTAAATCAGTCCTCACGTCTTTCCACCTGATTAAAGGAACAGTTTAGATGTTTTTAGAGCCCCCTGCTGCCTGGAAGATAAACTGCAATTGCAAAACATTAGCCAGGTTCCCACTGCAAACTAAACTGCTCTGTAATTTGACGCTAGCAGATTCAGGTACACCAGGAGCTTCAGTTTTCTGGTCCAGAAGCATAAAAAAGAAACCACTTTTACAGTAATAATTTAATTTATTGAGCTATTAGTGGGGAAAGTCTTTAAAAAAAGAAGAAAAAAAACACAACACCTTTGGAATATTGGAAATAAAAAATGTTTCTAACGCCACTCTGTCCTTCATATTTGTTTCCTCCCTTTAAATTGCGGCCTGACTAATCAAGAGGTCAAACAAACAAAAACTAACAAACAAACTGTCAAAAATGCCCAAACACCATGAAATGGCTCCTCTGAAAATGTTACATACTGCCGCTTTAAGGTAGCAGAGAGCAGATAATCTTTTTTGGGTTCCTCATCAGTACACATGAAGACACTAATAAGGTGTGTGTGTGTGTGTGTGTGTGTTTGCGTAATGAGCGTCAGTGAGCCACGGAGCAGCAGGTTAGTCATTCAGGTTGCAGCACATTGCAGCCCAGAGTGTGTTGATGGTGCTAAAATTGGCTGGCCCTGAGCCGTGTCACACAGCCCGAGCTGTCCTGCTCATGTCCTCACAGAGCTGCCATGTCTCATCACCCGCTTTCAGCCTAATGTGCCCTATGGCGAGCAGACAAACTCGACAAGCCGTGTTATAAATGGCTCCTTCTTACGAGGACACGGCGTACGGATACCAGTGGTGTGTACCTCGGCTGGTTTACTCCTCAGCCTAATTACGCTTTAAATTAATATTGACACTGAGAAGGTTTCATGTTTCCTCTCTGAAACAAACATCCATCTAGATACGATTATTAAAAAAATAAACAAGTTTGAAATCTCACAAGGAAAGTCTAAATCGCAGAGTCCTGTGTATTTAACCCACATTTGATTAATGGCTCTCTGAGATACACTGCAGCAGCGACGGATCACGACTCAAATCCTGAGAGACTTTAAACACCGCCACCGAAATGAAACTTCTTCCCAGTTAAACTTTTTTACTTTAATTGAACTATTTTGCAAGTTTAACACCAGACTTTGGTGCAAAGGTCTAAAAGCTCCCCAATGATCTGAGCAAAAAACCTTGAGAAGAACAAAAGCTCAAAACAGAAGGACTACGATTACAGCAGGATTAAAAAGGGAGGAGTTTTCTCAGTTAAAACTATTTAAAAAAGATTGTTTTAATAATATTTTCTAAATAATCTAATTGGGATTAAATATGCAAATATACAAAAATTTTATTAATTAAAACATGCAGAAAATATTGCTTAAAATCAATACAGTAGGAAAAGCCTGATAAAGCCTATAGGTCGCATCCTGCGCTGCTTATAAACGCTGCATGCTTAAAAGTTTTAACATTTAGGGCATGAAACAGAGCATTTTGGCTGGATTTTGCGTCACTATGTGAAGCTGTTTCAACAAATGAGTAATCGAGCCAGTTGCATGTACCTCCTCGAACCAGTTACAAAAACCAACACTCAATATAACAAACCTACATGTGTATTATACAAAACGGACACTGCAGGGGACAAAATATGACCATTTACAACTATATATAAAATATTTCGTTGTGTATGTGAATGGAGGTAAAGTCCCAAGTCCAGGGAAGCAACAGCAAGTGTCATTATGGAGGTTCCTCGTTAAAGAAGTGTCCCTTAAAGCTAAAATGTTTTAACATCTCTTACTGTATTGATTTGAGCGGGCATGTTGAGTAACCTTTACTCTGGGCCAAAAACATCAATCTAAAGCTTAAATTCACATATTATATTTAAATATATATATATATATTAGCAAGTTGGTGTGTAGCTAATTACAGTTTATAACTGAAGTCCTGTGGGTGAAGTCCATACAACCTCTTGGCATCGTTCCTCATCACTTCCTCTGAACAGCATGTGGAAATCCAACACGTGCACATCTCTCCGTTCTGTTCATGGTGTTTAGTGAGAGAGGGGTCTGATCTTGAAGGAAGCAGTGGGAAGGAATGCCAAGATGGTGGACGGACTTTACTCTAGCAAGGTAGGTGCTGTGCACCTGCCCAAACGTCTGTGAGCATCCAACAAGCCTGACTGGATCTTTTCCTAAGGGATGGGAATTACATAACACACTCGACTTGTTTAGTGTTTCACGCTGCGCTATTTATATTTCTCCCGTTGCAAACAATGCAGTGTTTCTGGTCATGATTTCTCTGGTAGAGCTTAACAAGAGCTGACGCCATGCAAATTTACCATAATAAATAATCTCAATGCTGATTTTTTTCCCCTAACAAAGGATCCCGATGTTTCTAATACCACAGCAAAATTGGCAATTTATTTACAGAATGACATCATTTGTACTTCAAACTATATTCAAGTCTATGAAACACTAAAAAGACAAATCAATTACCAACCAAAAATAAATAAATAAAAGCAAAGCTTGAAAAATTACTGAGAAACAGGAGGAAGCGTTAACTCCTTTCTCCTGAAGATGTCTGAGAAGTTGCAGCTTTACTTTAACTGTTAAAAAGCTCTGACACTGGAGACGCCCTTCCAAATGTTACATAAACATCTCCTCACAGAACTTCTCTCATTATCAGTGATTACACAGACCACAGACTTAAAGGAGCATAGATGTAAAGACACATAGCCACTGTGCAGACTGCTGTACGGTCACCAAGGATAAAAAAACAGCAAAATGACTCGGATATATGAGCGCATGAATGATGAAACCGAGCACCAATCCTGCTCTAATCTGCATCAGCTTTAACATCGAGCATGAGGATGCGCCGTGCAATCCTTCCTCAACCAGGACAGGGCATGATATAGGAGAATATAGCTGAAAATATGTGTGTGTGTGTGTGTGTCTCTCTCTCTCTCTCTCTCTCACACATACACACGTATATTCTCTGACCTTTCCCTGATGCCTCAGCAGCACTAACCCTAGGGCACTTCTCTCAAGACTGATGATCCTGCCCTTGCCTGGTGGGCTGTAAACTGCTGAGACAGGCACGATGGACCCGAGAGAGAATCCTATCTGACAATTCACAGCTTGTACCACTCCACACACAGCGCTGCTGCACTGCTCTAGGGCTTTTATATTTTTTAAACGTACGCATTTTTATGAAAACCTCACATTAAAGATGCAGTAATAAACAGTGATGTTGTGTTGTTTTTTTATGGGGAGGGAATATCTGCAGTCAGAGCACTGAGGTCTGTTTATCAGCGAAACGCGAGGGTTGATTGTGCACGCGGTGTAAAAATTCTCCGGGATGTTAAGAAGGCGTGGGTAAACACGCTTTTGTTTTGCAGTGTTAAACCTTCTGTAATAAGCAGACGAGGTGGGAGGTGTTGAGCATCACACACCCCTGCACACACACATGGCCATCTGCCTCACACGCCACAGCGCACCGCTTCTCTCGCTCTCTTGGTAACACACAGACCCGAGTGTCCTGCTGTTCTGCAGTGGACTTCGAGCAGAGTAAAAACAAGCAGTAATTTTCATATCAAGCTGTCCCGAGGCATGGGGAGTGAGATTTATTACTCTCTCCCTCCACTCAATTCCGCAATAAACTCCAGACATCATTACAGAAGCCAGGGCGGCTGTGTACACCGAGGCCGCGCTGTAAATTACTGAATATTCATCTGATACTGCCTGAATTATGAGGATTTAGTGCTTAGCGTTCGCCGTGACCTTGCCCAGCCAAGAACACCCGGCCTCAGATTACTGATGATTAGAAAACAATACACCGGCGTTTCTCAGGTCTATAAACAGAACCACGTTCTCAGCTGGGACGTTAAGAAATTCGGCCGTGATTAAGCTCGCTGCTCTGCTGAACCGTTTAGGTGGCCAACTTCCAAAGCACTTCATTTTAAACTGACCTATTTTTAGATTTAACCTTGAGACTTGATATATTAAGGAAAAGCAGCCACAGGCTTTTGTATCCCCCGACACCTCACTTGACCCCATTTAGATATTAGATCTGGCCCCATTTATCATGACGGGCGTGTGGTCCCCAGGGCGCTCACCGTTCTATTCTGACTTATGGAAAGTTCCTTTTCCTTTATGGAAACTCAAAAGATCTGTTTAAAGCAGCAGTTTGTAACTTTTTGTGCCCCCTGCTGTTTGAGACTTGAATTACAGCTGTAATTTAAACACTAGCAATTCATCTCCTTTATCTCGTGACCTTATCTCCACCATTAAAGCACATTTACCTTTTAAAGCAGTTAAAAAAAAGTGTAATGTAAATAATTATCAGAAATCTGTTCTGTATGATCACTTTATTACGTGTGCATGCACTTGGGAGGGAATAAACCTGCTATAAATCTGTTTTAATAAAGATGGAGACACTAGAAATGTTTATATTCACTCAGGCTGTTACTGATAAAAAAAAGATGTCAAATTATTAAAGTCTGCATGCCAACTTTTCACAACAATAAAGAATTTGATCCTGTGGTATCAACAAATTACACCCCTAATTAGCCAATGAGTGATAAATAAGCATTACTTAAATTTACAGATCCCATACAACAAATTTAAATTTTTCATCCAAAGCATTTTTTTTTGCCCTGAAATTACCTCTGCACATAGAAGGAAGAGAACAGTTAAGCCCTGCTGATCTTCTGTAGAAACCACACACAATCTAACCTGGGGCAGGATCCATCGTTAGCAGTCACCACTTTTAAAAACAATTAAAAATAAAGCACTTTATAGCACTTTCAGGTTACACGTTTTATAATAAAAAATATAATCTTTAATTACTGATTAAACATACATGATTAAACTAGGGACACAATCTAATGAGTGGAAAACACACCATTTTGCACTGAAGTTTAGTGTTTCCTCTAAAAATCTTCCATGCGATATAATTTTCTGGTTGTTTATTTTTCGAACAAGACTTTTGCTGGGTAATTACCAGGAGTGCACTACAGGGTAGTGCTGATCATTTTTTTTCTGTAATCAAATTCATTTGTAATTTCTTGTGGAAAATATAAACTCAGAAAAAAATATGTTTGGTGTTATAGTAAATTTAGCAACGGATTTTTAAGACACCTGACTGGCTTTTATGTTGGCACGCAGATTGGCTGCAAATGGCTAAAATACCGTAAGACTGCATGTGTTCTAATGAAGCAAGGATTTCAGTTCTGTTCTCTGGGAGAAAACCGAAGTACCCAAACCAAGTACCCAGAAAATCAAACCCTCGCCTTCGGAGGTGCGAGGCCACAGCGCTACTGTAACCACTACTCCACCATGCAGCCCCTGTTACAGTACATCAGATGATATTAAATTAAAAAACTACCTAAACTGTAGCTATGGCAGGGGTCTTGTTGGCATGGCGCACGGCACGCCTGTACTATTATAGAGGAAACACTCAAGTTGTCTGTAAAAACGAGCAGGGCCGATCAGCTGTGGTCTCTGTATATGCTGGGCTAATTACAGGGCCAGAAAAATGCATATAGAAGCTTTAAATAAATGAAAACACATTTACTGTATGGTGCAAACGCAGGTCTAAAACCTAGAAAATCAAATCAACACCAGGCGTCAATCTGCAGTTAATCAAATATTTTACCTTTGGTGAGTGTTGCTTGTGATCCCAGAGTCATGAGGTAGGTGTGTGTGTACGTATGAGTGTGTGTTTGTGTGTGTGTGTGTGTGTGTGTGTGCACGCGCACATGTGTGTTTGTGGTGAAAGAGGAGCTGACTGAGAAATTCGTCAGGACCTCTCCGCGCCTCGGTCTGCTGCCTGATCGATCTCAGTCGTTAATCTATCTCTGGCTACTTTCCCTTTTGTGTGTGTGTGTGTGTGGTGGGGGACTGGGGCCAGGAGACAGAGCTGCAGGGTCAGGTCACAAAGCGTATGTCCATCTTGGCTCTGAAGCACTGCTGCCTGGATGCAGAAGCTGCTGATAAGCCTGAAGCGCTCTTATGATTCATGCGGTTGTGAAACACAGACATGGAGGCTCAGTCCAAACTCTAAAGCGCCTCACGGAGGAATATTTTACAATTACAGAGAGGAGAACACTCTGGGAATATGAAATGCAATGGGAACAGTCTAATTACATCACTGATGATCAGGAAAGCCTGAGGTTGGTCAGGATTACAGCTGGGTAATATCATATAAATACAAATACCTTCATAGTTTATTTATTTTTAAAACTTTTGTTTAATAATTATTTAAATACACACTGATGTTGCTTATATTAACATCTAAAACTATTTTAAGAAATCCTAATAACTTATTACTTCTTCCTTTTCAGGTCAATAAATTTTTTTGCAAAAGTAAATGTAACTAATTACATAATGACATTAATAAACTGTGAATAAAGTATAAACTATAATGTGGAGAAAAAAAAAGCACCTTAGGCTTCATCAATGAAATGGTTCCTCACAGATTATTGTGGACGAACACAAAACTCTGCATGAAACTCTGAGAACTGAGATATAGAGATGGATGATGGAAAATATTTTATATAATATTATAAACCACTTAAAGAGCCTTTTATTTTAGATAATTTCTACATATTTCTGGATTATACTGTGTATTTATATTTTGCACTTTGTTATATTGTACTCAATATTATTTTTTATACAATTATTTGATATTCTTTAAATTATGAAAATTCTATTCTAGTGATTAAAACTTGTAGATGCTCTCTATTCATAGGCTTTAATTGCTGATGTTTATTCTTTTTTATTTTATTATTATATTTATTTATTTCAAAGCATTTTGACTCTGTGTTAGAAATGAACAATAATTAATATAAAGTTTATTGGTTTCTTGGGTTTATTTTCATTTTCAGTTTAATTTATTGTTCCTATATTAATTTAATATTCATTTATTTTAAACTGTATCAATATTGTACACATCAATATCGTAATAATGATTAACAAACAATGTCTAGTGCAGCCCTAATGAGCAGCTGCTGTAGTGTGTACAAGTAGTGTGTGTGTGTGTGTTTGTGTTTGTTTGGGGGAGCATAGGTTGAGAGTGCAGGGGGAAATGTAGTGTGTTGTGGTCTCTCTTGCACCCACACACACACAACACACAAAACACACAAACACACACACCTCTTAGCCAATCAGCATCTACAGCAGCCTCAAGGACGAGACAAAGTCACTCAATGTGACAGAAGGAGCCTGCAGCAGTGAAACACGTCATAAAGCACATCACGTTAAAAACACGTCTAGCAGCTCGTCAGCATCAGTAAAGTCATGCATTTATAAATACACCTGCTCCAGGGTCACTCTGTGATGGAATGGCTTGCATCTTTAGTATTCAGAGCGGTTAACTTTAACACACACACACACACACACACACACTCTCTCTCTCTCTTTCATTGCATCACACAACACAAGACTCATCTTAAAACACTACAGCAGCCTTAATCCAGGAAGAAAGCAGTGTGAGAACAGCGTGATCTGCTCCTGCTTGTTTCCAGCTACAACAACATTGTCCTGGCGCCGCGGCGGCACGCTACTGATCAATAAAGCAGAAACGACTGACCTGTACACACAGTGAGGACAGCCCTCATTGAGAGGTCACACAGGTTAAACTCTTGGTATAATAAATTTCAAGTCTGAATTAATATCTGTTTAAAACATCTGGTGCCTTGAAAAAGTATTTGCCAACTGCCTGTTTTTTTTTTAATATGTATGTCACTTTTTTTAGTATATATATTTTTTTATGTCACACTTGGAGCTCCAGATCCTGAAACAAATTTAAATATTTCACAATTAATAACCCAATTAACCCAATTAAATAAAAATGCAGTTCTTAAATGATGGTTTCACTCATTAAAAGCTTTCCAATTCTACCTGGCACTATGGGAAGAATGCCACCCATGGGAGACTTTTTAAGGCAAAAGCCACGGCTGAGCAAAAGAATACAAATCCTCGTCTCACATTTGCAATAAAACAAACATGGGCATATAGGCAAATAGTGGAGTGATGAGACAAAAGCTCAACTTTATGGAAGGTGTGTCCCATTACATCTGGTATAAAAATAACACAGCATTTCAATAAAAAAGAAAAAAAAAAAAAAAAAACAAAAACACCCAAACAGTCAAACATTGTGGTTGTAGTGTGATGGTCTGGGGCAGCTTCAGGACCTGGTCAACATGCCATAATTGATCTAACCATGAATTCTGCCCTCTACCAAAAACCTGTCTGGCCAATAGTTTCTGACCTCAAAATCAAGCGCACTTAGGTTACATAGCAGGGCAATGATCCGAAACACACCAGCAAGACCACCTCTGAATGGCTCAAATAATACAAAATTAAGGTCTTGAAGTGGCCTAGTCAAAGTCCAGACTTATGTACCGATTGGGAAAAAAGTCCATAAAATTCCATATATCTGGAATATATATTCCATATATATAGTACAACTGTTCTTATTTGTCTATATTTTACACATATTTTTTTGTTCTGTACAGTTATGTTATTTTATGTTATTTTATTTTAATTTTATATTTTATTTCAATCTTCTATCTTTTTAAACTTTTTAAAGAAGCATATGGTAAAAGATAAGCCTAGATTGACTCAGATTAAGATTAAAATTGATTATGTGTAAACAGACTCGCACAAAAGAGCCAGATGTTTAAGGAATGATTGCCAGAGGTTTAACTGCTTTCATCATGTTGCTCTATTTTTACTTGAGTTAATGCTACATTACCCACAATGCTATGCCAATCGTAGTGCGGTGGGATTAAGCCCTCGCCCCAGCTCCACCCAAAGAGAGTGATGATTTAGTGTTGAAGTTTGTTCATCTCTCAGCTTGACCTTTCACACTCATATCACCATCAACACTATCAGACTCGCCACCTCTCAGACAACTAACTAACTAAACCGAGTCTCAGATATAGCTGTACTGCATTCTGGGACTTTAAGTCCAGCATCCCGGCAATGACAGCAATGACAACACCAGTGTCCCATCTGACATCACACAAGCCCCTTCATCTTACAGGAAAAATAAAATAGAGCTTTAAACTAAAAAAAACAAGCACACAATCACAGATCACATCACTCTCTTTAAACATGTCTCATGGCTCAGAATACAGAATTTTTCTTTAATTAATACTGAAAAAAAGAAAGTGCTCCAGAATAATTACTTTTCAGACTTGTTTCAAAACCAGATTAAAATCTTTTACCTCCCAAGGCCAGATTAATCCATCCTCAAGCTTTCAGACAGCCCGTAAAAATTCTATTACAAAGTAATTGTGTTATAACTGGTGTTTAACAATTAAAGAACAATCACAATTAAACCCTTTGGTTCCTGCGAGAGTCCAAAGCAACCTAGAGGCTGCGCTGAAACTCATAAATAGCAGCATGAAATAATTATAGGCAACATGTAAGAATGCAAAAACCCTCCTCTTCATCTCTCTCGGGTCAGATTAAATATTCACAGGACGACATTGAGAAGGAGCGAGAGGGAATTCACAGAGTGTTACTCACAATCCCGCAGGGGCTCCGTATCAAACCCCTGCAGTTATGCAGCTGTATGAGAGCCTGTGGGAAACGCGGGTCTAATTGTAAACGCAGGAATGTGGGATTGTTCAGAGGAAGGCCTGCAGGCGCTACGATGTACTGCGAGTGTCAGGAGACCGTTCTGTCGGGAAAGATAGAGACGAACAGCAGATACTCACGTCAGGTTTGGGGATGAACGCTCGGCCGGGGATGGTGAAGCAGTTGTGTACGGTGCTCAGGTACTGCGCCATGATGGACAGACGACTGCGCTGTCTGCTTCCAGTGCCTGCCGTTAACCTCTGGAGCAGAACAAAAACAATAAGCATCATCATCATATTCCACAATGACACTATTTACCATTATTTACACTCTAAAGATACAATAACTGTATTTTACTTGTTTTCTATACTTGCACAATAGATTCTAATTGGTCCGGAGGTTTTGTCCAGAACAAATGCACTTATGCTGCTAGATCTGTTTAATTTAAACGTAAAATAAAAAAAAAAGGCGTCATTATTAATTACAAAGGATTCATTGACTGTTAGCAAGTTCAACTATAAGTTAAGAAAAGCTGAGCAAACACCAAATAAACGTTTCCTAATTAAAGTATCGCAAAGTCCCTACTGCAATCTTTGTTCTCACCAGCAATTGGGAACATTTATGCATATGGTATGGGAATGTGAGGAGGTTTACGAGTTTTGGGAAAAGATTTCATCAGTATTGTCTGATATGATAGGAAAAGAGATACCAGTGCAACCAGTGGTACTTCTCCTAAATGACGACTCTAGCCTAGCTTTTACAGAACTACAAAGGAAAATTTGGCTGGCAGGACTAACATCGGCCAAAAAGATAATTGCTCAGAGATGGCTTCTTCCACCCACTTTATCTGTGCGACACTGGTTATTTCAGTTTCATGATATAGTAAGGTTAGAACTTTCAACAGCCAGAATAAATAAAGCTAGAGCCTCAACCATTGAGGCATGGGAAGCAGTTGCAGATGGCTTAATAAAAAACTTCAAGACAGTAGATGGCAATTCTGGATATAATTGAAAATTGTAAACCTCTGGTGTTTTACTGTACATGTTACTCTGCTTATCCTTAGTTTGTTGTATTGCACATACAATATCTGTATTTTGGACTTATGTATTTGCATTTTATATTAACATTTTTATTATTAGTGTATGCACTGTATTTCGTTTGATTGCAATTTCATTATAAGTTGGCCTGGACTCGGGGGACCGCTGGGGGGTGGGAGCGGGTGGGCGTTTGGAGGATTGGACTGAGATTGTACATTATTGTATATGATCCTTTCTACATAAAACTAATAAAAATTTGATCCCAAAAAAAAAGCTGAGCAATTTGCAACTCTATTGTGTATAACGTGTGTGATTCATGCTTTAACAAATGAAATTTGATTCTGTTTTTGGGACGGTCACTGATTATTGCACTAGAACTGCACCAAACACGCTGGTTTATTCCTCACACGCACACACACGCGCACACACTAACCTGCATTATTAACCAGAATGGGTGAAAACCTCCTCACGTCTGTGCAATCTAATACATTCTCCATAGGTTGGTGTGTGTGTGTGTGTGTGTGTGTGTGTGTGTGTGTGTGTGAGAAAGAGAGAGACTAAGGCGTTACATATGGCTGCTAACAAACAGGATCAAATTAGCTCATTAATTTGAACATTCCCGTGTAATTAGCATTAATTAGTTCACCCGATAATCGTGACTTATCAGAACACTAGGAAAAAATCCCTACAGCTATAAACCTCGCCAGAGATCCGGAGCTGAGCTCTGCCTTCTGTGCAGCTGCATTGGACTGTGGAGCGCAAAAGTTTGTACACCCTTAAGTACAAAATGAAGACTGCGTGTATAAAAAGACATAATAATAAAAATAACAGTAACAATAATAGTAACAATAATATCAGTAATTTTCCATGTTTCAATGAAACCAACAAGCTGATCATTTCCTACATGGTTAAATTCTGTCATTTTAGATTTATTATTTTTAACTGTAAAAATGTTTTAATTGTAAACATTTTTCCAAGTTTTAAGGAGAATTTCTTCTCTTAATCCATGGAATTTTTATTACAGTCGCTCAACACCAAACAAAAGCAAACCAAATATGTGATGCCTTTTCCCTTTTTTTAAAAAAATGACCAGCAATGCATGATTATTAAATATAAACATGAGTAAAACGAACAGAGGTTGTGAGATTATTTCTGTGTAACAGAATGCTCCCCCTCGGAGAAGACTGACTGCACTGATGATGTCGTGTTTAAACAATGATCTACTTATATTCACAGTTCCTACGCACGGAACCACTGTATTCTCGCTGACCAAATTTAATCAGTCTTTGGGTTAAAGTGTTCTTGGAAATAATCCCAGGGCCCTGATATGAAACTTACTTATTTGACTAAGAACTACAATGTCCATTTTATCAGTTTATAATAATGTTAAACTCTTTTGAGCGTCTGTGAAATGAGTTAGTTTTTGTTCTTACTTGTGTTACAGCAGTTATAAACCCTTGTTTCCTCACCATCCTCTTTTTATTCTCTCTCTTATCACGTCTGTTATGTTACTGAGAAACCACAAAGAAGCTCCTCTGTCCTGAAGGTGCGAAAACACTCAAATTCCAGCCGTACTTCGGACTGTTACACCAGACACTCCTCCGACTAATGATGCATAAACACAATCCTCCTTACTGTATGATGCATTTTTAATTCAAAGTGTTTACTGTACGCATTACTTTAAAAACAACAACGTATCAGATCTCATTAATATAAACCTGCTCTTCCTAACCTGATCAAAGCTGCTGTTACAGAGAATTAAATCAACCTGCCCAATCAGAATTCAGCTTATTAACACCCCTGGTGTTCTCACCTCTGCCACCTCCTTCTGGAAGGTCAGAGTGAGTCTGGTGCGTCCGTACACAAACGGGCCGGTCCTGTCGGCCATCTCCTCCAACCACTTAATGATGAGTGGAGTAGAGACGCTGAAGGGGAGATTCCCGATTATGTGAAGATCAGGAGGCTCTGACACACACACACACACACACACACACAGACACAAAGTGCATCATAATAAAATTATGAATTTGCAAGTATTCACACATTTGTTATAAATAAATGAAACCCGTCTTACCATCGTCCCAGTTCCTGGCGAGGTGTGCTGGAAAAGCCGAGCTCATCCCGAACGCAAGAACGTCTCCGTGGACGATCCGGACTCGCCCTGGAGCCGCCTCTGATAAGAGCTGCGCAAACACACACAGCAACACAAACCATTAGACAAAAACTGCACAACTATCTGAGTTTATATTTGAAATGTTCGAGTAAATGTTTTCTCCACAATCTAAGCTTTTATTTACCTAAGATATAATTAAAACTTATACTGTACGACAATTAATTCTTAACAAACAAACCTTTAGGAACATTTAGCATTTTCATTCCCATTTGTGTATACAATCATCATGCACATGTATATAGAAGCAGTATTTTCATATTCATATATTATTTGATAGCATTTTTCTACCTTTATAATGCACTTTAAACTTGACACAATTTCTACCTCATTAATGCACCTTAAATGTCAACAGTGTTCATTCATGCACCTTGATTGTAACCTTTTTTTCCCTTCCCCACTGCAATTCTCGCTTGCTGCTTAAATGCTGTATATTATTATGTGAACTGGATGCTGTAACATTACACGTTCCCTTTGGGATCAATCAATCAATCAATCTAAACCCCCAATATTTAGAGGTAAAATGTAACCCTTTTCATATCATAGCCGGGTGAACTCATGTAGCCATGCTGATTTAACAAGCTGAACTCTGACCGCCATGTTATGTCACATGTGTTAGGTAGTGTGGCACTGGGCCATGAGTTTTAAAAGCTACCATGGTTAAAGAAAAGAAATACAGGACTTAATGGCGTTAATAAGTTTAATACCAACCAAAAAATATTCTGAAATAAAGTGTTAACTTAATCTTTTCTGTTATTTTGTAATTCACTTCAGCACCAGGCTGCACTCTGAAAGGTCTAATCATATGTTCATGAGTGTGCTATTGTTATTGAACACAGCCTTGCTATACTATTACACGCACTCTTGCACTGTGGTTATTGAACGCAGCCCTCCTGGACTATCATAATGCAGGAGAGGAAAGAGGTGCAGGAGGGGTAAAAAATAAAAAATAAAATTATACAGATGCAAGAACAATGGTCTGGGGGAATTTTTTTTAAATATATATATATATATTAGACTCACTGGTGACCATGGAGCCATTGGTGAGCCCCTGGAGCCCTGGGCCAGTAATTTATTTATTATTTTGCTAAATTTTAGTTGTAATTATGTGTTTATTACACGAAACAGCACAGTGAGGCACAGTAATAAATTTAAATCTCAACCCTGCTTGGGTTGTTGGAAGATTTCTTTGAAAGGTGTAATTTAATCAATGATGGTGTGATCAGTCCACTAATTTAACACTCACCATGTACTGTAACAAGTGTAAAACACAATTAAAAAAATTTACATAAAGTGATTTTACAGGGGCATTCCCAAATTGCCTGTAGTGTGGGAATGAGTGTGTGTATGTGTGTGTGCCCTGCGATGGATTGGCACCCTGTCCAGGGTATACCCTGCCTTGGGCCCAAGCCTCCTAGGATAAGCTCCAGGTCCCTAAATACAGGATAAAGGGGTATAAACGATGAGTGAGTGAGTGGGTAAGTGAGTGATTTTACAGGCACCAATAGTTTAACATCATTTATAAAATTATAAGTGATAACTTGGACTTTTCTAACACATAGCAATCCTGTAATCTCTAACCTGTAATCCAGGTATAAAGCGTGAGTCCTTCTCCACCACCAGGACATCAGCTGCACCGGCGTTGAGGATGGATCTGGTGAGTCCTCCAGGCCCGGGTCCCACCTCACACACACATGCGTTCCTCAGGTTACCTGCCTGCCTGATGATTTTATCTTCAATGACACAATCAACATCAAAATCATAACGTCTGTGTCACGCTGATGCGGAAAAAATAATCAACACTAGGAGTGTGATGGAACAGACTTATTGTTACTTTTGTAAAAAATGTATAGCTGTTACAGCCACTGAACCAAGCAGAACGGAGTGTTTAAATCCCACTGATGCACCTAATGTACAGGTTCGCAAAGTCTTACCAGTGAGTCTCAAGTCCAACAGGAAGTTCTGAGAAAGCTGCTTTTGAGCTCTCAGGTTATACAGTTTGATGATTTCACCGATGGTTGGTAGAGGAGGCAGACGAAGGGACGCCATTTTCCCAGACACTGCCACCTGCATGTAAACACAGAATGTTAAACATCTGAAAAACTCCCAATCTTATGCTTCTGACCTTTTCACACAACTCAGGAACAGAAGCTTGCAGAGAATTGATTTGTTTGACCAAAAATTATATTGTGATCAAAATCATGCATAATAACAATAGAAAAACTGTTAGACATAAATGCAACATTTAAAAAGTAAAACAACAATGACAACCACCAAGACTGAAAAACGAGAAAGAAATCTGTCTCTTAAAACACTAATTTTCGTTATTGTACGGTGAATTTACCCAGGATATGAGAAATATTAACTAAAGCTAATTAAGTGACTATGAATGATAATTTTCACAATAAAGTAATACAGTTTTCCCTCTATAAGTTAAACAGCCTTTAATGTTATGGCAAAAATGTACTGTTACAGTCAGCAGTGACATCTAGTGTTAAAAACAGCACACTGCAACTTTACAAATTACCTCTATTAGCTCTATTCCCATTTTTACTGACGATTTTCAGGCTGTTAAGAACTCTACAAATTGTCATTAATTAAATAAAATATATGAATATTATCTCAGTCTGTGCAACATGTCCAAAATTACATCCGAAACCTTTTTCTTTATAAATAACCATCATACACAGCTGAAAGCTGCAAGCAATTTTGCTAACAAGCTAAATACTGAAATGTGAATAATAATTCGTTCTTAACTGCCATGAAAAAAATAAGCTATGAAATAATATATTTTTTTAAAGCGCTATAAACTGTACCTGACCTCTTCTAAACAGTGAAACACGTTGTCCTCCTCTTCTGCGCTGTGCTGTTGGCGTTCTGTCTGTACTTCCGGGTTGACTGTGGTATTGCGTCTTTTTCACCAATAAAAATCTGCAATTACAGACTCAGCCAATCAGATTTAAGAGTAGGCGGGACTTTTCCCTGCGGACGGTACACGCTTTAGAAACATTTCTTGATGTCAATTTAACAGCATAATGTGTGTTAAAATATAATAAAACTAAAAATCATAAAATTATAATACAAATAGTTTAAAATAGTTTAAAACTTAATTTTCTTATCATTTTTGTTGTTTTTGTTGTTGTTGTTGTTGTTATTATTATTATTATTATTATTATTATTATAAGTCACTTATATAGTTTGAAAGATTATGGCTCCACACTCTAACTAAAAGCTGACAATGCTGTGCAGTCTGCATAAAATACATTTTATTAATTATGTAAGGCATAACTGCTTCAATTCTATTGTCCTGTTGATTATCCTTCACTAAATGCATTCTTATTATTTTTATTTATTATTTTATATAAACAAACTACTGTGGTTTGTTTAACAGCATTTTCTCCTTCTTCTTCTTCTTCTTCTTCTTCTTATTATTATTAATGATTATTAATATTTTTATTACACACACTGATTCCATGTTATTATAATACTATAATATGCTATATACATACAGTATATTCAGTATGTGTATATATGTATATATTACATTATATAATTTTATAATAACACAGTATCTGTGTGTGTATAAAAATATTAATAATCATTAATAATGATAATTATTGTGGTTGGGTTAAGAACTTCTCAACATATGATCAAATAACGGAAAAGAAAAGTGCTGAACTGTTAAGCTTGTGGAATAAATGTGGTCAGGAAAGAGATCACTTAAAGACTTGGTGAAGTTGCATTGTACAAATCAACAGTAAAACACTTCTACACGCACTATAAATCACAGGATTGAGTATAAACAGCTGTGTCTTCATGAGATAACCACTTGTTAGGGAGAATAATCGGAAAAGGCTTCAGTTTGCTGGGGAGCATAAAGATAGGACTTTGGAGCAAAGATAAAAGCTCAAGTGGTCTAAGGAGGTTAGATTGCTCCGATTCCAGAGTGGTGTGTCAGGGTAAGAAGGGAAGCACATGAAGTGATGCACCATTCATGCATAGTGTTTACTGTACAAGCCTCTGGAGGCAGTGTTAAGATCTGGGTTTGCTTCCGTTGCTCAGGTCTAGACTCATTTATGTTACGTGGCAATAAATTAGAGTCAGCTGATCACCTGAATGTACTGAATGACCAGGTTATTATATTAGTTTTTCTTCCCTGATTGAACAGGCATTTTCCAGGTCTCAGATTCTGAAAGAGTGGCTCTGGGAGCACGAGGAATCATTTTGAGACATGAACTGGACACCACATTGTGTGCTGCAATCAAAGATAAAGATTGTATGAACTCTTTTATTATTATTATTATTATTATTATACAAATAATACAGTAAACTATTAAAAAACAATTTATTACAATCAAATAAATATTTTTTTGTTATTATATTTGAATTACTGTATATACATCAGTTAAAACATACATGGAATATAAATCATGAACAAACCACTCAATGCGCACAAGTAAATATTTTAATCTCTCCACCATCACCCCCTGGGCAGTAGCTCCCTCCAGAGACACGGTCAGAGTGACACCAGAGAACTTCACAAACCATCTGAGTTAATATTTCCACACTCAAGTATAATTTATGATCAAAACATAAAAAGCATGATTGGATACTGATTACATATGCCATTATAGCACCTCTTACTAATTTGTACCACACAGACATTTTCCTGTTTTACAAACTGTAGTGAGTTCTTGATCATCACATTCTTCTAAAAACAAAATAAGGGAATCAGTATCAGTTTTTTTTAAACATAGCATTTATATAATAACCAAACCTAAGTGGTTCTTTAGTTTTTAGAAATTCCTTAGTTTAAGAAATTTCTTAGAAATTGCTTAGTTTGGTTTTGCTCATTTTGAAACCTTAAAAAATAATGAATGAATTCCAGTGTCTTTCATTCTGTTCATTTCATACAGTTGTTTTAGGCGAGAATTTATTCAGTCTGACACACGACAGATGACGAGTGGTGATGAGTTTTTACCTCCATCATTCGAACAAGGACTGAAGAATGGATAGAGTTTCTCAGTGAAAGACTGACCAGTGAAAGAGTAGATAAGAGAACTGGTTTCAACATCATAAAAGGAGACCAGACCCTCCTCATAATCCACAAACACTCCAATCTTCTGGAGCTTCTCACTCAGGGGGAGGGGGATCCAGGGATCATCACGAGCTGTATACTCATTCCCCTTCCTTAGAATCAGGGTCCAGAATCCATTCTGAGGTTTAAAAGTCTCAATCTTCCCCTTCCTGTTAACAGACTCACAGACCACTCCTAAATCCCACTTGGTCTTACCGCTGACCTGCACCTCATAGTAAAACCTCCCAGAGGAGAAACCCTGCTTTCCCAGAATCACTGAATATTTACTGAATCTTTTTGGAGTGTCTGAGAGATTCTGTTTTGTGTCTGTGTAAGTCACTTGTTTTCCATCATCAGACAGAATGAGGTAAGGAGATGCTGTATCAGGATCCAGAGTCACATCCACTGAATGAAAAACAATAATACAAAACATAGGTGAAAAACTGAGCTGCATTTCAGTGAGTAAACAAAGTATTTGTTCCCTTACCAACCAACAATAATTCTGGCTCCCACAGACTTGTAATGTGCTCATATGGCACACAGATTAAATGCTCCTCACAACAATTTGTTAAGTGAAGAAAAGCCTGTCCGTCCACAGAATCTCTAGCTTCCATTCAACCCCCACTACCATGGGCAAGACCAACAAAGAGCTGTCAAAGGACACCAGGGACAAAAGTGTAGACCTGCACATGGTTGAAATGGGCTACATGACCGTCAGCTAGAAGCTTGGTGAGAACCAGACAACTGTTGGAGCAATAATTCGCAAAACTTTGCTGTAGCGAGGAGTAAATAGACGGAGCCATTTGGATAAAAACCTTCTGAAGATGGGTCGTGGATGGGTCTTTAAGCGTGACAATGACCCAAAACATTTCCCCAAGGCAACAAAGGAGTGGGTCAAGAAGAAGAACATTACAGTCATGGCCTGGTGTCACATCTGAGCCACCTCAGTCCTGGGGAGTAAGATCTGGCTCACCTGTCTCCTGAGCCGTCGCTTTGTCTCCCCCTAGTGTGTCTGCGTGTGTAACATGTCCTCCCTAATTCTTAGATTACCTGCACCTGTGTCTACCCCGTGTGTGTCCCTATTTATTCCAGCCGAACCCGTAGCCCCTCGTCTGTTCACTGTTTTCATCATGCTTTGTGTTTCCCCATGTGTCTGATCATTGTGTGTTTTTGTGTTAACCCAGGACTGAGGGAGTCTGCAGGCGGAAGACCTTTTTGTTTCGCTCACGGAAAAGTTCAAGTTCAAGGCTGACCCTGAGGCAGCGCTGAGTTCCTCGCAAGGCTGTAAATCCAGTCGTTTTGGTGTGACCTAAGTACTCTTCATAATTTCCCGCCTGCAGACCCGGCCTGGGGAAGCTCGTCCCCATTCAGTTTTGTTATCTTTGGTTTCGTTTTGTTCTGTGTTTTTTTTGGGTCTTTGAATATTAATAAATATTCTCACTTTATTTCTAGCCCTGCGTTTGCGTTCATTCCCACCATAAACATGACAGATGAACAGACCTTTTTGAACGCAGCAGGGACACCCCTCCCTGAAGATGAACCCCCCTACCTTGATTACGTCCGACGACAGCAAGGACAGATTGACGCGCTGGCGAGGTCAGTTCTCCGTTCTTCTCCAGAGCCTCGCCACTGGCCCGTCCTCACCCCGACGCCGGTCCGCACGCTCTCCACCACGCGCTGCCCCACCGGAGAGATACGCCGGAGACCCCGAGGGTTGCAAGAAATTTCTTCTAGCCTGTGAACTCTATCTGGCCGACTTCCCTGACCTTTCAGAGGGGAAGAAGGTCAGTTTCGTCATTCAGCAGCTAACGGGGCCGGCGATGGACTGGGCCGCAGCGGTATGGAACGCCGGCGGGAGCACCACTTCCAGTTACCCACAGTTTCTCCAGGAATTTCGCGCGGTTTTCGACCATCCTGACCACGGAAGGACGGGGGAACAACAACTGCTGAGGCTGAAACAAGGACCATCTACAGTCGCGGACTACGCCGTAAAATTTCGGATCCTCGCCGCGGAGAGTGGCTGGTGCGACAAAAGTTTGCTCGCCAGGTTCCGAGATGGACTGCACCCCGACCTGCAACTGGAGCTGGCATGCAGGGACGCGGGCTTGTCACTAGATGACAGTATTCAACTAGCGATTAAGCTGGACCAGCACCTCCGTGGCCATCGCAGATCGTATCCAGCGAAAGGAACCAGCGGAGGGTCCGAACCGCGTCGACAGCTCAGCCTCAGCAAAACCCCCGTCGAACCGCGTGAACCGAGCCCGCCGGAGCCAATGGACGTGGGCACATCCCGCCTGTCGGCCCAGGAGAGACAACGAAGGCTGTCGTCCTTCATCTACTAAGGGAACATGGGCTCTATGTGAAAGCAGAAAAATGTGAATTCCACAAGAGTGAGATCGCATTCCTCGGCTATCACATAGGACCACAGGGGGTCGAAATGGATGCGACCAAGGTAACGGCGGTGCAACAATGGCCGGAACCCAAGACAGTAAAGGCGCTACAGAGCTGTCTTGGGTTTGCTAATTTCTATAGGCGCTTCATTAGGGGCTTCAGCACAATGGCAGCACCGCTCACCGGTTTGTTAAAAGGGAAACCACAACGGCTACGCGCGTTTTCGCTGGAAGCACGTACGGCTTTCCAGCGCCTAAAACACGCTTTCACCTCTGCGCCTATTCTAAAACTGCCTAACCCAGAGAAGCCCTTTTTAGTCGAGGTCGATGCGTCGGAGGTGGGGGTGGGAGCAGTGCTGTCACAGCGCCACGGCCACCCAGAAAAGCTCTACCCCTGTGCTTTTTTTTCACGGAAATTGACACCTGCCGAGCGCAACTATGATATCGGGAATCGCGAACTGCTAGCAGTCAAGGCGGCGTTAGAGGAGTGGAGGCATTGGTTGGAGGGGGCCAAATATCCATTTGTGGTACTAACAGATCACAGGAATCTAGAGTACCTCCAACAAGCAAAGAGACTTAACTCTCGTCAAGCCCGATGGGCGCTGTTTTTCACGCGCTTCCATTTTACCATCACGTACCGTCCCGGTTCAAAGAATATAAAGGCGGATGCTGTTTTCCGGCGCCGGATCCGAATTCGGATCCTGAAACCATACTGCCTCCGTCACTTGTCGTGGCTCCGGTAATGTGGGATATCGACTCGGAGATCACCCAGGCGACGCGGTCCCAACCCGTGCCGCCGGGGTGTCCACCGGGCCGAACCTACGTCCCGGAATCACTTCGGGAACGAGTGACGATAGAGGCACACTCCAACTTATCTTCAGGACACCCCGGCGTTTTGAGAACCTACCATCTCCTGGAACCAAAGTTCTGGTGGCCAAACATGCGGGAAACCGTGAAAACAGTAGTTTCGTCTTGTGCAGTTTGCGCAACAACCAAAACTCCTCGATGCTTGCCAGTTGGAAAATTAATGCCCCTGCCCACACCGAACAGACCATGGTCCCACGTAGCCGTGGATTTTGTAACGGATCTGCCGGTGTCAAAAGGGTACACTACAATATTAGTCGTGGTAGATCGCTTCTCTAAGGGATGCAGATTCCTCCTATTTGGCTCACTTCCAACCGCCCTCCAGGTGGCAGAAACCCTATTCGATTCGGTGTTTCGCTACTACGGTATTCCGGAGGACATTGTTTCAGATCGTGGTCCCCAATTCATCGCGAGGGTCTGGAAAGCTTTCTTTCAGAAGTTGGGGACCACAGTTAGCCTAACGTCGGGTTATCACCCCGAATCTAATGGGCAGGCAGAGCGGACTGTTCAGGATCTCGGGAGGTACCTCCGGGCATATTGTAGTAGTCGACAACATGAGTGGGCAGACTGCTTATTCTGGGCGGAATATGCACAAAACTCACTGAAACACTCCTCGACCGGCTTAACGCCGTTTCAATGTGTACTGGGGCACCAACCACCGCTTTGTCCATGGGATGCCACTCCCACCGATATCCCCGTGGTGGATCAGTGGTTTAAGAAAGCGGAAAAAGTATGGGAGGATGCGCACACAAAGATCTCCCAAGCAGTTCGCCGTTTTAAAAAATTCGCCGATAGACGGAGAAGGGAAAGTCCTCCGCTCCAGGTAGGAGATCAAGTGTGGCTCTCGACAAAGGACCTTTCCCTCAACCTCCCATGCCGCAAACTCTCTCCTAAATACATCGGCCCCTTTCCCATTGTCACATGCATTAACCCCGTCTCCTTTAAGTTACAGCTACCTGCACATATGCGTATTAACCCTGTCTTTCATGTGTCCCTTCTCAGGCCAGTAGTACGAGGGCCCTTGGACGGAGGCGTCGCAGAGCCTTCGCTCCCCGGGGCTGTGGAAATAGCGGGCGCCCCTGCGTTTAGGGTCAAAAAACTTCTAGACTCCCGGAGGAGAGGAGGTGTTCTGCAATACTTGGTAGATTGGGAGGGGTACGGACCGGAGGAGCGCAGCTGGGTCCCGGCCCGTGATGTGCTAAGCAGAGAGCTCATTACAGAATTCCACCTGACACGGCCGGATCGCCCCCCCGCCGGCAAATCCCGCGGGTCGGTGGGCCCCGACTCCCTCCGGTCACGCAGAGAGCGCGCCCGCACCTCTCCCGGGCAGCCGGTCCTGGGAGGGGGGGTAATGTCACATCTGAGCCACCTCAGTCCTGGGGAGTAAGATCTGGCTCACCTGTCTACTGAGCCGTCGCTTTGTCTCCCCCTAGTGTGTCTGCGTGTGTAACATGTCCTCCCTAATTCTTAGATTACCTGCACCTGTGTCTACCCCGTGTGTGTCCCTATTTATTCCAGCCGAACCCGTAGCCCCTCGTCTGTTCACTGTTTTCATCATGCTTTGTGTTTCCCCATGTGTCTGATCATTGTGTGTTTTTGTGTTAACCCAGGACTGAGGGAGTCTGCAGGCGGAAGACCTTTTTGTTTCGCTCACGGAAAAGTTCAAGTTCAAGGCTGACCCTGAGGCAGCGCTGAGTTCCTCGCAAGGCTGTAAATCCAGTCGTTTTGGTGTGACCTAAGTACTCTTCATAATTTCCCGCCTGCAGACCCGGCCTGGGGAAGCTCGTCCCCATTCAGTTTTGTTATCGTTGGTTTCGTTTTGTTCTGTGTTTTTTTTGGGTCTTTGAATATAAATAAATATTCTCACTTTATTTCTAGCCCTGCGTTTGCGTTCATTCCCACCATAAACATGACACCTGGACAGTGTCCGGACCTTAATCCTGTTTAAATATTATGGAGGGAGCTAAGATTTTGAGTTGCCAAGGAACAGACAAGAAACTTTAAAGATTTAGAGAAGATCTGTAAAGAATAGTGGACTAAAATGTGTGCAAACCGGGTATAAACATCTTACTCTATGTACCATGTGCTTTTTCTGGGTTTTTAATCATCATAGTCTATTGATAATAAATGATGTTTGTGGAAGCAGAAGCACTCTCTCTTGCGTGATATTGTTTAAATATAGAAAACAGAATATTTATATTACCTGCATATTGTTGAATCCACTTCAACTCTTCAGGGACAACTACAAAAACATTTACATGAACATTTCTTAGAGCAGAAGTTAAATCATTTAATTACAGAAATATAGTTTCATTCAGCCTCTCACCTGTTTCCTTCAGGTTCTCATTGAGCATTCTACTGAGTTCCTCATTAAGAGTCTCTTGAAGCTGAGACAGAGCCGTCCTCATAGTGTCATCCACATCTAGTTCAGTGTTAATCCTGATCTCAGACCAGTTCCTGGTGTGTGAAGCGCGGCACAGTGATGAGTAACTCTACAGTAGAACAGGAGAGAGGATAAATTCCTCAGCAGATGTTCTGTGGTCTTCTGCATTGTGCTTTAGTGATTGAGAAAGAATCACTGACCTGTAGGAAGTGGAGATGGTCGTCAGTGTGTGAGAGCTGCTCCAGCTCAGTGTATTTCGTCTCTAGATCAGTGATTTCCTGTTGCAGCTCTTTAATGAGTCCATCAGCCTGCTTCTCTGCTGCTTTCTGCTTCTCCTCCATCATCTCCAGCCGCTCAGCCTGACTCCTCTCAATGAAGCGAATCAGAGAGGTGAGAACTTTAACACTGTCTGATTTCTCTTTCTCTGTCTTTCTCTAAAGAAGGAAGGACATCACATTTTAAGCAAAATATAAAGTACAAACTACAACAGATATAAACTCCATCATGTGTGACTCACTTTGCTAAGCTCTACTGAGTGATTCATCTCTTGCATCTTCTTCTGTCGCTCCTGGATCATCTGCTGCAGCTCCATCTGTGTTTTCCCCACCTGACTCTGCACAGTAATCACACAACGGTTTATTTTCCACATTTTAATTAATTTACATAATTAGCACTGATGTTGGTGCCTCTCACCTTCCTCTGTCCACTCTCCTCCTCTAAAGGTATAACTTTGTGATTCTTGTGATCTCCCTCAGTGCAGAACTGACACACACACTCCTGATCGTCTCTACAGAACAGCTCCAGAGGTCTCTTATGCTTCTGACAGATGTATCTCTCCAGGTTCTTCACTGCATTTATTAGTTTGTGTTTCTTGTAATTTAGAGCAATATTATGAGGCTCTAAATGAGACTCACAGAAGGTCACACCGCAATCCAGACAGGATTTTATGGCTTTTTGTTTCACTCCAGTGCAGGAGTCACAAAGAACCAGAGACTTGTCTGAATCTGTTTTCTTTTTGAAGTGATCCGCAACATCTCTCAGTGTTACATTAATTTTCACTTCAGGTCTCTTGGTGAATTTCTCTTTGCAATATGGACAATAACAGTTTTGAGTCGTATTCCAGCTTTGTATGATGCAGCTCTTGCAGAAGCTGTGTCCACATGGAGTGGTGATGGGATCAGTGAACACCTCCAGACAGATAGAACACTTTAATTGCTCTTCAGTCAACGGGCTACTGGAGTCACCTGCAACTGGTACAGTAGGTAGAATATGAATACAGTTTTTATACAGTATTTTGTATAACAATCATGCATGAATAATAATAATGTGGCTTTTCCACATTCCTGAATTTAATTTCATGCCCAGTCATTAATGGAGTGGTGGGAAAAATGTCAGATACAGAGTTCCTGAATGGCTCTAATGGTTCAAAGAGCTAATTAACCCTAGCTAATCTCTCTGATGACCACCCCTGCCCCCAACCCAACCAGCTCACTGTGGCCGAAGTGGCTGAGAAAGTCACACAGGTGTCCTTCCTGAATTGGAAGGTGGCTCTGTGGCAAAGAAAAGAAGAAGGCAGGGGGCTGCAGGTCACTACCTTCACCAAATCATAACGGAGGGCCATAATTTGTGCCCTAAGCCACCCTCGACCTCAGCAGACAAGAGACTTGGATAGGCAGCAAGAACTCACCATGGCAAAGAGACCACTGGATAAGCTGACGACCACCAAGCCAATCCACCTGAGCACCATCAGTTAGTAAGTTAAGCCTTTATTCGAAACATATTTAATATTGAACAGTGAAATTCTTTTTATTACATATCCCAGCTTGTTAAGAAGTTAAGGAGTGCAGGGTCAGCCATCATACGGCGTCCCTGGAGCAGACCGGCTGGTTAGTAATTCAGAGTCTTAAGACACTGAGCTCTGCCGATGTTCGTATCTCGAACCAATTATGTTTTGGTTTTGGAGTTGTGAAACTGATACTTAGTGAAATACAGATCTGTTGAATTATAAACATTGTAACCATCTTCCATCTACTCCACACATCACTCACTCACCTGGACACTCGGAGGGGGAATTATGTTAAAATGCTCTTCATCGACTACAGCTCTCTCTTTGTACACATATGACAGTGTGGCCACTACCAGCTGCACCACCATCATTAAGTTTGCTGACGACACCGTCGTGGTGGGCCTGATCTCTGATAACAACGAGACGGCCTACCTGAAGGAGATTAGGAATCTGGAGAACTGGTGCCAGAGGAACAACCTCCTTCTAAACGTCAGTAAGACAAAGGAGCTGATAGTGGACTTCAGCACTAAGCACCCTGTCATCAACGAGAGCCCAGTGGAGAGAGTGGACAGCTTCAAATACCTCGGTGTTCACATCACGCAGGACCTGTCATGGTCCTGTCACATAAACACTGTGGTGAAAAATGCCCGGCAGCGTCTCTACCACCTCAGACGCTTGAGAGACTTCCGACTGCCCTCCAAGGTGCTCAGGAACTTTTACTCCTGCACCATAGAGAGCATCCTGACGGGAAACATCTCAACCTGGTTCGGGAACAGCACCATGCAGGACAGACGAGCTCTACAGAGGGTGGTGCGATCAGCTGAGCGCATCATCCGCACCGAGCTCCCTGACCTGCACTCAATCTACAGCAAGCGGTGCTGGACCAAGGCCAGGAAGATTGTGAAGGACCTCAACCATCCCAACAACGGACTATTCTTTCTGTTGAGGTCAGGAAAGCGATTCCGCTCCCTGAAGGCCAACACAGAGAGACTGAGGAGGAGCTTCTTCCCACAGGCGATACGGTCTCTCAATCACACCACCACACAGTACTGACACACATATGGTCTTTACACAC
This sequence comes from Clarias gariepinus, assembly GCF_024256425.1. NCBI lineage: Eukaryota > Metazoa > Chordata > Actinopteri > Siluriformes > Clariidae > Clarias > Clarias gariepinus. The sequence continues at coordinate 27,059,375 of NC_071112.1, forward strand.
ACACACTGGACATTCTGGACATTCGTTTACACTAGTGGCCACTGCACAACTACACCTGGTGGTCACAAGTCACAAGTCACTTTAAATAAATCACTTTTTAAGCATTTTTTGCACGGCACTAGACACTTTAAATATGTGAATTGCAGAAACAGTGGACATTACATTACCACTACATTACCATTCTCTTATCACTATTTATTCTAACACCATTCCATACAAAAATTACATAAATATACCTACCCGTTCAGCTGCTCTTATTGTTTTATGTTTCGTCATACATTCTTCAAATATTTTCTATATTGTGTATTTTTGTCGTACAGTTATTTATTTATTTATTTATTTTTTTTTTTAACTTTAGTTTTTATATTTTATTTTATTCTCTTCTAGTTTTATTTACCCTATATTTTAATTCTCATATTTATTTCCTATTACTATTCTTTGTCTTTTATTTTAGGTCATGAGCAGTTGCCTAAGCATTTCACTGCATATCGTACTGTGTATGACTGTGTATGTGACAAATAAAATTTTAATTTGAATTTGAACTTACACGAAACAGGATCATCCATGCTGTTCCTTCTGCCATGTCTTGCTTGCGATGATACAGCCATGTCTTTGCCTTCTTAACTTTATAAGCAATAAATCATTACTAAGTTCACGCAGTGATACACATTATATAGTAAAAAGTATTCTCTCGGCTTTCAGTCAGTCAATCGTTTCTTCCTGCTTGTTGTTAGAAAGTATGTTAGCAGGAATATTTGCACCTTGCCCAGGGACATTCATGTCAAAACAAATTTAAATCTTTCATTCATTTTGCTTATCAAGATTTTTAAAGTTTTTTAAGACTCTCTATCTAAACTATATTTAAGAAATTTAAGAAAGTACGCACCTTTACTGTTTCCTGTTCAGAAACCTCATGTTAATTTACTTCTCAGATCCACTAAATACGTTGTAATTAATCACAACATTTGTTTTTTAAAAGGCAACTTCCTGGTCGGTGTAAATGTCACACAGACCTGCTTTCACTTTCACCTACACTGTGAGTGCGACTAATTATTGTGTCACTAATCACTCAATTGAGATATTAACATAAGAATTACAAGTCATAGAGAGACTCATTTCTTAATTTTTGTCATTTTATTGTGTTTTGTTTTAATGAAACAGTTGCTGTCAGAAGTGAAGTTAAAAAAGAGTAAAAAAAAAAGTTTTTGGTCCTTAGAAAAAGGTGATTATTCCTAGAAATGACATTTAACTGACCAATAAAAACATATACTTTAAAGTTAAAAACACAAGCATTGAAATATACATTCTGTATATAATCCTTATAGCTTGCTTAAGTTTTATATCAAACAGATTGCGTTTCCAGGAAAAGAGGGTGATATTTGTTGTACTAAGAACAAACAAAAAAACAGGGAGCCCTCATTTCTATGTTTCCTTTTTCCTTTTTTTAGTGCACGCTGCACTACATATACATTCACCTTATACATTATGTGACTGTGACCACACTTAACTGTGTCTCTCTCCCTCTCTCTCTCTTTCCCTGTCTCTCTCTGTCGAGCTAACAAGTTTAAGTTTAAGTAGGCTTTTATTGTCATTTCAATCATATACAGTTGAGTACACAGTGAATCGAACCAACGTTTCTCCAGGACCAAAGTGCTACAGTACATACAACATAAAATTAACAACGTAAGTTAACAAAAACTAACTATCTAACTAAGAAACCTAATTAGCTAGCTAATAAGTCCTATAACAGAACAACTAAGTCCTATACAAAAGAGACATCATAAAGTGCAAATGTGAACCAGAGCGACAAAGTGACAACGCGACAACATGACATTCCAATACTTTATGATAATTAGCAGAAGTGGAAAGAGTAACTTTTGTTAGTACAAGTACTGTTTACTTCAGTGGAATTTTACTGAAATATAAGTAAAGTTACCATTATAAAAATCTCTTCAGGTAAAAGTAAAAAGTAGCTCATTAAAGTAAAAGTTACTGAGTTACTTGGGATTGGGTATTCTAGTGTAGTTTAAAAAGGATCAGTAAATATAAATCTCACACTAGTTGCTTTTAATTGAACAAACTCATTTGCATAATAAAGCTGTTGCCTTCCTTGTGCTTGAAATTAAAGTGGTCGCTTAAAAATGGTGTGACGGATAGCCGAGGGAAACAAGAGCTCAGAGCCACGAACACCGTTCAGCGTCACAAAATTATAACACAAAACATAAAGTAAAAGTAAAACAAGGTGTAAAAGAATAGACTGTTTCGGGGCTGAGCAGCAGACCTGAGCTCCTACTGCCTTCTCTACGCACACGAGCGCGCACGCCACGCGCTCTCTCTTACGCAAGCTCGCTCACCGACTCACTCTCGGTCGCATGCGCGCGCGCCCGCACGCACACAATATACTGTACATAAAAAAACTATCCGCACATAAACAGAGGTATTTAGATGCGCGTTCGCTTACGAAAGAAAGTAAACAGCTTGAGGCGCTCCGTCGGTAACACTCTCTGCTCCAGATAGCCCGTGTTCATGTGTGGTGTATTTTGTGCTTTCCTCTTAGGTTAGTCCTCATGATAAACATTTTTATTAAGAATATCTTCACATGTTTATTGGTGACGTCACGTACCTAACACACTGTTTATAAAAAAAAGGTATCTCACAAACTCACGGGTGTGGATGGATCAAATAAATTTTGTGGTGTTTAAAAGTGTTTTTCCAACTTTTTTGTATTGACAGGTTTAAGGTTGACATTTGTGGCCCTTATCTATTTAGAAAAATATGTAGGAAAAAAACTTTTCTTATTTATTGCACTTGTAATAAATTTAAGTAGTTTAAATTTATTTGTAGTTATTTATTACATATGTATTCTTGAAGGTGATGGTGTAAGAATTGTAGTGATATATGACATGAAATGCTCCAAAAACTGACACTACAGCATGTAAAAATGATAAGAGACAATTGGTCTTTCTTAGCAAAAATGTTATCCATCTATCTATCTGTCCATCTAAAAATTCCAGTCATCATTAAATATTTGCTCATGCATATGTAATCAATTTTACATATATTGTAATTTTTTTTATTTTTAGTTAATTGGGTTTGAGTGATTCCCACTGGGAGGTGGGGTTTATTTCAGGATGATAAACTCTTCCCTACAGTCAATGTAAACACAGTTTGGACGTACACAAGCTTTAAAAGCTGTTGTACAAAACCCCAGCACAAAGATTTTTATTAAATGTCAGTGTTTCTGTCATCTTCTTTTATACTGTATTCAAACATGTTTACACTCGAAATTTTGAATCGGAACCTTGTGATGTCATAGTAGCCTTCCTCAAGACACAGAGGTTGAAGATCAGTCACTCTGACTTACACAGATACTGTGAACAGGAGACAAGTGAGCAGAAACGAAGAGAAATGGAGAGGAAGGAGGACACGATAGTTTGCAACATCTTGAACAAGCTTCGTTTAGAGGAGGAGCTGTGTGACGTTCTTCTGAAAATCGGAAGTGCTGAGTTCCACGCACACAAGATCATTCTGTGTGGCTGCAGCCCGTACTTCATGGCTCTCTTCACCCATGGCTTATATCCTTCAGGCAGATTTGAGTACACCATCCCTGGTATTTCCTCAAGGATAATGGAGTTGATCATGGAGTATGCATACCTACAGAGAGTTACAATAACGGAAAAAGATGTGAGTGAGCTGCTTATCGCTGCTGATTATCTGGCGATGGACAAACTGGTGAACGAGTGCTCGATGTTCCTGAAGGCTCGGCTGTGCCAGAAGAACTGTATAGGTATTTGGCGCTTTGCAAGCTTTTATTTCTGCAGGAAGCTGGAGCAGCAGGCCTTAAAGTTCATCCTGGACAACTTCGAGAAGGTACTAAGTGTCTCTGAGGAGCTCCTGGACCTCAAAGTTGAGGAGCTCTGTGAGATTATTGTGAAAGATGAGCTGAATGTGAAACATGAGAAGCTTGTGTTTGAGACTGTTATTCTGTGGATTGAACATGCGCCTCTGGAGCGAAAAAAACATGTTGCACTCTTACTGGCCAAGGTGCGTTTGGGGCTACTGACGTATGACTACTTTGTGGATAACGTAGGGAACAACGTTTTTGTGGCACACGACACAGCATGTAGACCGATCATCTACAGTGTTCTGCTAAACATCAGTGGTCTCAACCCAGACGAATTTCTCAACTCTGTTCTTGCTCGGCCCCGCATTCCCAGCGCTGTTTTGCTGGCCATCGGCGGCTGGAGCCATGAAGGTCCCACCAACACCATAGAGGTGTACGACCCACGAGCAAAGTGCTGGTTTCATTTGACGTGCCGTGGTGAGAGTCCACGAGGCTATTATGGGACTGTTTACCTCCACGGCTTCCTGTACTGCATTGGAGGATGCGATGGCTTGGATAACTTCAACAGCGTGTGTAGGTTCGACCCCATCACCAGAACCTGGGCTGGGGTAAGCCCCATGCACTCTCGCCGGGGTTATGTGAGTGTTTGTGTCCTGGACGGCTGTGTATACGCAATGGGAGGATTTGATGGCACTGAATGCCTTAACACAGTCGAGCGGTATGATCCTAAGAACAATCAGTGGACAATGATAGCACCGATGCATGAATGCCGGAGCGAGGCAAGCGCTACAGTACTAAATGGCAAACTGTTCATATGTGGAGGGTTTGACGGGAATGAGTGGTTGTGCACGGCGGAGAATTACAATCCTCAGACTGGCCAGTGGACTCTACTCCCCCGCATGAGCAGCAGAAGGGGAGGACTTGGTGTGATCGCGTATGGCGGACAGGTTTATGCCGTCGGGGGATGCAATGGTGTGGTACTGAAAAGTGTAGAGGCATATAATCCTCAGACTGATTCATGGGGAAATGTTCCTGACATGATCAACCGGCGCAGCAACTTTGGCATTGCGGTGCTAGATGATCTCTTGTTCGTTGTTGGAGGATACAACGGTCTTACAGTCGCCAATAATGTGGAGTATTATGATGGGGAAACTGCAGAATGGCACAGAGTGGAAGACATGGGTGAGTTCCGCTGCGGTCTGGGGTGCTCTGTGCTGTCTGGTTTACCCAACATGTCTGCGTACGCCGCACCTTAAGATCTTCTCTATAAAGACCCCTAAAGCTCTCGGAGTTCCCAGAGCAGCAGAGAATCCTTCATAACACCTGACAACATCTGAATCATACTGTAATTAAATGAAATCATTTTTTCTTTTCAAAGTTGCAGCATCCTTTTTGTCCTTAGAATTAAATCATTACATTATGTTCTGTGTCATCAAATGTAGTATAAACTACATTCAGAAACAGAAATTGAAAAGAATATAAAAAGTACAAGTGAAATAATAAAAAAAATAGTAAAAGAAAAAAGGATATAATAAAATAGTATTTTAAAGCAAAAATTACAAGAGATGAAGTGTTTTAAGACAATTTAACCTCTTGCTTACAGTAAGTTTTATTAAATAAATAAGTTAATAACGATTGTTAATTAATATTAATTAGTATTATTTAATAAAGTAATGTTAATACATAATTAATTTGACTGGTTGGTTCTTTATATGGCTGGACAGAGAGGAGCAAACACTGCAAAAGTTACTAGACAACACACATTATAAATAGAATGTAATAACTTTCAGCATTAGTGAGTTTTATGGATAAAGAAGAGATCATGTTATAACAATGCAAGTAGCTGCCCTGCTCTGCAACTTAAACTAGCTAGTTGCTAACATTGCAACTTCGTATAATGCAAGTAGTCTACACAAATAAAACATGGACACACTGCAAGATTACAAAATATGAGAAAGTTATAGGATGTGCCGAAACTTTATTGTACATGCTTCTTATAAAAACAACATTGTTATTGGTGTGAAACTCAAACCAAACGCGCAAGAGTTCACATCTGTATTAGCGCTCTCAAAATTATCTGCCAGTCATTTCTGTAACAAGTAAAAGTACAGGTTTTTCATCTAAAATGTAAAGAGTAGAAGTAAAAAATATAACATATGGAAAGTACTAAAGTAAAGTACAGATATATGAAAAAAGGTAATAATAATAATAATAATAATAATAATAATATAACAATACGCACAGCATTACTACTACAACTACTAATGGATGGCAAAAGAACAGGCAAAGAAGAATCACTATTGATACAAACAATGGGAAGAAGAAAAGGAAAATGATACAGAATATAAAATAGGACTGTGTGTGTAGATATGATTGTGAACTCTCTCTCTTGTGCACGATTCTCTATTAATCAAGTCTGCTATGGTTTAAGTGTTCTTATAATAGGAAAATGTGATACATGATTAAACTTGATGTAAATATTATAATGTCACTGTACAGTAAGTACAGTGAAATCTCAGATTGCGAGTAACACGGTGTGCGAGTGTTTCGCGACAAACAAACTTTTTTAACAAATTTTGACTTGAAAAAAAATAAACAAGTCTTGATTAACAAGTACCAAGTATCATGTATAACGCATGCGCTTCTTGTTTTGAGGCCGAGCGTCATGTGATCACAACTGAGCCAACGTTTTTTCTCTCTCTTGCGCTGTGGAATTATTATTACTATTATTATTATTGTCTTATAAGTCACTTATATATAAAACATTATGGCTCCACAATCTAATTAAAAGCTGACAATGCTGTGCAGTCTGCAGAAAATACATTTTATTAATTATGTAAGGCATAACTGCTTTAATTCTATTGTCTTGTTGATTATCCTTCACTAAATGCATTCTTATTATTTTCTATTTATTATTTTATATAAACAAACTACTGTGGTTCGTTTAACAGCATTTTCTCCTTCTTCTCATTCTTCTTGTTATTATATCATCATTATTAATGATTATCAATATTTTTATTACACACACAGATTATAAAATTATAATGTACTATATACATATATATATCCAGTATGTGAATATATGTATATATTACATTATATAATTTTATAATAACACAGTATCTGTGTGTGTAATAAAAATATTAATAATCAATAATAATGATAATTACTATGGTTGGGTTAAGAACTTCTCAACATATTATCAAATAATGGAAAAGAAAAGTGCTGAACTGTTAACTTTGTGGAAGAAATATGGTCAGGAAAAAGATCACTTAAACACTTGGTGAAGTTGCATTGTACAAATCAACAGTAAAACACTTCTACACACACTACAAATCACAGGATTGGGTATAAACAGCTGTGTCTACATGAGATAACCACTTGTTAGGGAGAATAATCGGAAAAGGCATCAGTTTGCTGGGGAGCATAAAGATAGAACTTTGGAGCAAAGATAAAAGGTCAAGTGGTCTAATGAGGTTAGATTGCTCCGTTTCCAGAGTGGTGTGTCAGGGTAAGAAGGCAAGCACATGAATTCAATTCAATTCAATTCAATTTTATTTGTATAGCGCTTTTAGCAATTGTCATTGCCGCAAAGCAGCTTTAAACAAAAGAATTATTTAAGTTTGTATGAAATGTGAATGTGTATGAATCTAAATGGTCAGATTGTCCCTGGTGAGCAAGCCGAGGGTGACAGTGGCAAGGAAAAACTCCCTGAGATGGTAATAGGAAGAAACCTTGAAAGGAACCAGACTCAACAGGGAACCCATCCTCATTTGGACATAAATGATCTGCATTTATACAGTGTGTAGGGTGGGAGGCAGTTCAGCTATAATAGCTGATGTTAATTAATGTTAATATGGAGTCCAGGTAGTTATTGAAGACTCAGGTAGACTTGTAGGAAGTTCCAGTCCTCAAGGGGTATTTGGCCCCCTTGAACTTTTCCACAATTTGTCACATTACAGCCAGAAAGATGAATCAATTTTATTAGAAATCCACGTGAAAGACCAATACAAAGTGGTGTACAAATTGTGGAAAAGTTCAAGGGGGCCAAATACTTTTGCAAGCTACTGTATTTGGTACATCACAACCCTATAGAACGGGGTGTTAAATCTCATCCATAAAGGATCAGCATCATTGCATGTTTAGTGCACCTGAGAAGATGCCAACTGTATCAATAATATATCAGGTATGGCTACTGCTTAGGCGAAATAAAAACCGGCAGTCACACTGGTGCTGCACGGATAAGATCAGACAGCCGTGCCTTATGAACACACATGAAACATGTTTTGGCAAGTGTGAAAAAACTGTGCGAACAACAGAATTAGAGTTGGCTGATGTTTTTGTATGTTTATCTGGATTCTTTTTAGGAGCTTCTTTTTAGAGTTTGTGATGCAGGGCTGGACTGGGACCAAAAAACGGCCCTGGCATTTTTGGCCATAGCGGCCCACCATGATTATTTAAACAATATGCTGAGGCATATGACACATCAAAGGATAGATGCGCTCACTGTTTTGTTTCAAACATTAAACCACAGTAACCTGCATGGAAGCGAATAACCTTGATAAAAAAATTATTCTTAATTATTATTATTGTTATTATACAGTCTTTTATTAACAATTCTCTCTCTCTCTCTCTCTCTCTCTCACACACACACACACACACACACGAGTGACCTCCAACCTTGGATGAAGTTCTGCACAAAACTCATAGTCTAATATTAAATGTTTTTAAGTTTGACTGCAATAATTTGAGCATTTGCACAGTGTTAGCCTACAAATCCTCCAGATAGTTTACTATTTAGTGAAGATTTAGGCTACACTTAACATTTTCATTGTTAATTCCATGGGCTTTCATCATTCTGCGTGTGTGTAGGCTTCCGTGTGTCTACCTAGAAATCTGATAGTCAGCCATGTCATTTATATAGCTCTGGGGGTTTATTTGTTGTACTGCGTGAAGATTGACAACAATTTCGATCAATCGTGACAGACGTAAGACCACTCGTTAATGTGATGTGGATGGCAATGTACCTAATTGGCAGACGGTTCATTTGCGAGTAGCAGCTAGGTAGGCTAGTGGTGCAGGTTGTCGACAAACACTCAAATGCACAAGTGACTCACACACACACCACAAAAAAGCCCTCTGTCTTCCCTACATAACTGTCCCTCCCTTCACTCATCACACAACATTTCGGCTACTTCTTACCGGACTCGTAGCTGTTCTAAAGACTGTTCAAACTCCGGTCGAACTCTAAATATCAATAGAGGGCTGGCCGGGAGGGAGGCAGGGCGTGGCCTGAGATTTCAATGGGCTGCGATTTGTGGCTGAGATATTTTACTGTTGCGGTAATAAATAAATTGGCCTAATAAACTTTAAAAAAATTAAAAATTATGACTGACAGCCTCAGCCCAAAAATATGTGTCGGCCCACCGGGCATTGCCCGGTATGCCCTATGGTCAGTCCAGGCCTGGTGTGAAGCCACCTATAAGGGAGCACCATTAAAAAAAAAAAGGTACTGAATTTTCGTATAAAGCTCTTATGCACTGTACATATTGTATATTTATTTATTTAGCAGGACATTCTCTTCTTAATTGAGAAAAGATAATCTGAGCACTGAACTTAATTTCGCTAATCAGATTTTAAAACAACAAGGTGGGCACAGCTGGCACTGCAGGATATCTTCAAGACCATAAAAACTAAAGACCTTTTGGACCTCCTTTAGGAATACTAAAGCCCTTAAAATGTTAACACCCAAGACACTTTCAGGACCAAACTAAAGTTGTGTTTTGTCACCTTGACAGAGGAATTAGTCCAACTAGGGACCATGGAGGCCAATGGTGACCATTGTATAAATTCCTATTTGTACAACCATGGTAGGACCTCCAGTCAACATTCACACACTACAGGCAATTTGGAAACACCAATTAATCTACATGTCGCTGTATTGTGGGAGTAAACTGGAGAACCCGGAGGAAGCCCACCAAGCACAGGGAGAACATGCAAACTCCATGCACACATACCCGACGAGAGAATCGAACCCGGGACCTGGAAGTGCAAGGTGACAGTGCTAAGCACTAAGCCAGTTACCTAGGAGCCTTTTTTTTAGTTGACATTCATTAACATAATTGTTACATGGTGCGGGTTGGAGAGCCACACCACAAGATGAAGTAAAAAGAGCTCTTACACAGGACTTCTGAGGGGGTTAATAAATGTCTTTTCATGCAAGTCATAAGGACTTGCTTATGCTCATTACTTGCACGGGAAAACCTTCCCATTTGGAGATTATTGAGATTATTAACTGGGAACTAAAAAGGAAAAAAAAGAAAACTGAAAACGCAAATAAACAGAGCTCCGCTGTGTCCTCGAGACCAAATGAAGCTCTGGAAAATAAAAATGAACTCTATATCCTCTTGGTGTGACTCCACCCTCACAGAGGATTTGTGCGTTACTATATGCTTTTAAGACTTTGAACGCCAATCGCACTGCGTGCCGCTCACTTGTTGTGAGGACTGAGGCTGGGTCTTTTGCCTTTGTCCTTAGTCTTTAAAGCATGCTTTGTCTTTTGCCCTTGTTTAAATAATTTTTTTTAATTGTTTGGCATTGTAAAAAAGAATGAATGTACCCACAAATAAAAGGGTTTGCGATTTGTGTTCGTTGTTCAGTGTGATGCGAGTTGCCACTGATGCTGCGGTTGAAAATGGAACATGAGGGGGATAAGATATAAATCATTTATTTTTATTAAAATACAACAGAGTAGTGAAGATTTATTTATGATTTTCACTACTCTGTTTGGGTTGAGGCACTTTCAACATCCTCTCACACCTAAATGAAGATCAAAGTGTACAGTGCCAGCAGGTATAGATGAGGATACAGGTGTCTGCTCCAGTTGTCACGTGGATCCACAAATCCTGGAATGCTTGTCTCAGCCTAATAACACTCCACTTAATGCACTTTTAATTATATAACAACTGTTTCTGGCACAACAATCACTTCACTTTTAATAAGTAAATATGCAGTATAAAGAAGAATACAAGTACTGTATCACATCTATGGAGTTTTTCCTTTCTCATGGCATGGGTATATTCCAGGACTCAAATTGTGAAAGAGCATTCTGGGAACATGAGAAATGTATTTTTTTTTTTTTACACATGAACTGGACACCACATTGTGTTTTGTAATCAAAGCTAAAGGTGACTGCATGAAATATTAAAATGTGCAACTTTATTTTGGCCAGTTAGTGCATAAAAGTAATAACAAAATTATTACATTCAAGTAAATTATTTTATGTTATTATATTGTAATTATATACATAAGGTAAAACCTACATGGAATAGAAATCATGAACAAACACCTAAATCTGCTCAAATAAATGTTCTAATCTTTCCACAATCACAAATACATACATGTATAAATTAGTAATCAAAACACAAAATGCTTAATTGAATACTGATTACAAATGTCATATAGCAGCCCCTACAAATTTCTACCACACAGACATTTTCCCGTTTTACTTAGTGTGATCTTCATCATCAAATAATACTTAAAAAAAAAACTGAATAGGGGAACCCTTCGTTGGCATCATTTTTTTTTAACAAAAGGTGTTCCTTTGAAAACATGGTAAAATTGTTTTGTTCAGGTTAGACCATTTTTTAAGTTTGAAAGTGAGAAATGAAACCCATTCCATTCTCTTAATTTTATACAGTTGTTTGAGGAGAGAGTTTATTCAGTCTTACGTGATACGTGACAGATGACGAGTGGTGATGAGTTTTTACCTCCATCATTCAAAGCAGGACTGAAGTATGGATAGAGTTTCTCAGTGAAAGACTGACCAGTGAAAGAGTAGATAAGAGAACTGGTCTCAACATCATAAAAGGAGACCAGACCCTCCTCATAATCCACAAACACTCCCACCTTCTGGAGCTTCTCACTCAGGGGGAGCGGGATCGAGGGATCATCACGAACAGTATACTTATTCCCCTTCCTTAGAATCAGGGTCCAGAATCCATTCTGAGGTTTAAAAGTCTCAATTGTCCCCTTCCTGTTAACAGACTCTTTGACCACTCCTAAATCCCACTCAGTCTTTCCGCTGACCTGCACCTCATAGTAAAACCTCCCAGAGGAGAAACCCTGCTTTCCCAGGACCATTGAATATTTACTGAATCTTTTTGGAGTGTCTGAGAGATTCTGTTTTGTGTCTCCATACGTTACTTGCTTTCCATCATTAGACAGGATTAGATAGGGATTAGCTGTATCAGGATCCAGCGACACATCCACTGAGGGAAACACAACATGTGATGAGTATTCAGCTACATATAATAATAATAATAATAATAATAATAATAATAAATTTTATGTTTTAAGATGAATATTGAGAATATGAAACTGGATATACTCTACTGAAGAAATTTTGTTCTTGCTCTTTAAAGTTGTCCTTTTTTAGAGATATGGTAAGAAGGCAAAAATTGAAGGCGAATAAAGCCTCTTAACTGGGACAGTTTAAGATTATTTTGGCTCCTTGTTTTCTGTAGGTGTGCCCAGTTTGCAAGAGACCATATAATTTTTTTTCGTTATTTATCTGAAGCTTATTTATCTTTAGCTACAAGGGATATATTTAATCTCTGCAAATCTACATCAGAGTGCTTTATTATCTTATTAGCTTATACATTTCAGAAATATTTGTTACAAGAAAAAAGAGCATTATCTTCAAGGCATTAATGCATGGAGGTAATTGGGGTAACTGAATTAATAGCCAGTGTTCCGCAAGACAAGCAAAGTTTTTGGATAAATTTCGAGTCTTGGTTTATGAGTACCGAGTATCATGTATCACGCTTCTTCTTTTTTTACGCCGAGCGTCACATTATTACAACTGGGCCAACGTGTTAGCAGAATTACTTCCAAAGTGCACAACTTTGCCTTCTTGCAGCGGAATAATAATTATAATAATGGACACAACAACATTTATCTTCAGCCCTTACTGGAGTAGTTTATTATTAACACGAACTGATAAACCGCTCTTTTATGAGCCAAGTGCAGAGAGCGAGAGGGGGAGAAAAAAAAGATTCCCCGTATATACCTGCTAAACACTGCCACCTATTGGTCATGTATTGGTACAGTCACATGCAATCATACATATATCAACACAACGTTTTTTCTCTCTCGCGCGCGCGCTGTGGAACTGTGGGTAATCGTCTCCCCTGCTGGGTCTTAGTGCACGTGTGTACTGTTTACTATAACACCGTGACTACATGTGTGTACAGCGCGTGATGAATAAAGCAAAAGTCTCATAAAAGAGGTTAAAAATTTATTTTCTCTCTCTGCTCAAGGATCTGCTTGATCTTTGTGTCTGCGTGTGTGCGGGTCAGTGGACACATACACACACTCTTTCTCTCTGCTCCTATGGAACACCAAAGTGTTCAAAATTAAATAAATAGGACATGATGAAATAAATAACTCTATGAATAAATAAGACACATACATGTGAAAAAAAGCTTATTATTGTAAAATATATAGCACTCTGCAAATTATTTTTCCCAATAACAGAGATTATTGCAGACATTTTATTTAATTCATGCTTTTCAATTCATTTTTATTTCAAAATGTCATTTTTTTTAAGTCAGTTTTTATTTCAAAATCTCGTTTTTCACGATGGCCTATTTATTTCATAATGCGACTTTTCAGCAGAATGAGTCGTTCTGTCAATCAGTGCCAGTGGGTTGGACCTGCGTGCCTATTGGCTGATCCTTTAACATCTATTAGTTTTCCTGAATACCTGCTCCGCGGACTGCTGCTACAGCTAGCAATAACATGCTAGGCAGTGGCGGAATGGCCGTCTGGAGTACCAGGCGTTTTCCCAGTGGGCCGCTGGTCAATGTGGCCGGCCCAGTCAGTACGTAAATTTATTTTAAAGGGGTTATACAGGCCTACATGCACTTTTTTAAGCTGTTTGGACTGAACTGTGTGTTAGGAGAGTGCGTACACAACCACTCTACAATGATAAAGAGCCGCCCAGTGGTTTTCTTTTCATTTATTACAATAACATGCCCCTTCTGAAATCAGGCCAATCGCAAATGCCTGTCGATGTGACGCCACACCACAAGAGGCCGCTCCCACACTAGTTGATTGACACTGGTGTTTTAGCAAAGACCGAGTGAGAAGAAGCTGTCGGCCATTGTTTTTCGCCGCTGGAGCAAAATGGCGCCTAAGCGAGTGTGGTGTACAGTTGTTGGGTGTAATAGCGAACACAGCAGTCGTCATTCACTACCTAGGGTTAGTGACCTAGGGTACCTACCTAGGGTTAGGTATCTGAGCCACTCAGGACACAGTGGCTGAATTTAGTTTTTGAAGCTAACGTCCCCGCTGATTTACCTAAATGCGTTCATGTTTGCACTAATCATTTTTCACCAGACTGCTTTATAAACGCGGGTCAATATAAAGCAGGTTTTACCAGGAAGCTGCTCCTAAAAAATGGATCTGTACTAACGCTTCGTGTTCCTGCTTCATCTTCACCAGACTCGGTGAGTGTAATTCCTTTTTCCCTTTGCAGATCGCCTTTTCTGATAATCACGATGAATGCGGAGTGTAAGTTAACTTACACTCTCATAGAACATGGTTATGGCTTCTTCTCTATGTACAGCCGTCTCTATATAATCCCTAATCGCCCGTTCATAATAAACAATGCATTAAGGTGATTGTCTAGTTGCAAACTGTGTACGTAGTCGGAAAACTATATTATGCTTACCTTTGTTACGTTAGATGGTTTATAACGATGTCTGTCGAAGATTAAGAAGTCATGTAAACACATCAGTAAACACATCGCGTCCGTATCTCTCTCAGTAAGCTTCTCCGCTTTATGATGTTGTTGCTCGCGGCAGCGTAACAGCCCGTTAATTCATGCCCATGCAGTGATGAGAAAGACAAATCGAGTCGATGCATGTCCATTCTTTTAATTTCTGCGTGGTCAGGCGATATTACAAACTTCCGCGTAGGTTCCGTACTTAAATCAAACCAAAAATGACTGAAGAAAACAGGCTCAGGCTCTACATTCCAGCGTTTTCCAGTTTGGACTGCATTACCCACAAAGCACTGTGTTGTGGGCAATGCTTTGTGGGTAATGCAGTCCAAAGCATTGCCCGCACTGGACTACACTTCCGTGGCTACACCCCACGTGTGTTGTGAAGACACGCCCCACAGAACTGGGGTGGGGGGGGTGGGGGGGGATCGGGAGCGGGCTCAGCAGAGGTCATGAGCATTTAAATTAGCATGTACTGAAACAGGTTGCTGAGAACAGAGCTAGTTTTTACCAGGTAAAAGTAGTGTTTTTTTTACACAATCCTTTTGAATTTTTAATTAACGTATAATACAAACTTTTCATTAGGACCCTAAAAATCATATTAACATTTAATGAAAAATGGGATGTGTAGGACCTTTAAAAATCACGGAAACTATAATATTGCATCTCTTTTTTACGCAGATAGATGAATGCGTTAATCGTACGGGCGCCGCCGATAAAGTGTGCGTGTTTTGTAACGGCCACCACTATGTTGTACATCACATCATGTATGTACAGTATGTTGCTCTTTATGAGAAGGAGTGCACGTGAGGAGGTGTGTGCGCGTGAGGAGGAGAGAACAGAGCAGGAGCTCAGCACGCCCCCTTGCACTTTTAATTTACAAAGGGGGAGATTTGGATCCTTTCTCAATACAGCAAAGAATTAATAATTGCCATGGATGAAAAAAAAAAAAAAGAAATAGTGGAGCTGAAAATTTATGCGACAAGAAGAAAAAGCATTAAAAGCAGATCCTGTGAAGTTCTTTAAATTAACAGATTATGCCTTTTGCGTAAGGGGAAATGACAGTTCCGCAGGCTCTGACAGCTGTAACATTACGGGAGTCTGGATCCAGCAACCTCAGGGTCAGTGATGATGATGATGAGCAACACCTCTCCCCTTCTGTACCCGAGCCAAGTAAAAATTAACTGAACAGATAGACTGAAATAAAAGGCTTTAGCTCGGGCTAGTAAACTTACCCATTTTAATTATTATTGTAGACAATATTAATTCAAAATTAGGCTGAGAAAATATTATTTTAAAATAATATTAACTACAATATTAATTACTAGCATGAGCTGATGCTGCTACTGATTTTATTCTAGATTACCTGTTTAGTTTGATTGGCATCATTTTCACTCTGGTAGAGAAGGGGAGAGGTGTTGGTCATCATCAGCAGGCACTGGTTCATCATCACTGACCTGCTGCACTTGCAGCTTACACTGATTGGTGTATACTTGCTTGCTGATACACTGAGTGGTGTATCTTACACTGACTGCATCACGATGATCCTCCCTGACCTGCTAAAATATTGTCTTTATAGTTTTATATATTGTTTGTCTTAATGTTCTTTTCTTTGTTTTACAAATATGACCCAATATACACTACCGTTCAAAAGTTTGGGGTCACTTGCAAATTTCTTTGTTTTTGTTTAGTGATTTATTTTCTACATTCTACAACAATACTGGGGATTTTAAAACTGTAAAATAACACATATGGAATTAGGTAATTACATAACAACAACAAAAACAACAGTTGTTATTTTAAGACACAGAGGTCAGGCTTTCTGTGATAATTCTTGCAAAAACTGTTTTGACGAGTGCATTGGCTCTCATGAAGGCCATCCCAGGAGGGCGAGAACAAAACCTACCTCTGCTGCAGAAGAGAAGTTCATTTAGAGTTATCAGCCTGAAAAATAACCAATTAACAGCACCTCAGATTAGAGGCGTTATGAAGTCTTTACAGAGCAGAAGTGGCAGACACACCTCACCATTAACTGTTTAAAAGAGATTAATGCATTTTTTGGACGCCTTTAGCATTCCTTTACAATGTAGAAAAAAATAAAAATTAGGAACCATCATGGAGTTAGAAAGTGATCCAAACTTTTGAACAGTAGTGTATGTTCAGTGATACTTTAAATAATATATTTAAAAAGCATTTATTTGTGTATTGAGTTATATTTTTATACTAGTAAATTGTGTCCTAAGTCAAAAGTCACGGAAGATAGCGGATTGGTGTAAACTTCAGCCAGTTCTGCTCATTTTAGCAGATCAGATGGAGAGGGATAATTTACCAGTAAACACTGTACTGCCACCTACTGCATAGGATACGTATTGCACCATTAGACCTAACTCGATACTTCATGCGCTATTACTTCCGTCTGAATAAAGGAGCAACCAATCACACACCTATTGCTCTTGATTGAAAGAACGACTCATTCTGCTGAAAAGTCGCATTATGAAATAAATAAGCCATTGTAAAAAAACGGGATTTTGAAATAAAAACTGACTTTGAAAAAATGACATTTTGAAATAAAAACAGCATGAATTAAATAAAATGCCTCTGCAATAATCTCTGTTATTGGGAAAAATAATTTGCAGAGTGCAATATATTTCACAATAATAAGCTTTTTAAAAATTTTTTTTATATATGTTCCATTATTTTACAATATCATTCTCATATTACATGTATGTGTCTTATTTATTCATAGAGTTATTTATTTCATCATGTCCTATTTATTTATTTATTTATTTAATTTTGAACACTTTGGAGTTCCATACTGAAAAGAGAGTAGCTATCTGCCAAACCCCACATTCAAAATCACTCATGTAAGCACTTTCAGCAAGAAAACACATTTAAAAACATTGTCACCTTAAACAAGACTTTTTCTCCTTAATAATTACTTCTGCGTTATTCCAAATTGCCTCTGTGTTGTTCTATTTTCGTCTAAGGTGAGCTATAAAGCTAACTAGCTTCTAACACAAGGCTGAATCCCCAAACCTTCTCTAACCTCTAATCAAAGGCGCTACTTGGTGTGTGGGACAAGGGATTGTACAACCTACACACTTTACCTGCATATTCCTGTCTCATCTTCAGTCCTGCAGACACAATTATAAAAAATATATATAACATTTCTTAGAGCAGATAGTTATAATGTAAATATAAAGTTATATCATTTATCAGCAGAATTATGCTTTTAATTATTGATCAATAACCAAATATTACTACTGCTAATTATTATTACTATTATTATTATTATTAGCAGCAGTAGTAGCTGTAGTAGTAGAATGTTAGAGACCTCTCAGCTTCTTACCTGTTTCCTTCAGATTCTCATTCAGATTTCTACTGAGTTTCTTATTGAGAGTCTGCTGAAGACGAGACAGAGCCGTCCTCATAGTGTCCACATTAACTTCAATGTTAATCCTGATCTCAGACCAGTTCCTAGTGTGTGGAGCGCGGCACAATGATGTGTACCTCTACAATAGAACAGGAGAGAGGATAAATCCCTCAGCAGATGTTCTGTGGTCTTCTGCATTGTGCTTTAGTGATTGAGAAAGAAACACTGACCTGTAGGAAGTGGAGATGGTCGTCAGTGTGTGAGAGCTGCTCCAGCTCAGTGTATTTCGTCTCTAGATCAGTGATTTCCTGTTGCAGCTCTTTAATGAGTCCATCAGCCTGCTGCTCTGCTGCTTTCTGCTTCTCCTCCATCATCTCCAGCAGCTCAGCCTGACTCCTCTCAATGAAGCGAATCAGATTGGTGAGAAATTCAACGCTGTCTGATTTCTCTTTGTCTGTCTTTCTCTAAAGAAGGAAGGACATCACATTTTAAGCAAAATTTATAAATAAATACAAACTACAACAGATATGAACTTCATCATGTGTGACTCACTTTACTAAGCTCTACTGAGTCATTAATCTCCTCGATCTTCTTCTGTCGATCCTGGATCATCTGCTGCAGCTCCGTCTGTGTTTTCCCCAACTGACTCTGCGTACAGAAATCATAAACACACAACAGCTTATTTTGAAATGTTTTGTTTCTTTTCATTATTCATAAGAATATTTAGCACTGATGTTGGTGCCTCTCACCTTTCTCTGTCCACTCTCCTCCTCTAATGGAATAACTTTGTGATTCTTGTGATCTCCCTCAGTGCAGAACTGACACACACACTCCTGATCGTCTCTACAGAACAGCTCCAGAGGTCTCTCATGCTTTTGGCAGATGTATCTCTCCAGGTTCTTTACTGCATTTATCAGTTTGTGTTTTTTATAATTCGGAGCAATATTATGAGGCTCTAAATGAGACTCACAGAAAGTCACACCACAATGAAGACAGGATTTTATGGCTTTATCTTTTGCTCCAGGGCAGATCTCACAAAAAACCCGAGACTTATCTGAGCTTATTTTCTTCTTGAAGCGATCTGCAACCTCTCTCATCGTTACATTAATCTTCAGTTTAGGTCTCTTGGTGAATTTCTCTTTGCAAAATGGACACTTACAGATTTGAGTCGTATTCCAGCTTTGTATGATGCAGCTCTTGCAGAAGCTGTGTCCACATGGAGTGGTGATGGGATCAGTGAACACTTTCAGACAGATAGAACACTTTAACTGCTCTTCAGTCAACAGGCTGCTGGAGTCACCTGCAACTGGTGGGTGGAAAAAGGTATTTTGTATTTGGTAAAACACCCATGCATAATTCTTTAGTTACTATGTAGGAGACTTTCCCACATTCCTTACTCTCCTCCTGAGCCTGTACACTCTCAAAAATGTAGGAACTCCTAGGGACATTGTCGGGAATTCCATCAGAACATTATCAAAGTGTAGAAAAGTCGTCACAGACTAAAAAACATAAATTATTTACAGGTGGATTGTGGTGGTTTATAGGTTTATAGGTAACTCACAGACCTTGTAAGCGGTTTGTACCCATACAGTGGATATAAAAAGTTTACACACCGCTGGTAAAATGTTAGGTTTTTGTGATGTAAAAAAATGAGACCAAGTCAAAAAATAATTTCAGAACTTTTTCCACCGTAATGTGACCTGTACAACTCAATTAAAAAACAAACTGAAATCTGAAAATGTGATAATAATAATAATAATAATAATAATAATTTGTTTAAGCACCTTTTGATTTTATTACAGCACTCCATCTTTTTGGGTAGGAGGCTATCAGCATGACATATGTTGACGTGGTAATATTTGCCCACTTTTCTTTGCAAAAAAACCCTCCAAATCAGCCCTCTTCAGATAACCTTACAGATTTTCAGTCAAATTCAGGTCTGGGGTCTCGCTTTAATCTTCTTCTGGTGAAGCCATGCATTGTTTGGGTTGTTGTCATGCTAAAAGATGAAGTTCCTCTTCGTAGTCAGCTTTCTAGCAGAAGGCTAAAGGTTTTGGGCCAACACTGATTGGCACTTGGAACTATTCATAATTCTCTTCACCTTAAGGCCCCAGTTCCAGTTTCTTTAAAAAACAGTCTCAAAGCATGATTCTGCCACCGCATTGCTTTAGTATAGTGTTCTTTTGGTAATGTGCAGAGTTGTTTTTGCATCAAACATACCTTTTGGAATTATGGTCAAAAAGTTCAATCTTAGTTTTATTAGAGTATAACACATTTTTTCCATGTGTTTTTGCAAAATTTGTGTTTTTGCAAAATTTAGCCAGGCTTGGATGTTTTTCTTTACCCTACCCCATAGCCCAGACATATGAAGAATAGGGGGACTTTTGTCACATTTTCTCACACAGAACTCTTTGCAAAGCTTTTAATTAGAGAAACTTTAAATGAAGGCAGATGTGTACCTCTATTTAACATAGTTTAAATGTGATCGCTTAATTTTGAACACAGCTACATCCCCAGTTATAAGAGGGTGTGCACACTTATGCAACCACATTATTTCAATTTTACACCCCTCCCCCCAAAAACAAACAAACAAACAAACAAACAAACAAAACCAAAAATTTCAGTTTGTTTTTCAATTGAGTCATACAGGTTTTAGGTCATATTAAGGGTAAAAAAAAGTTCTGTCGTCTGAAATTTATCTAGATCTAATTATATCCGTTATACATATGTCACTGTACATACTGTACTGTAACTGCTGAATCATGATATGGGTGTGTACTAGAAGTGTGCACTAGTACTATGATCCTGTTGGTCCCAACAACAAGTTTTGGGACCTGGCTTTACTTTTCTTTAAGAGGAAGCTGACAGTCAGGTATGAGTATTGTAAGAATGACAAAATATATGTTACGTAAGGGACGTAAACAACTCAATCTATTAGGAAATATTATGGGCCTTAGGAATTCTGTTAGGTTAGAATTCCTTCAGGGGGAGATGAGAGTGGGATTAAAAATAACCCCACATACCTCTAGTACAAGACACCAACACACCAGAGTGAAAACTGTTTCTAAACTGTTTAACTAACCTGAAAATGATTTTAGCTGGGGTTCACATTAAATCATCACTGATATACTGCATAGTGAAATACAGATCTGTTTAAGTACAAACAGTGTAACTTACATTCAGCAGGTGTATCCATGCTCTTCCTTCTGCCATCTCTTGCTTGTGATGCTTTAGCCATGTCCCTTGCCTTTTTCATTTTCAACTCTTTTATCAATAAATCATTATTCCGTTCAAACAGTGATACACATCACATTGTAAAAAGAATTCTCTCAGCTCTCAGTCAGTAAATAGTTTCTTCTTGCTTGTTGTCAATAAGAATGTTAGTAGGACTGTTTGCACCATTTAAATGTTTCATTCGTTTCATTAAGTTTGTTTTCTGAGTATAAAATTCAATCTCTCTATCTGAACTATACAGTAAAGCAGGATTTAAGAAAGTACGCACCTTTAATGTTTCAAACACTTTATGTTTATTAAATTTCCCTGATCCGTTTCATACGCAGTAATTAACACAGAGTTTTTCTGGTCAGTGTGAATGTCACACAGCCCTGCTTTCACTTTCATTTATACTGCGTAAGTGTGAATACTGACTGCGTCACTACTCACTCTCACTTGCTATTAGCATAACAAGGCATAAAGAGACTCGTTTATTTAAACTTGAGTACATCTGTATGAACTACTGGCTATTTTTGTCATTTTATTGTATTTTGTTTTAATCGCTTGCTGTGAGAGATGGAGTATTAAACATTAAAAACAAATGTAAAAAAAAATAAAAAGAAATTTGATGATGCTTTCAATTGCCATTAAACTATTCAACAGAAATGTAAACTTTAAAGTTAAGTATACAAGCTTTAAAATATACATTCAGTATATAATTTTTGTCACTTGCTTAACTTTTATATTGCACAGAATGCCTTTCAAGGAAAAGAGGGCGGGGCTTTGTTGTACTAAGAACAACTTGGATCATCATAGTTGATGTTTGACTTGTGAACTTGTTGATGGTGGAGTGACTGGTAGACTGGCTTTACTTTCCAGGGAGCCCTCATGTCTGTGTTTCCTTCTAGATCTGCCAGAAAAATAAAAACTCATCTTACTTCTCATTTGAGATTAGAAAAAAAAAAATCTAAATCTAAATATTAGAATATTTCCTACTAGAATATTTTCATACTTATTTCTACTTATTTTAAGTGCTTAACTTGCTAAAGTTTATCCTGCTAATGTGACTATAGAACAAGCTCAAGATTCTACTTTTCCATGTTGTTACTGTAAATGCATCAGCCGTGCCAAGTGGTGTTCTCAGTCACCACATGTATCCCAAGGAAACAGTAAGCCAGGGATGACCATGTGACCACAACTCCAACCAGAATCAGGGCATCCGAGTAAATCTGGATTAGTCAGAATTTGTTAATCTGCACAACTTTCAACAGCGTTAAAAAGAGTCATTTAGTAATAAATAAAATTAGAAAAATTTTCCCCAATACAACTGCAAAGTTTAGATGGTAAATGTATGATAGATGGCTAAAACAGTTAACACATTTATGCACGTTTGCAATTAAAAGGATATGTTGAAAAAAATTTTCTCTGTGGTGCATTAGTCAACCTCATTACACGCATGATCTATAGATTCTAGATGTGCAACATGGACTTCTAAAAGGGTAGAAGGGAGAAGAATCACATGCTGATTTGGTGCACTTGGATGCTCTAATTCTATTTCTCGATTTTTAAAAGGCGTTTGACACTATCGAGTATCCATTTCTTCTGCAAGCTCTCAAATTATTTGGTTTTGGTGACTCATTTATTGACACTATTGTTTTACAAAGGAATAAATAGTTCTGTTATAATTAATCAGCAAACATCCCATAGATTTAAAATTAATCGTGGGGTGAGACAGGGCTGCCCAATTTCTCCTTTTTTATTTTTGCTGGTCACTGAACTTTTATCATTAAGTATCTTGCATGATCCAGAGTTTAAAGGAATATCTGTTTTTGATAGAGAAATAAAGATCGCTCAACTGGCAGATGACACTACTTTATTTTTAAAAGACAAAACCCAATTGACTTTTGCTTTGAAGTTAGTAAAACAATTTTCAGATGCGTCTGGTCTAAAATTAAATATCTCCAAATGTGAATTATTGCCACTTTACGAATGTAATGATTCTCATTTCAGTAATATTCCGGTAAAACATACGATTAAATATTTAGGTATTCAATTAACTAAAAATAGTGTATCTAGGCAAAATCTCAATTTTAATGATGATTGTTAAATCAAAACTAATTTTCAACAGTTGGCTTCAAAGGGATCTGAGTTTGGTGGGTAGGGTTCTTTTATCCAAAGCAGATGGTCTTTCTCATTTTGTTTACCCATCCCTCTCTCTTTTTGTTAATGATAAATGTATCAACGATATTAGCAAGCTTTTCTTGGATTTTGTTTGGGGAAATAAACCACATAAACTTAAAAAGGATGTGCTTTCCGGCTGTAAAACCCAAGGGGGCCTTGACTTCTTAGACTTTGCAGACACCATCAATACTTTTAAAGTTAACTGGATTAAAAGATGTCTTAGACAAGGTAATTCCTTATGGTTCTTTATACCAAATAATATGTTTAACATGATAGGTGGTCTCTCCTTTCTCTTAAAATGTAATTATTCCCCTTCTAAATTGCCAGTTGATTTGTCAAAATTTCACCAACAGTGTCTTCTTGCCTGGAAACTATGTTTTTCTCACAACTTTTCTCCTCACAACACAATGAACAATGAACTAATTATGGTTCGTAACAAATCTCTTTTTTTCCCTAGATGGTTTGACAATAACATTTCCAATATTCTTTCTTTGTTTGACAAATCTGGCAATTTGTTGACATATGAGCAGTTCCTGACTCTCTATAGACTTCCAGTTACTACCAAAGAATTTAATCTATTAATGAAAGCTATTCGCCCCGGTTTAATTACACTCATTAAGAGTCACCTAGTTCATGGTTCTTATAAGCTCAGACAATCTAAATTAATGTTGGATGGTATTGATATATCTGATAGAAAATGCAACAATAAACACATTCGCCGAATCTTTCAAACTCGAAGAAGAATTACTCCGAGAGGGAAATTTTATTGGAGACCATACATTCAAGATATTAAATGGCATAAAGCCTGACTTTTGCCTAATAAATACTGGATTTCTAACAAAATAAAAGATGTTCATTTTAAGATTCTCCATAAAATTTACCCGGTAAACTCAATTTTATCTAAATATTTAGAGGTAGAGGACAAATGTTCTTTCTGTGGTACATTAAATGAAACTCTGATTCATTTGTTTGTTGAGTGTGAGAAAACAAAAAAATTCTTAATTCTGTTAAAAGACCACCTCTTGAACCATCTTAATGTGTCCTACTTCTTTACTGTCAAAGATATAATCTTTTATTATGAAAATGTGGAAAATTAACAGCTTGAATTTGTTGTTAATTATTTTATTTTACATGCAAAATACTTTATTCATAAACAGAGAATTAAAAAGGAACAATTGTATTTCCCTCTCTTTCTTCTAGAAATGACCTCAATTTTAAATTCTCTTAAATTAATTGAGTTTAATAAGAAGAATAATAGACTTCTAGATAATTATGATATCATTTTTAACTGAAGTGTCTCTAGATTTATCTTTTTGGCGGTTTGTACATAATTCTTATCCTCTTGTGTATTTTATCAATTTTTGGGGGGGATTTTCAAATCTATAGTTCCTTGTCCTTTATGTATAATTATTTGTTTGGATTAATGTTTTTTTCTCTCTCTCTCTTGTGTGTGTTGTTGTTGTTGTTATTGTTATTGTGTTTGCTGTTATTTGTAAATGTGTTTAATATGTTCTGTATTTTTTGTATTGGTTCAATAAAAAAAATATATATAAAAAGAGAAGAATCACATGTATTCTGAGCAAATATCTATTCAAAATGGAACCAGTTTGTAACGATCAGATTTATTAATTAACCGACTTACACTAAATGGGATCTTTTATCCTATTGTACTTGTATGAAGAAGAGAAAGGAGAGAAGTCTTCGCATTAACGTTTGTTTACTATTTTCATGTAACACCTGTACCAATGTGGTCGGTCAATACAAAAAAAATAAAAATAAATAATAATAATAATAATAATAGATATTAAAAAAACTGTTCCTGCCTTGCAATTTTACATATGTATGAATATGTGTATTTTCTTTTTATTGACCAAGCACATCATTACAGGCTCTCGCGACTCTTTCTATGTCAAATAAAATAAGTACAGTATTAACTCTAAATTTAACTTCTAGTAATGATTAAGGAGTGCAATGTTGCTTATGACTATAAAATTAGCAATCCATAGTTAATTTTTGAAGCCCAATAAAATGAACTTTTTTGGCATGTTCTTGTTTAGATTGTGAATGGTTTGACATATATGTTTATTGTTGCATTTTCTATCAGTTATGAGAAAACCAACTATGGTGGTTTGTCATACAAAGTAACTATTTCATACAAACTAATATGAGATTTACAAAGTTGTAATAAGCCACTTGGGATTTACCACTGATTTATATTCTCTACATGGAATAGGAAATTCATATTTGTTCATTAAATGCTCATATGTTAGTACTGAACCTGGACCATCAAGTAATAAAGATATGTGATCAACGGTGCATGCTGGTGGAATTGTGACTATTCTTTCTCCATTTCTGTTCGCTCTGTACACCTTAGATATCCAAAACAACTCTGACTCCTGCCACCTGCAGAAGTTCTCTGATAATGGGTGGGGTGTATCAGGAAAGGACAGGAGTCAGAGTATAGAGGACTTCTGGACAGCTTTGTGGAATGGTGCACCAGAAACCATCTACTGTACTCCTAAACATCATAAAAACCAAGGAGTTGGTAGTGGACTTTAGGAAGTGTAAAACTATGATTAAACCTGTTACTATCATGAGTGAGGAGGTTGGGGTTGTGGACAACTACATGTACTTAGATGTTGACTTGAACAACAGATTGGACTGGAGGCCCAACACTGACACTGTGTATAAGAAGGGGTTGAGCAGACTTTATTTTTTGAGGAAGCAGGATGTTGGAAATGTTTTATCAGTCTATTATGGCTAGTGCTCTTTGTAGTGGTGGCAGTACTGGGCAGTGGTGGCTCAGAGGGCTAAGGCACTGAGTAACTGATCAGAAGATCGGTGGTTCGATCCCCAGCTCGACTAGGTTGCCACTGGTGGGCCCTTGAGCAAGGCCCTTAACCCTAACTGCTCCAGGGGTGCTGTATCATGACCCTGCGCTCTGACCCCAGTTACGCTGGGATATGCGAAGAGGGAATTTTACTGTGCTGTAACGTATATGTGACAAATAAAGGCTTAACTTAACTTAACTTAACCTAACTTAGTGCGATGATCTGCTGGGGGAGCAGCATCAGTGCCAGGGATCCAAGCAAGATAAATAAAATCATCTGCAAGTCTGAACACATAATCTGACACAAACATGACAGTGAGGGACAACAAATTACTAAAAAAAACCTCCTGTTAATCATAGAAAACTCATTCCTCTCACTACATTATCCTATACAGAGGCAGCGGAGTTAATTCTCTAACAGACTGATCTAGTTTCGATGTCACAAAGAACGGTTCAGGGAATTAATCCTACCGTCCGCCATCACACTGTGCAACGACTCACCTAACCGAAGATAATAGCATCTTATATACAGTACAGTACATATCCCATTACTCACTGTCACTTTACGCACTGACAATTTGCATCTTTTTCAATCTCTTTTTCTTATTTTATTGCCAGTTTGCACTCTGTTTTTTCTATATAAGATCTGCAATACTGTACGAATGTTACAATGAAGTTTTTTCCCCCTCCACCTTACTACACTTTGTGTAACCTGCTGCTGCTCTAACACAATAATTTCCCTTACTGGATCAGTAAAGCCTATCTATCTATATGATTTATGAGAACTACAGTATAAGATTTGGACCATGAGATGTGTCCTTCAAAATAGTTGACATCTGCTAAGGGTGAGATTTTAATCTCTCTATCAAAAACTATAATGACTTTAAAAATAGGACCATTCAAAATATCACAAGACAGCATCTCCACCACTAATAGAAAAAGGAGGTAGGGTGCGCGGGTTGCTACCGTGCTTGTCGTACTGTATGCGGTGACGTCGTGAACGCGCGCGCGCAAGCACACACACACACACACACACACACATACTTTCCGCGCACGCGCACCCACAAACTCTTCACGCACATACACCTATGAGATTCGCAGTGTAACCGAAAGTCATTTCAGTGTAGACATGCTCCCTGAATGGTAGTACTGGTTTGTACACAGCCTGCTATTGGACAGTTTAGAAGACGGAGTAAGACAGTATAATGATCATCACTGCTCAATTCAATTCAATTCAATTCAATTTTATTTGTATAGCGCTTTTAGCAATTTTCATTGCCGCAAAGCAGCTTTACACAGTCAAAAGAATTATTTAAGTTTGTATGAAATGTGAATTTGTATGAATCAAAATGGTCAGTTTGTCCCTAGTGAGCAAGCCGAGGGCGACAGTGGCAAGGAAAAACTCCCTGAGATGGTAATAGGAAGAAACCTTGAGAGGAACCAGACTCAACAGGGAACCCATCCTCATTTGGGTGAAACAGAAAGCAGTAAATGATCTGCATTTATACAGTGTGTAGGGTGGGAGGCAGTTCAGCTATAATAGCTGATGTTAATTGATGTTACTATGGAGTCCAGGTAGTTATTGAAGACTCAGGTAGACATGTAAGAAGTTCCAGTCATGAACTATCGAACTGTCAAGTCCCCAGAGAAACAGTTGCCAACACCAGTCAAGGCCAGAACCATTTTCTAGGTAGAGAGAATCATTCCCAGACACCAGACGCATCCCAGAGAGACACACGGGGCATCCATGTGACGAGATCTTCAGCCAGAAGCGGGGCACCAGGATGGGTCAGAAAGGTCCGGAGGGCAGAGGGAGTCTGGATCACTGGCAGCTCAGGAACGACATGTGTAGCTCGACAGAGAGAGAGAGAAAGAGTGAAAGGGGGAGACAGGAGGAGAGAGGAAAAAGAAAGAGGGAAGGGAAAGAGAAGAAGAGGAGAGATGGCAGTTAGGTATGGTCACAGTCACACAATGTATAATGTGAATGTATATTAACTGTAGAGTGCAAGCAGAGACTCCGGCAGGACTAACTATGACAGCATAACTAAAAGGGAGAGCCAGAAGGAAACACAAACATGAGGGCTTCCTGACATGTAAAGCAAACAATCACCTCACCGTCAGCAAACCTGAGTGATCAATGAGAGTGAGGAAGACAGCATCCAAACATACCAGTTCACCATAATACTCTACGTCCATGAGTCCCCCAGATCTGCTCCTTTACCTATGGCAAATCTATTTATAAAAATGCTTGGCTAAATAAATAGGTTTTTAGCCTGGACTTAAACACTGAGACTGTGTCTGAGTCCCGAACACTATTTGGAAGACTATTCCATAACTTTGGGGCTTTGTAAGAAAAAGCTCTGCCCCCAGCTGTATTTTTCATAATACGTGGTACTGACAAGCAGCCTGCATCCTTTGATCGAAGTAGGCGTGGCGGATCGTAAGACACTAGCAGTTCGCTCAGGTACTGCGGCGCGAGACCATTTAATGCTTTATATGTCAAGAGTAGTATTTTAAAATCAATGCGAAATTTCACAGGGAGCCAATGGAGTGAAGATAAGATAGGGGTAATGTGCTCATATCTTCTGGTTCTAGTGAGGACTCTCGCTGCTGCATTCTGGACTAGCTGAAGCTTATTTATGCATCTAGCTGAACAACCAGACAGTAAGGCATTACAATAGTCCAACCTAGAGGTGATAAAGGCATGAACTAGTTTTTCTGCGTCGTTTAGCGACAATAAATTTCTTATTCTGGCAATATTTCTGAGGTGAAAGAATGCTATCCTGGTAGTATTATCTACAATCACAAGGCGTATTCAGAACTGTCCACATAATGTGTAAATATTGCAGCGGCAGAAAACGCAGGTGATGATTTGCAAAAAGAAAACTGAAGCATGAAATCTGTGGCTAATATGTCGGATCCTACAACAGAAGCAATGACTGTTTTGTGAAATGTGTTTCCTCGCCTTCGCTAATATGAATAAAAACTAACTCATCGGAATCCCACGGGACTCTGACTCGGAAATTCAAACATTGTTCCGACCCTCCATATCACCCACTTTTGTGGTGATAAATAAATCACTCGTTGTCTTCTAAACTGTTCATTAATGGTCTATTTAAGAAACGCTACTAATCAGGGAGAATGAAGTTCATATACATTGAAATTACTACACCCTACACCCTACCAGGGACGTGCACAGACATTTTGAGGGGCAGGGGCTCAAGTAAAATAAACGGCACTTCTCATAATTACGTTTTTTTTTTTTTTCTTTTTTTAAACAAAAAAGTATTGTAGCGTTTTTCACCGCCGCGCAGGAACTTGAAGAGACGAGTGAGCTTCCTGGCTGCCCAATGCAAAATGGCTGGGAGAAATTTATTCCGTAGTAACACAATCTCACAATAATAACACATCCACACTAATTAAACAGACATCTAAACACACACACACACCTCTGGCCGGAGCCACTAACTTAAACACCTTTTCCCAACAGGGTGAACACAAAACAATCCCTCCCGCAAAGCATGATGGTAGCCCATCAAAACCCCACCCACGCCACACTGCCCCCACCCGAGCTGTGACCGTCCCCGGTCATCATGGCGAACTCAGTCTATGTTCAAAAGCGGTTCTGGCAGCATACAACCGCGCTCGCCGCTCCCCAATAGTCCCCAGCGCAGCAGCGAAACTGTAGAGCCGGTGTCCACGAGCGCCCGCAGCGAAACGTCGTCCAGGCCACAGTTCACGTACACACCCGCGCGATTCCCCAAACGTCCCGACCGGAAGTTAAATCCAGCAGTTGGGGAAACAAAAACGGCTGTGGGAGGCGGCTTCCCCTCGGCGCCCCCGGAGCTAGTTTAACGGCTGCTGGGGTACGCTGTCCTCAGGCCTAAGAGCGTTGCAGCGGTAGTCGGACGGTCCCTGGCCTCGGCGTCGTCGCGGAAACTCGGAGGTTGGGTCGAGGCCTAGCCGCGACGGGTAGCCCTGTCCCCGGCTAGGATCACCTACCGCGCGGCCCCGAGCCACGGGAGATCGCTCCGCTCTTCCGCCGTGGTGTTCAGCCATGATGGGCTTGGCGCGCCCGAGCTCGGCGCGCTCGGCCTCGCGCAGCGCCTCAGAGAGGGAAGCCGGTGCCGCTAACCGGATGTGCTCGCGCAGCCGCAACGGCCGGATTCCCCGAAGGAACGCGCGACGAGCTAGCTCCTCCTGCTGGGCGTGCTCAAATTCTGGGTAGCCCCGGCGCGCGAGAGATCTTAAGTCCATAGCAAACGCCCCCAGTGGCTCGGAGGCGCGCCGCTCGCGAGTCGCTAGCTCTTCGCACGCAGCCTCCTTACGGTCACCCGTGCCGAACCGGAAGTGGAGCGACTCCCGCAGCTTCGCCCAGTCCTTCCGCTCATCAGCCCGGAGGTCCTCCAACGCCCGGAGCGCGTCGCCTTCCAGCGAGAGGGCCACCCGGACGGCGGTTTCCGCCGGGGACCAACCCGCGTAGTCGGCGGCTAGCTCCACTTGGGCGAAAAACGCGTGGGGCTCGACGGCGCCGTTGTAGGCAGGCAGGCGTAGCTGCATGTCGCCTCGCCGGCTGGCGGCGCTCGGAGCTGTAGCTCGCTCCTGCGCTGCGTCGCTGGAGGAATCCCCTCCAAAATCCAGCGCCGGAACCCGAAGCGCGCCGCTCCGCTCCGGTCGCCGCTCCTTGCTCGCGCTGGCCCCGTCAGGGAGGGTTTTCTTCCTTCTCAGCCGCTCTGCTACTCGGCGGCCCTCCTGAATCCTCCGGATTTCCTCCGGGGTGCGCTCCAACCCGCTTCTCTCCATCCCACTTCAGACACCAATGTAGCGTTCTTCACCGCCGCGCAGGAACTTGGAGAGACGAGTGAGCTTCCTGGCTGCCCAATTCAAAATGGCTGGGAGAAATTTATTCTGTAGTAACACAATCTTACAATAATAACACATCCACACTAATTAAACAGACATTTAAAAACACACACACACACACCTCTGGCCGGAGCCACTAACTTAAACACCTTTTCCCAACAGGGTGAACACAAAACAATCCCTCCAGCAAAGCATGATGGTAGCCCATCAAAACCCCGCCCACGCCACAGTATATATTAACGCAACACTGACTTCCTTTTTAAAAAAAAAAAAAATTTTAAAAGTTAATTTTATCTTCCTCAAACTCATGCAATTGTTTAATTTTTAAAAGATGTCTACAAAATAATCAGTTCAAACAGAAACCATGGACTACTTAGTATTTACTAGGTTTATAGAGCAGCAAAGGAAACCATTCCATAGTGTGCATGTTTTGAAAACATTTTCTATGCTACTAGTTTTAAGTATATATTTAGATTAGAATAACCAAAATAACTGCATCAAGCAGAGCGGTGTGTTTTAATAATAATTAGTTTTTTTTTTTTTTTTTGCACAAGGCACTACATCATTTTAATTATTTTGGTGTTATCAGAACACATAACACTTTTAAATCAACACAAATATTCACGCTAAACTGAAGAGGGTTGTTGCTGGTATTTTGTTAACTTTACTGAAAAAAATCACTGCAAAAATGATTGAAAAAATGCAAAAATACAGCAACTTAATAAAATTATTACAAAAAAAGTTCTTGTTCAAAATAAAATCTGTTACTTTTCTGTCCTATGGACTCACAGGATTCTAACCGTAGAGACGGACTGTACTATTTTCTTTAGCGGAAGCAATACAATCGGGCTTAAATCAATAAACTCCCTTTTAATATTTTGTGTCAAAATAATTTTTAATTGGTATGTAGCCATGTAATAAGCGGGATAATATATAGCGATTATCCCTTACATATTAGCTAATCTAGTAGCTCATGAGTCATGCATGCTAGCAAAACACAGGTTAACTATATATTTGTCTTTGGCTAATCAGCAGTAAATTCGAGCCTTATTCGAGGCATTGGTAGTCCAATCTTTTGTTCATTACCAGCTCCACTCACCTCAGCACAAGCCAAGAAAAACACTGCTGGGAGGGGCTGCTGCTGCCTGCAGGTGTGTGTGTATACGATGTGAGCCACTGCCGGGGGGGGGAATATATATTATTAAAAAAAAAATTAAAAAAAAGGCACCCCAGAAAAAAGGGCACTTTCTCAGGAATAAAAAGGGCAGGTGCTCAAGCCCCCTTTGATCTCTATGTGTGCACGTGCCTGCACCCTACTCCCTGCGCAGGAAATGTCTGTAAAGGGAACTTCACTTTACAAAATTCCACCATTCAGAACACCATGCAACGTCACTTCCTCCTTGCGTTACCATGGTAACAAAAGCACCTCGGATACCTGTCGCTGCTGCTGTGGAAATTTCACGCTACGAACATTAAATATAGAATATTTATTGAAACAAAAACTGATACCATTAAAAAATATATAACGTATTGAAACGTTTATAACTTACGAATAAATTATTCGATTAAGTAACATGATGTAGGCAGATTATTTATTTATTTATTTATTTATTTTTACAGATTACTAGCCTATATAAAACGACTGATTTCTTAATTAAATAAAAATGTAAATAATTGTGTCCTATTTATATGATGTCATCCTCGATAATAATTATAATAAAAATATAAATAACTTTTCAAGTTAAAATTTTTCACACTCCAGCGATATGTGATAACATGGGAAATTATCCATTCCGTTTTCCGCTAAACTGAAGATCCGTTGTTCACATTTCATATGTGTGTGCGCGCATTTTATATGTAGTTGTTTGAGCAGTTAGTAGTATATATGTATGTGTGACTGTTTCATATATGTGTATGCAAGTGTTTCATATGTGTGCATGAGTGAAGTTTGATTTAAGCCCTATACGGCACCTCATACTTTCTCGCTTACACACACGAGGGCGCACGCGCTCTCTCTTACGCTAACTCACACACTCAACCTCTGTAGAATGCGCGCGCACGCACACCATATAAATAAAATAAAAACTATCCTTACATAAACAGTAAAAAGTAAGAAAGTAAACGGCTTGAGGCGCTCCGTCAGTAACACTCTCTGCTCCAGATTGCCCGTGTTTATGTGTTGTGTATTTTTGTGCTTTCTTCTTAGGTTAGTCCTTATAATAAACTTTTTATTAATAATGCAGTATCTTCTCATGGCCCTTTTTGTTTTTATTTCGCCGCATCATCATTTTCTGTTCGTTGGCTTTGTGTCTATTTGTTTATTGGTGACGTCACGCACCTAACACACTTTATAAAAAAATAAGATATCTCACAAACTCACTGGTGTAGATGGATCAAATAAATTTTGTGGTGTTTGGAAGTGTTTTTGCAAGTTTAAGGTTGACATTTGTGGCCCTTATCTATTTAGAAAAATATGTAGAAAAAAAATTCTTTTATTGCACTTGTAATAAATTTTAGTAGTGATTTGGCATTTATTTGTAGTTATTTATTACATATGTATTCTTGAAGGTGATGGTGTAAGAATTGTAGTAATATATGACATGAAATGCTCCAAAAACTGACACTACAGCATGTAAAAATAATAAGAGACAATTAGTCTTTCTTAGCAAAAATGTTATCCATCTATCTATCTGTCCATCTAAAAATTCCAGTCATCATTAAATATTTGCTCATATATATGTAATCAATTTTATATATATTAAAAAAATTTTTTTTTTTAGTTAATTGGGTTTGAGTGATTCCCACTGGGAGGTGGGGTTTATTTCAGGATGATAAACTCTTCCTTACAGTCAATGTAAACACAGTTTGGACGTACACAAGCTTTAAAAGCTGTTGTACAAAACCCCAGCACAAAGATTTTTAATAAATGTCAGTGTTTCTGTCAGCTTCTTTTATACTGTACTCAAACATGTTTACACTCGAAATTTTGAATCGGAACCTTGTGATGTCATAGTAGCCTTCCTCAAGACACAGAGGTTGAAGATCAGTCACTCTGACTTACACAGATACTGTGAACAGGAGACAAGTGAGCAGAAACGAAGAGAAATGGAGAGGAAGGAGGACACGATAGTTTGCAACATCTTGAACAAGCTTCGTTTAGAGGAGGAGCTGTGTGACGTTCTTCTGAAAATCGGCGGTGCTGAGTTCCACGCACACAAGATCATTCTGTGTGGCTGCAGCCCGTACTTCATGGCTCTCTTCACCCATGGCTTATATCCTTCAGGCAGATTTGAGTACACCATCCCTGGTATTTCCTCAAGGATAATGGAGTTGATCATGGAGTATGCGTACCTACAGAGAGTTACAATAACGGAAAAAGATGTGAGTGAGCTGCTTATCGCTGCTGATTATCTGGCGATGGACAAACTGGTGAACGAGTGCTCGATGTTCCTGAAGGCTCGGCTGTGCCAGAAGAACTGTATAGGTATTTGGCGCTTTGCAAGCTTTTATTTCTGCAGGAAGCTGGAGCAGCAGGCCTTAAAGTTCATCCTGGACAACTTCGAGAAGGTACTAAGTGTCTCTGAGGAGCTCCTGGACCTCAAAGTTGAGGAGCTCTGTGAGATTATTGTGAAGGATGAGCTGAATGTGAAACATGAGAAGCTTGTGTTTGAGACTGTTATTCTGTGGATTGAACATGCGCCTCTGGAGCGAAAAAAACATGTTGCACTCTTACTGGCCAAGGTGCGTTTGGGGCTACTGACGTATGACTACTTTATGGATAACGTAGGGAACAACGTGTTTGTGGCACACGACACAGCATGTAGACCGATCATCTACAGTGTTCTGCTAAACATCAGTGGTCTCAACCCAGACGAATTTCTCAACTCTGTTCTTGCTCGGCCCCGCATTCCCAGCGCTGTTTTGCTGGCCATCGGCGGCTGGAGCCATGAAGGTCCCACCAACACCATAGAGGTGTACGACCCACGAGCAAAGTGCTGGTTTCATTTGACGTGCCGTGGTGAGAGTCCACGAGGCTATTATGGGACTGTTTACCTCAACGGCTTCCTGTACTGCATTGGAGGATGCGACGGCTTGGATAACTTCAACAGCGTGTGTAGGTTCGACCCCATCACCAGAACCTGGGCTGGGGTAAGCCCCATGCACTCTCGCCGGGGTTATGTGAGTGTTTGTGTCCTGGACGGCTGTGTATACGCAATGGGAGGATTTGATGGCACTGAATGCCTTAACACAGTTGAGCGGTATGATCCTAAGAACAATCAGTGGACAATGATAGCACCGATGCATGAATGCCGGAGCGAGGCAAGCGCTACAGTACTAAATGGCAAACTGTTCATATGTGGAGGGTTTGACGGGAATGAGTGGTTGTGCACGGCGGAGAATTACAATCCTCAGACTGGCCAGTGGACTCTACTCCCCCGCATGAGCAGCAGAAGGGGAGGACTTGGTGTGATCGCGTATGGCGGACAGGTTTATGCCGTCGGGGGATGCAATGGTGTGGTACTGAAAAGTGTAGAGGCATATAATCCTCAGACTGATTCATGGGGAAATGTTCCTGACATGATCAACCGGCGCAGCAACTTTGGCATTGCGGTGCTAGATGATCTCTTGTTCGTTGTTGGAGGATACAACGGTCTTACAGTCGCCAATAATGTGGGGTATTATGATGGGGAAACTGCAGAATGGCACAGAGTGGAAGACATGGGTGAGTTCCGCTGCGGTCTGGGGTGCTCTGTGCTGTCTGGTTTACCCAACATGTCTGCGTACGCCGCACCTTAAGATCTTCTCTATAAAGACCCCTAAAGCTCTCGGAGTTCCCAGAGCAGCAGAGGATCCCTCATAACACCTGACAACATCTGAAACATACTGTAATTAAATGAAATCAGTTTTTCTTTTCAAAGTTGCAGCATCCTTTTAGTCCTTAGAATTAAATCATTACATTATGTTCTGTGTCATCAAATGTAGTATAAACTACATTCAGAAACAGAAATTGAAAAGAATATAAAAAGTAGAAGTGAAATAATAAAAGAAATAGTAAAAGCAAAGAAGAGATAATAAAATAGTATTGTAAAGCAAAAATTACAAGAGATTAAGTGTTTTAAGACAATTTAACCTCTTGCTTACAGTAAGTTTTATTAAATAAATAAGTTAATAATGATTGTTAATTAATATTAATTAGTATTATTTAATAAAGTAATGTTAATACATAATTAATTTGACTGGTTGGTTCTTTTTATGGCTGGACAGAGAGAAGCAAACACTGCAAAAGTTACTAGACAACACACATAAATAGAATGTAATAACTTTCAGCATTACTGAGTTTTATGGATAAAGAAGAGATCATGTTATAACAATGCAAGTAGCTGCCCTGCTCTGCAACTTAAACTAGCTAGTTGCTAACACTGCAACTCCGTATAATGCAAGTAGTGAGAAAGGCTGTGCCGAAACTTTACTGTACATGCTTGTACATACCAAACGTGCAAGAGTTCACATCTGTATTAGCGCTCTTAAAATTATCTGCCAGTCATTTCTGTAACAAGTAAAAGTACTGGTTTTTCATCTAAAATGTAAAGAGTAGAAGTAAAAAATATAACATATGGAAACTACTAAAGTAAAGTACAGATATATACGAAAAAAGGTAATAATAATAATAATAATAATAATAACAATATGAAGAGCATTACTAATACAACTACTAATGGATGGCAAAAGAACAGGCAAAGAAGAAAAGGAAAATGATACAGAATATAAAATTGACTATAAAAAGACTGTGTGTGTAGATATGATTGTGAATCTCCCTCTCTCTTGCGAATGTTCTGCAAAACGAGCAAAGATTTTTAATAAATTTTGACTCGGAACCGGACAATGTATCATGTATCACGCATGCGCTTCTTGTTTTAACCCCGAGCGTCAGGTGATCACAATTGAGCCAACGGTTTTTCTCTCTCTTGCGCTGCGGAATTGTGGGTAATTGTCTCCCCTGCGCGTCTCTTACTTGTATAAATAACATCCGTGCACGCGTGTACTGTTTACTATAACACAGTGACCAGGTGTGTGTGCGTAATACATTTATTCTGTGTCTGTGTGTGTGTGTACAGCGCATGTGTAATGCAAAAGCAAGTCTCATTAAAGAGGTTAAAGATCCATTTTCTCCCTCTGTATCAGCCTGCTCTGTGTCTGTGTGCACACCGTGCCACACACAAACACCTCCTACTTTCGACTTCATAGACAGACACACACACTCTTTCTCTCTGCTGTGAACAGTGTTTCTGTTGTGTGCGCGCACATGTGAAAAGAGTGGAGAAAGGGTAACTGTGTAAGACAAGAAGGGGGAGAGAGGGACGGGCTCCTTACTATGGCTTCACACACACACACACACACACATATACACACCACCTGCGCGCACAAACGGATACACTTATCTGACCGGATTTATTTTTACTTTTTTTTAAGGTAAAGATCAGGTTACTTTGTTTTATTTTTACTTAATATTTTGTGTTAATAATTTTTATGTTTTTTAATTTATTTATTTATTTTTTTTTTGGGTGGGGGGTGGGGGGGGGGGGCGTTGGCTGTGAAACGAATAAT
This sequence comes from Clarias gariepinus, assembly GCF_024256425.1. Classification (NCBI taxonomy): domain Eukaryota; kingdom Metazoa; phylum Chordata; class Actinopteri; order Siluriformes; family Clariidae; genus Clarias; species Clarias gariepinus. Next base: position 27,097,071 of record NC_071112.1, read on the forward strand.
TTGAGTTATGGGAAAATAATCCCACTTATCCCACTCTCTGGTCCCACCCTCTCTCTCTGACAGTGAAGGGTCCTTGCCACTGGGCCAGGAGCTCACAGTACATTTAGCGCTGGGCATATGGAGGAGCACTCAGTCACCTGGTTGAAACGTGTGAGGCTGTGCTGGCTGATAATGTGCTTTTGGTTATTCCGCTTGTGCTCGTTCCATACTGCATGTTCCCGAACTATAGGGAGTATATGGCAGATTTTAGTTTGCATTTAGAGGTATTTAAGGACTTTCATTTTGGACTTTTTTTTAACACAAGCACAAAAGAAGTTGGTAGTGTAAAGCGTGGAGTAAAAAAGGTGAGGTTTCTTAAAATTTTTTGCATAGACATTATTTTTTCATTGTTGTTGCATTGTTGCAAGCTGATTCGAATGGAGTGACTTTTGCTACTGCTCTTTCAAGAAAAGTCCTCTCTCCTTGTTTGACATATTAGTGATGCTGTGTGGACACAAACAGTAATCCATTTTTTTTTCCTGTTTTGAGAATTCAGCAATTGCACCTGGAATTTATTTTGTTTCTACTTCTTTTTTTAAGAACCATTGGTTCAAATGAATACTATTTTTTCAGATTTTTTTCAATTTTTATGTCTTTTGATCGAAAAATTAAAGACTTTATATTTTTTTGCTGTTGATCTGTGGTCTAAATACCTGGCCATATCTGGACACTTTAAATACAGCCCATACAGCGGTGTGGTAAAACAAATATTGGATTATGACTCCTGTGATGCTCCTGTGATCCTGTGATTTTCCCATAGGAAATAATGGAAACTCCACAGCTCAAAAAAATTAATACATAAAAATAATTAAGACAAAATATAAAGTAAAAGTAAAACAAATTAACCTGCACTTTTCCTTTAAAAAAAAAAGTAAAAAAAAAATTCCGACAGATAAGTGTTTGTGTGTAAATAAAGTAAGGTCCCCTCTATGGAAGCAAAATAGTCTCATTAATAATTCAAAAGTCACAATGCACACATGCGTATCCCAATTCACGTGCACGAAAAAAATATATATTCACAAAAAAACAACTCACGTACACATAAAAAAATACATACACATATATATACATTTCACAAATGCAAAACACAATTCACATATGTACAACTTAAATTTTTTTTTTATGTTTAAAAATGTGAAAAACGCCTTTCGTGTGTGAATATCCCTGGATTTGTGTGTGTGTATTTTTGAGACTTTGCTGGCACCAACGTGGGTCATTTGTGCTCTTTAGCCTGATTTGTGCTCTTTAGCCTGAATTGTGCTCTTTAGCCTAATTCTTTAGCAATCAGATGCGACCTCACCATTTAACCAATCACAGCCCAGTTTCTGTGGGTCACAGGATATATCTGAATGCCACCAGATTTGCTTTTATTTCATTAACAGCTCAGATGTGTATATCATAATGGATTAAAGCTGCACGATTTCAAATTTCCTTTGGTACTGTCACTGAGCCAGAGAGCGGGTGTCATTTATAGGTATTATTAAACAGCTTCACAAACAGTCTCTTCAGTCACCATTTTTTCTTACAATATGATTTCCTTACAATAACTCAAATTATCAGAGGTACTGGGATAAAAGTTTGTATTTCTGATATAAACATGAAGTAAAGTGAAGCTGTTAGACGCCTGAGGAGTTACTCTTGCCACTCTCATACACCAATCGTTGCAACATCCTTTTTTTCAAAATTTATTTGAATTTTTTTCAGATTTTCTCCCTAATTTAGTCGTGTCCAATTCCTCCCCGTCACTAGGGGGCTCCCACATTAAGGCTACTACTACTACTCACTCGGAAGGGCCGAAGACTACCTGTCTCCTGAACCATGTGATTCCAGCCAACCGCATCTTTTTGAACTGCTACACACACCGTTGGGGGCGGCGTAACACACTTGGATCCGCTCCTTTCGCGTGCGCGAACTTACAGACACCCCTGATTGGCTGTAGAGCCTGGGGTTAATGTGGGAGCACGAAGTACCTCTTATCCCTCCCTTCTGGTAGAGCTCGGCCAATCAGCTCTCTCTAGAGCTCCGGCTGCGAAAGGTTACAGCATCATCTGGGAATCGAACCAGCGATCTCCGGATGATAGGGCGAGCATTTTACCACTGATTCATTAAATTACCAGTAATTTAAACTGTTATTATTATTATTATTATTATTATTATTGTAAGAGTGTGTAAATATTGAATGTTTTTAGAATTATATAATGTAATTGCTTGTTATATCAGACAGCGTTTAATTTTTCCTGTTTAAGGGTAAAAGAAAATATTTTTTTAAACTACTTAAAACCTGCCAGAAGGTGGCACGGTGATGTAGTGGTTAGCACTGTCGCCTTGCACTCCAGGGTCAGAGTTTGATTCCTGGCCAGGGCCAATTCCTGTCTCTAAGGCTAACTGGTGTTCCCAAATTACCAATGAGATGACAATGAGTGAGTGGGTGAGTGAAAACCTGCCAGATGCTAGCAATCTTATTTAGCTACAGCTAAGCTATCAGGAACATTTAATTAATGGAATTTAAAAAAACAAATGATTTCATATGAAAAAAATAGTGGGCTATAGATCCAGTACATTTGTGGGATTTTTACATTTCTTTTACTATTACTTCTTGTCATTACTTAAATATTAATACATTTTTCACAGATTGTGAAGACTCTGCTGCTGTTCATTGGATAGTAAACACTGTCCAGAATATTTACAAAGATGTTATGAGCACTATAGATTAACACCATAAGAAATAAAAACACAAAAGAGAAATAAAGAAGGAAATGTAATAAAACAACAAAGGACAACAACTTTGTACATTTTGACAGTAATTATATTGTCTCAATAAAATGAACAGGTTCTCAAAAACTTTAGTCTAGAATTAATAATGTAATTTATTTATCTATCTCTTCTTTTAACCATTAAATAAGCTTGAATCATTTGGTTTATTAATAATTAAAAACATCTATTGATTAGGTTACATGATGACATTTTTTCCTTATATCAAAGTTTTTCAAACATTTATTTATTCATTCTTTTTCTGTAAAGGCAAACACACACACACACACACACACACACACACACACACACACACACACACACAGGGACACTCATTCATAGTTTCAGTCATACACTAAGGGGCGATTTGGTAATGCCGTCATTCTACAACGACTGTAAACACACACACACACACACACACACACAAACACCGGAGGTGATATTTAAAGCCTACCGTTTTCAGGATGTGATTGTAAATAATAAGGTAAGGACTTTAAGCTCACCCTGTTTTGTTTTATCAATATAAAATGGTCAGAAGGGCTTTATTAAACTTGACAAACCAGGTCCAATGTCAGCTGAATAAATCTTTTCCTAATTAAACTTCTACGAACGAACTTATACATTTGTGAAACAAATCTGAGCCGAAACCTGATTGGACAGTGACGTTACTATAGTAACTCGCAGTCTGCCCTCAGAGAGCGATGTAACCCGGGTGCGTTCGAATTTAATCCGATAACGCTGTGCACCCTAGGTATACCATGGCAGATGCCACTAATAACGTCCACACAAATGATACATATATATTGCTACATTAAATCTGCGCACTGTCTGTGCCTCGCCATATTTTTCCCCCTTTTTTAAACAAAATATTTTATATAAAGCGCGGTCATTGTGCCCTATGTAGTGAACCAGGGCACAGTTTTAGACACTGGTAAAAGGAGGGTATCAATTGTTGATTTGTGACACATCCGCGAAAAAAAAACGAAAAAAAAAAAAAAGCAGCAAGCCAGAGCTAAAGCTAACAACACCGCGTCCGTTAATCCACCGGACTGTCAGTCTCTCTGTGCTCTGATGTGGCGTCTGTGTTTTTGTAAGTAACCTTAAAAAAAATATTTAATATAGATATAATTCTATCGAGAATAAGAACGAAAACAGAAGACTACAAAAAGTTAAGAGGAATTATATCAAACTATTACATTTTAAGCCGTTAAAAATATTGCCGTTAACGTCAGTTAGCTAGCTGCGCGTGCAGGCTAACTTCTTTTGTCTTGTGAGTGCTTGCTAAAATATTAGTTAGCATTTAGCTAGCTATAGCACCCTAGCATTCTTGACCTTAGCGAAATTTACATTTTTTAAAACGTTTTTTAGCTGGCAAGGCTAAGCTAAGCTGCGTGTTCATCAACGTTTCTCTTGTTGTCATTCTAGCTAGCCTGTTAGCTCTGCATCAGTAACGCTGTTATACAAATCTTTAACATATTCATAACGCAGGTTATTATAATCAACAACATGCTGTATTTCCATTAGTTATGAACAACAACAGCTTTAAAATCCTTGCTTTGTATATTTAGTAAGTATTTCGATTTAGCCATAGCTGTCATTCTGTGATTAGAATATATCTGAGGTTTAATTTAAGTAAAAGTAGAAATGTTAATACTCTAAATTAGGCAGTAAAGTTATTTACAGGTTGATCGCAGGGTTCTGTCATTAAACAGTTAAATGGCTGAGATCATTTTTTTAAACAGCTTAACAGTACCGATGTGTTGGCTGATGGGTCGACTCTCTGAATCGGTTCTTTTAAGCGAAACTGATTCCATTCAATTTAATTAAATTTTATTTGTATAGCACTTTTAACAATTTTCATTGTCGCAAAGCAGCTTTACACAATCAAAAGAATTATTTAAGTCTTTATGGAATGTGCATATGGGTGTGCATGAATCAAAATGAGCAGATCGTCCCTGGTGAGCAAGCCACTGATGAGCAGCTGATTCGCGAGTATGAGCTGCGTAGCTTCTTACTGCCTGTCTCCTCCTTTCCTTTTTACCCAGTTATCCTTCTTTTTCTTTCCCTTTTTCTTTTCCCGGCTTCCTAATATTTTTTACAGTTACCTCCTCCATTACTTTTTTTCTTTCCTTTCTCTTCCCTTCCTTCCTTACTTGTCCTCTCCTTTCTTTTAATTTCTTCCTTTCTTCTTCCTTCCTTTTAGTTTTTTCGTTAATTTCTGTCATTTTCTCTTCATAGTCGTTTCACGTCTTTCTCTTTTTTAAATTGCTCTAGTCCATCTTTCTCTTTATTTGACATTTTTTAAAATATTTAAAATATATTTTTAAATAGAAATAATTTCTATTTTTCTCCTTTTCATTTATTCTATTCTGTTCCTTCTTTCATTCCTCCCTTTCGTCGTCTTTAGTTGTTTCTTAATTTCTTTCTTTCTCACTTTGCTTCTTTTGTCCCTTACTTCCTAACATTTTATTACATTTTTTCACTTTATTCCTTTCTTTGATTTCTCCATTCATTCCTTTTTTATTTCACCCTATATTTCTTTTCCTTCCTTCCCTTTCTTTTTCATTCAGTTTTTTTCCTTTCCTCTTTCTTATTCCCTTACCTTTAGTCGCTCCTAGCCTATTTATACTTAAGTACTTTTTGTCTTTCTTTTTTCTGTTTATTTCCCTTCTTATTCCCTTGGTTCTTTTCCTTCCTCTCTCATTTTTACTGCTTTCTTTTCATTCTCTTCCTAACCAGTAACAACCCCGTATTTTGTTATGAATTAATTTATTTATTTCGTGATTGTGTGTTTATGTTGTTATATTTTTATTTAATTTTGTATTTGTGTTGTTGTATTTTTACAGATGTGGCATAGTGGCTGTGGTGAATGGTGAGGGTATAATGCAGAGTTCTCAACATTCCTTTCCATGCACTAAAAGTGAGTGAGAGATCTCTCTCTCTCTTTGGGGAATGTTTTATATTGTTTTTACATTGTATATTTTTTTGAGTCAGTTTGAAGACTAAATGTTTAAATCTGCAATCTGATTAGATACATATTATGTGATCGAAATGCAGCAAATCGTGATGTTGTATTTTTGTCATGTCACTCACCCCGAGAGAGTCACCTGTTTCTCTCTCTCTCTCTCTCTCTCTCTCTCTCTCTTTCACTTCTCACCTGTAGGCTGCAGATTTATGGCGTTTGTGAGTGTGAGTGGAGATTTCTGCCAGGCCCAGCACCTGGTCATTGTGGATAAGTGAAAATTCAGCGTGCCACATGAAGATTACACCACACATCTACTGTCCTACCTTCTGAGCTTTGGGTTCGAGGCTGTATTTGCCCAAAGTTCACGCGTTCATTTTTTTTTCTTTTTACGCCCTTCTTCTCAAACGCCAAATTATCATCTATTTTTCTCCTGAATGGGTTAAATAGAATTTTTAAAAGATAAAAACACCCCCTGTTTTGTTTTTATATTTTTTATATAAAAAATTTGTGTGTAATTTTTACCTTTGCTTTTTCAAAAATATTTATTTCAATTTGAAGTTTTATCTAAGTTTAATTATTCACACTTTTTTTTTAAATTTCATCGAACATCATTCACGTGTCAAGATGCATCGTCCTGCTCCAGTTGAAATCACCTATGAGTGTATGAGGTTTCTGATTACGCATAATCCCACCAACTCGCAACTGCCCAAGTTTACTGAGGTACAATCACTCACATTCAAGCTCTAATAGTGGTGCTGCTTTTACATGTCTGTTCTCCCAAAACACAAATGAGTTGTGTTTTTCACTAGTTTTTTTGTCCTCAGTAGTTGTTTTTGTCACTTGCTCCCATCTTGTTACTTCAGAATGGTTAGGAGGGTAACGTGACCCAGACCCTGGGGGTCGAAATATTATAAAACTATTGATGTTAAGTAGTTGCCAGATGTTTACACAGTTGTATCTTTTAGGAGCTAAAGTCTTTTGGGGTGCAGACGCTGGTTCGGGTTTGTGAAGCCACCTATGACAAAGCCCCGGTGGAAAAGGAAGGCATTGAAGTTCTGGTAAGAATCTCATACACACACACATGGCTAATGTGGCACATGACATTGCTTTCTATCCAAGTGAATATGACATCCCACAAAAAACATTTTTAATGGGATTTTTATTTCTTATAAGTAATCATTAAAAATGGAATATTAAATAGGCTAAAATTGGATTTATTTTTATTTTTATTGCACTATATTTGTATAGTGTACTTTAATAGCCATATGTCTTATGGCTGTACAGTATGTACAAAAATGAGTTGTGAGAAGTAAAGGCTGCAACATGTTTTAGAAAAATGAAAATGATCCATGACGGGGTGCCCTGATGCAGCTTGATCTTAGGCAGAGTTATTAAAAAAAATTAAAGTTGATAAGAAAGTCTTTTGAATTTTAATTCCTTCTATGAACAGCAAATTACTGTTAATTTTATTTTTCTATTAAAGGAGAATGGCACACAATATTTTTCAATTTATTATTATTATTTTTTTTTCAATTTATTTAGCATTGAATATTTACTCCCTTACCTCCCTATGAAGTTATTAATAATTAGAGAGCTTTTGGATTAATTGCTGTTAAGATTAAAAATTAGTGAACCAATAGTTTGTTTTGAAGGATTGATGTTTTTTCATGGCTCACGTATCTATTATCTTGTACTCCACAAGAGGGCGCACTTGCAATTCAGGTAAAGCCGGTTGCTGTCATTATTGACCTTATATTTAAACAACAATGCAAGAGCAGAATTTTAAAGCATTATTTTATTAATTTATTATATATAAAAAAAACTATTTTAGTTCTTTCATTTGTTTCACATAACTAATTTGTTAGGCTTGTGTTACTGAAACTGAACTGTTTAAACAAAATTAAACCTGGGAAGAAAAAATGTGCATTTGGTTCTTAATAATTATTAATGTAATAATGGATTAGCGTAAACTGTATGTATGTAAATAATGTATGATTTTTTTTACATTATGAATAAAGGATTGGCCTTTTGATGATGGCTGCTCCCCCTCTGATCAAATTGTGGATGACTGGTTAAACCTTCTGAAGTGTAAGTTTAAAGACATGCCTGGCTGCTGCATTGCCGTGCACTGTGTTGCAGGACTGGGCCGGTGAGTCCTATCTGTGTACTTATTATTTACACCTTAATGTTAATTATGAATTTACTATGCATGTATTTATCATACATACTTAAAATTATGTTAATATGTATAGCTGAGCCAATTGAAGTGTCTGCCTTCTAGAATTCTTCAGTACGAACAGCCCTTGTTAAGTCCCAAATCCTTCCCCTCTTCCCCTCAACTAATAATATAAAATATTGTCTTCACAGAGCTCCTGTCTTGGTGGCCATCGCATTAATCGAGTGTGGGATGATGTATGAGGATGCCGTTCAGTTTATTCGACAGTAAGTCACATATGCCACAGGACTGACTTCCTGTGATAACAATGGTGCTTTGTGTAATCATCCAATTTTCACTTGAACAATAAGCTGTTTTTAAAGTGTAATTTTCTCACTTTATTTTAGGAAGCGCCGTGGAGCCTTTAATTCCAAACAGCTTATGTACCTTGAAAAATACAAACCCAAGATGCGTCTGCGCTTCAAAGATGCCAATGGACAAAATTGCTGCGTTCAATAAAACCACAAGCCAGAAGGATTATAGATACACATTATTATAATTATTAATATTATTATAATAATTATTAATATTATTATTGGGAAGCAAATGTATTTGGGATAGCTGATTTTCTTTTGGCAATTTTATTGTGCCAAGCACACACAAGATTATCAGTGTCTATATTACCAGATTTTTGTTTTTTTTATAAGAAATAAAATATCAAGTGGTTAATTAACCATTTACGGGCACACAGTAAATCCAGCACAAGAAGTGTGTGTGTGCAGTGTCTGAGTGAGTTCCAAGTAAGTAACATTCATGCTCCATTTTAAACAAATAGCCTCAAATTAGTGCAAATATCCACACGTGCACACTTGTACATGTTTAGACTTCAGGCAGAAAAGCTTGATGTGTGTGTTCTTTATAGAAAGAGTAGTTTTTAATCATGTTTTTTTTTACGTCCCGAATCATTTCAGTGATTTCACTTGATGCTTGTGACGTTACAGCTGTAATTTCAGTAAGGTTACATGAGCACAAAAATATCTGTAGTGCTACATCCGCAACACAACTGTGATAAATATGGAACAGCTCCACCTCCAGGACAGTAATGTGTGAAAAAAATAATCATTTCCTGGATTATCTCTTGCTGCTGACTGATAGAGATATCAAAATAAAGGTGTAAATGATTTTTCTGCTGTCTGTGTTTTGTCTTGATACAGTTTCACTTGTTGATAAATTTATTATGTAGCAGAAATCTGTGTAAAGTGTTCAAGGCTGTAAGAAAAAACTGATATTTAAAATGCTTGCTGATGTCAAAACTCCTGGTAAAACATGATGTTCACAGAGAGATTCAAAGATTTTTTTTCTCTTGGCTCTCATTTTATCCTCCAGCAATAAAAACCGGGACATTTTTGTTACTTGGGAGTCCTTCCACTGTGTTTTAAATAACAGCTTGAACAGCACAAATAAAATGGAATCTAATGGAATCTAATTCAAATTCATTTTGATTTAGGCCACTTCCAGATGTGGTCCTAAATCAGACACAGGTCAGATTTTGCAGTGTGCCTTCAGTCTGAACAGTCAAATCAGAAGTCATGTGTATATTGTTATTCCAACATATAATAAATAAAATTTTTATAAAAGCGAAATACATAATTGACATAATCTGCTCTTCAACAGACTGTCAGCAAGCTTTCATATTCTCCTATAAAAAAAAATTATTAGGCTTCTTTTGTGCCAATCACAGGTGGGGCATCCATTTTTGTTCACACCGCAGTTAAAAATGAATTGATGTAACTCATTTACACCTGCACAGCAGTGACTAGGGAGACAATAGCCTTGAATGGAAAGGGCTAATAAGACAGCGTGACTAATAGAACGTAACCGGAGTGTGGATTTTGACTCACTCTAGTACTTCTGCACTAGCAAAGATGAAGGTGGTAAAGTGATGCCACTTTCCTTCAGTGTGAACACAGTCTTTGACACATGTCAGTCTTGCATAATAAATAAATAAATTAATTAATAATAGTAATAATACATTTAATCAGTTTCACATCTGACAGTGTCATGTTAATGTATTGTGACAGGTTTCACAAACCATTTAAATGTTATGGAAAGTCCTTATTTAGCTTTATCATTAACTTTAACTCATTAAGTCCCCAGTTGAGACCTAATGAACATCCTGGTGCAGTCATGTGACAGTCTGTGAATTTGTGAACCCATGACATTATTTCCAAAATGGTGGTGTGCCTGGGTAGCACATGGGACAGAACTATGAGGTTTTATTAAACTGTTTTAAGATTAGCTCTGTACATAAGAAAGTACTTTATTGCTTATAAATTGCTTATTAACACTTTTTATTATCTAGCGCGTAGGGTGGGTGCAGAAGTTGCCAAATAGTTTCAACATTATAGAGGGTTGAGAATGTTGAAGGTCTTCCTGTTCTCTCATTGTCTTTCAGTAATGTTCTTCTGCACTTGCAGAATCGTATTGAAGACTTGCACAGAATCTTGTTGGCTCTTTGTTCTAACTTGCTATCCATGAGGAAACAGCAGATGTGGTTACACACATGGTCAGAATAGTACCCGGTGCACAGCTCCCAATGTACACAGGAACAGTGGCGGCCAGTCAATAAGCACCGCTGCAACCAGGCCAATACCATTCCTACAGTGAAGCATGTTGGTGGCAGCATCATGTTGTGGGGATGTTTTTCAGCGGCAGGAACTGGGAGACTAGTCAGGATAAAGGGAAAGATGGCTGCAGCAATGTACTGAGACATCCTGTATGAAAACCTGCTCCAGAGTGCTCTTGACCTCAGCCTGGGGCGATAGTTCATCTTTCAGCAGGAGAACGATCCTAAGCACACAGCCAAGATATCAAAGGAGTGGCTTCAGGACAACTCTGTGAATGTCCTTGAGTGGCCCAGCCAGAGCCCAACCTGATGGAGCTTGAGAGGTGCTGCAAAGAGGAATGGGAGGAAACTGGCCGAGGATAGGTGCGCCAAGCTTGTGGCATCTATTCAAAAAGACTTGAGGCTGTAATTGCTGCCAAAGGTGCATCGACAAAGTATTGAGCAAAGGCTGTGAATACTTATGTACATGTCTTAGTTTTTTTTAAATTTTTAATAAATTTGCAAAAACCCCAAGTAAACTTTTTTCATGTTGTCATTATGGGGAGTTGTGTTAATTTTTTTATTCTATTTTAGAATAAGGCTGTGAAAAAATGTGGGAAAAAAGTGATGCTGTAAATACTTTCCGAATGGACTGTAAGAACGTAAATTCTGTTTGGCCGGTGTTTGTGTGTTTGTTTGGTAAGTGTTTGTTTAGCCAGTGCTTTTGTGTTTGTTTTTCCGTGTAGGCCTTTCGAATTTTACAGTAGGCAGCTCATCATCATCTTTTACGACTATAATGTAAGAACATCACAGGCGATTCCCTTTAAGGAGAAACGGGTCTGGGTTCTTATAGGTTAAAATTATGTACCTTAAATTATTTTTTAAAAGTATTAACACACATTCATCCTTATTTATTTCAATTTCCATATCAAACATTTCTCATGCTTGAATGTAAAAACCCTCACCACCCTCCTAACTAGTCCCTCCATCACCCTGCTGTCACTGCGCACGTGCTTGCTGATTGTAGTTCTTCATGTTGACCACTAGGAGGTGTTTCACCAGCAGTGAGTGGACGTGTGTAAACCCACCGCATGTCGCACTGATCTGCTGAGTGTTTCAGCCCTGAGCATCTAATAAACACTGAAGCAGAGGATCGCAACACACACCACTCACACACTCAGCTGGAGACATGCGTGTGTGTAAGGAGCAGCTGAGATGATCATCTTGCCAGCATGATGCCGGTGAGTTACACACACACACACACACTGCTGGTTTCCATCACTGGGAGAACATTGTATTTATTTTAAATATGTGATTATATTATATGTGATATAATTTTATTTATATGTAGTATTGTTGAAGGGGCTTTTTATAGGTCAGTTTCTAACAGTGTTCATCCTTTTTTCATGAATTTATTCCCAACAAATTGATTTGATTCATTTGATTCTTTTCATTGCTGAGTTTTAGGAAACTCCTCATTTAAACTGTAAATATTTAGCTTAATAAAGTTCAGTGACAGTGTTAGGGTTTCCACACACACACACACCTGACAACATGTTTGTTTTTTCCCCGTATGTATTTGTACACAAGTCATGTCCTTAATTTTTTTAAGTGGTCACTCCGTAACACCCGGGTGACTATTTTTTTACTTTTCATATGGAAAATTTGTAAAACGCGAACACACTGCCACCTGTATGCTTTTCTATCTTTCTATCTAAGTCAGAGTTGTGACAAGGTGGATTAGTGGTTAGCACTTTGGCCTTGTACCTTTAGGCCAGGGTCAAGGGTTTGATTAATGCCTCTGGTCTATGTGTGAAGTTTGCATATTCTCCAGGTGCTTCGGTTTCCTCCCACAGTTCAAAGACATGCAGGTTAAGCTATCTGGATTTCGCAAAATTGCCCATTGTGGGTGTGCATGTGTGCTCGGTGATGGATTGGAACCCCTCCTTGTGCGCGAACTCTCCTTTGATACTGTAGACTTCAGGCTTTCTCTGATCCTGTACGGGATAAGCAGTGTAGAACATACACATGAATATATGTATAAATTCTTCTTTTTTATTTTCTTATTAATTACTCAATTAATAATGTTTTCGTTTCTCGTCTTTATAAAATCTTAAAGTTAATGTACGAGTATGAGAGTTTTATATGAGATCCTCCAGCATGATTCATTTCTTTACCCAGACATGCTGAACGTGTGCTGTTTATCATTCGGCTGTACCTATATTCTGTGCTTAAAGCCCATTTGTTATGCTGAACTGCTTGTCTAATGCTGTAATGGACAACGCATATTATTTTGTCCCCGGAGGTTTGGAAGGCGTGGGCTCTCTGAGGCGCGGTCGGCTTCTGAATTCCTGACAACTTTCACACTGTTGCATGATGACCAGGCCCACTGGCTGCTACGTTTGGCATTTCAGTTATTAAAGCAATCCTAATGCACAGTCAGGGGCTAAAGGCCACGGCCTCGTACTGCAGGGCATGTCCATCATATGTCCATCACTCTCGATATTCCGGCTGACCTGGTTTGTTCTCCTGAAGGGCTCAAAACGTTTTATTCAGTGTTTTACAATACCAAAAAAGTCTGAAGCTTCGTCCACACTCACACATGGAGTTTTTATACTATTCTATTTAAAAGTCTTTTCCCAGACGATTTTGATTTTTTCAAAAAATTCACCCATGCTCATGACCACACCATCACAGTAGTTGTTAATGATACATTATAAACTCTTACTTTAAACACCTCATGAAGAACAACAGAGGTAGAGAGAGAGAAGGTAAAAAGCATACATAAAACATATGTATAAGTACTGCTTTCATGTTTAATGTTAATCTAAAGTCTTCATCCAGGTCGAATCACAAATTTGCAGTTAATAACAATAATAATAATAATAAAAAAGTATGAGAATAAAAAAAAAACAACAACAGCATGCCGTGACATTTCTCCCATCCATGTGATCGCAATGAAAAGCCCTTAATTCCAACATTTTGACCCCAAAAGGTCATTCTTTTTGTAGCCAAGAGACAAAAATGCAGACTATTTTCAAAAATACCCGTCCTGGTATGTCAAGACATGTAGACATGTAGACATGAGTTCACATTAATAATATATAATAAATCTGGCAGCAGAGGAAGCTTGATAAGTGACATAATAGTCCTACTTGCAATATTATGATCTTTCTATGACATGATATTATGCAGTAATTGTCTGTCACACAGTCTAGTGTTGGACCAGCAGTCTCTTCTTAGCCAACTTGATGGTTGTTTTCCTGTGAGAGAGTCTGAGAGCAACCAGAGGGAGATGATGAACAATTTTATTAATTAGGAATCTCCAGTGTCTGGCCTGTTGGCTGCATCTCTCCTGAGCTCATTAAGTCGTCACAGATTAAACAAGACGAATGTGGAGCCAGCACATGGCTGTTTAATTAGCATGCCTTCAGTTATGTGATGGAAGAACACAGAGTGCTTAAAACCACAGGCTAAATTGTGGGTTTAGCTAAGGGGGTTATGATCTCCCACCTAATGGGTTTAGGTAATAGCCTATATAATAATAATAATAATAATAATAATAATAATAAATAAGTGTCTTTCAAGCACCTAAAGACACTTTACATTGAAGGTAAAAGGTAGAAAACTCAAAACAGCAATCAAGAAAGAATTAAGAAAAAAAAATCTATTAAAAAAATCTAAATAGTTTAAGTGTACACTTTACATTTAAGTGTAACAATGGTAAATATAGTATAAAATAAAATAAACCCATCAGTAAAAGTTGACAATACATATGTAGTCAAATAAGAAATTAATATAAGTAATAAATAAAATAAATTAATAAGGTTATACTGTAGTGCGGACTGGATATTCCGCTGTGGTGACTTGTCGGGAGCAGCCGAAAGACCAACAACAACATACTGTACATAAAACTCACATTAAAGTTGGTATGCTAATTTAAAAAGAGAGTCTTGGCAGCTGTTTTAAACTCAGAATGGAGTTACAGTGTCGAATGTTAAGAGGGTGTTTTTTTTTTCAGAGTCTAGGCGCCACCCTAGAGAATGCTTTAGCACCCATTGTGTTAAGATTAAAGCCTGGTACTGATAGTAGATCAGTGGAGGCAGATTGCAATGATCAAGCAGTGCCATATGGAGATCAGTCCAGTCAGTTAAAACCAGAGCAATGTTATGTAAAGCTTAAATCTCTAACTGTAACTGCTGGAAATGCCTGTTGCGGAAGCCAAAAAAAAATTAGAGTAATAGAACGTGTAACGTGGACCAGGACCTTAGCACTCATTCATCTAAGACAGGCAACGATGCAGCATTGCGATTCTATGCAGATAAATTGTGCATGTTAAAAGACAGGGTGCTATCTGAAATTACGCCAAGGCTCTTAACTGATTTAGATCGTACAACCGGCATCTCTGACTTATTAGCATTCGATTTGAATAGTTGCTCGACATCCAGGTGCTGATGGGCTGGAGTCGGGGAGTAAGAGTCACTGAGGAAAAAGATCCGAGAGCTTAACACTCTTGTCGTCAGTGTAGCAGTGGAAATTAATACCATAATGTCAGAAAATATTTCCTAAGGGTTAAAAATGAGTGATAAACAAGAATGGCCGGTCCCAGGACAGAACCCTGAGGAACTCGCCTAGTGGTAGCAGAGATCTTAGAGTGATAACCACATAACAGATTGAGTCCTGCTGGTAAGATAAGAGATGAACCATTGATAGACTGTACCTTATACATTAATGTCAGAAAGGCATTCTAGAAAAACTGAATGGGTTACTGTATTGAAAGCCAATAGCATTTAAGTCAAATGACAGAATGACAATAGACAGCAAACTAGAGTCAACAGCACACATAAGGTCATTAGTTATTCTGACAGGGGCTGTTTCAGTACTATGTCCTAGTCAAAACACAGATTGAAAGGAGAGATTGGATAGAGATCTTTTTTTTTTTTTTAAATAACTCTTCAGCTGGAAGTGCTTTTTCGTTGTTAATAATACATGTACATTAAAATAACATCAGTTAGGGGAGAAAAAAGTGGAACCATAGTGCAAAGTTACGGTTTAACTTCGGCATGGTTATTGCAGCGGAACAATATAATCAAACTGTCACACAGAGAGGCAGCAGTGTACGTAATCGGCATTGTCTATGGATAAATTTGCTACATAGACCACAAAAAAGCAAGCAATTCAGTGCCAGCAGGCAAAATCACAACAAGCAGAAAGCCTACGCAACCAAAAAGCCAACCAAAAAGAAAATATGATGAGGGATATCTTGCTCTTGGACTCACTGAGGGGATAGTGGGGGCAGAAAGCCTAAACCTAAACCGGTCCTAAACCGCTGGCAGCAGAAAGCATGACCACAACGGAAAAAAAAGATACTCGGAGACAACATATACCAGTCACACCAATAAGACACTTGACTTATTTCAAACAAACCCTGGCAGAAAATTGTGTGGTATAATCTACATCCATGAACATCAAAGCACAACTGGCCATGAACTGCTCCATGAAAGATGTACAGTGTTTATCTGAGAGATCACAAGAGATTATGGGATTTAGTGGTTTAAATAACCTATTTACAGTAAAGAACAGAGATCTGATATTACCTTTTCCTTCACTAATAAAGTGGGAATACGATGAGTTTGTGGGGTTCAGATTTAAACCAGGGAGCAGAATGAGAAAAGGCAGCTATTCATATATTCATGTAGCTATGCTACCAAGCCCAGTGCACAGGCGGTGATTATAATAATGAACAAGGTCTTCAACGGAGAAAAATTTGAAAGGTATGATCGTCTACCGGTTGTGTTAATCTTATGAATCTTCCACTTGGTGTGTTAAGGTCATAGCTATCTTTCCAATAGTAAGTAGACAGTAAGTTTCTGCTGATTAGTATATAGTGCTGCTCTCACTGAAACTACTAAAATGCAACATTTGATCATGTGTATACTCCATAGTCTGCACTGTGACCAGAACTTATGGTTCCTCATGAACACTGAGCAGTAAGCTAGCATAAATCTAGGAAATAAGCGCTTGCTGCAGCATTGTGTGGATAATCGGGATGCCTAAGGAAGGCTGTATTCTTTGTTTGGCATTTGTCTTGCTGTTTGTGTGTGAAATCACTAAACATGGTGAGGTATTTGTGTGCTAAGTGCTAATATGTTGCAGCGGAGGCGGCTTAGTTCCTCTACAGAGCTTCTACTTAATCCTCATTTGGTATGTAAGAACGCACTCGCGTTTGAAAATCCAGTTCGAAACAGAATAAGGAATATATAGCCATATGTAAAAATACTGTATATACACTACTGTGCAAAAGTCTTAGGCACATATTATATGCTGTACCAATTTTGTTATACTTGTTTATCATGTCTGCATAATTATGTACAAAATCATTTAGTATTTCCATATATTACTTACAAATCAATAAATAAATAACATTACTCGCTCCTTTCCATTTTTATACAAATCCCAGGAGCGTACATCAGGTTTTTTGTTTCCATCTAAAAACTGGTTGGTCTTGCACTATATATTTTTTTCTTTACAGCCATGCATATATTTTCTTGTAATGTTATTTATTTATTAATTTTCATTATAAACCATATAATAGGGTGCCTAAGACTTTTGCACAGTAGTATATAACTTTTCACTCTAACTTCTTCTGCAAAAAAAAAAGTCCTGTGATATTGTTCAATTCTCACCTCATAGTGTGTAACTGGTCGATCAAAAATCAATTAAAATAAAATAAATAATCTGCATGATTATAATCAAAATGACACAAGTGATCATTTCCTGCTTATCAGCCGTTATCAGTCTACTCCTCAGGAATGATACAGGAATACCTTGAAACGCTCTTTCGCTTGGTCCCTGGACGGAATCCTTAAAGCTAGAAGCCGTTAACTTTTCACAGAACTCTTCTTTTCCCTCAGACCTCCTCAATCAAGCCATGATCAACTCTCTCTTTAATAACAAGACAACCTCTAAAACCTGCCTTCCTGCTCTCTCCATCCTGAACTTCCATTTCAGCTAAAATCTGAACAGCTTCTCTCTCATTTTCGAGAGAGAGAGAGAGAGAGAGAGAAAGAAAGAACTGTCAGCGATGTTAAAAGCTCAGAAGATGAAGGGCACTGTTTACTGCAGTTCATCACACTTAGGCCCTGCGTTGGAAAAGAGAAACATGCATGTTTCCACGAAGCTGGCCGTTACCATGGATACCCTCCTGAAGTTCAGCAGCAAAGACGGGACAGTAAATCAGACGAGTGTTCACCGTGTCCCCGGTTTGGCAGTGGATTTCATGAACAAATGTCTCAGGATCGGATTTATAACTCTTTCCACAAAACATGTGAGAAAGAAAAATCTGATATAAAAGCACTTATACTGTGTGACATACTGTACTAAAATGTCCATTCATTGTGATTCCTCTTTTGGCTGTCTCTGTCGTTTCATTAGATCTTTCTCGAATCTTTTCCTTTTTTTCTTAAGTCTCTATGGAGCTGCTGAGTTAAGAAGAATTTTGGTCGTTATTTTTTTTATTTATTCTTCTAAACTGTACTAGCTAAACACTTATCAGAGACACCAGCAATCTCTACTACTTCTTTCCAACCTTTATTTCTCTTCCACAAGTCTCTATACTGTATGTATTTTTTAAGCTTGTACTTAAAGACAGGACAGTAAATGGAGTAACTGAAGAACTGAATATACTGTAGGTTGGACTGGTTCCAGGAATTGTTTACGCTAAATCTCAGCCCTGTGTCGTTGACGTACTTAGAAAATCAACACCTTCCTTTCTCATAGCCTCTTGCTAGCATGAACACAGGGTTATGACAGTTCTCAAACAGACTTTTCTGTCTTTTCCCAACAAATTATGGATTAGATATGGCTTACATGTATAGCCGTATTCCTATCCTGTAGATACGAAAACTTACTAAGCAAACAAAAACAAACAAACAGTAACTATATTGCCAACTTTGTTCATGGTTTTACGAGCTTGTGACAATGCTTGCGTTTTAAACGAAGAGTCTTTTCCTAATATCCCAAGATTTGCAGTGCATTCTGGGAAACTGGATGTCATAATCTTATTTTCTTCCACATCGTCTGATGCTACATGCCAAGACAAGCTAAGATCTTTGGGTGTTCCAATGAAATGATGTGTGTTTTCAGAGAAACAGTTGACAGATGAGTGAAGATGGTGAAATGTGCTTAAGTCTGAGCTCCTTCCTGCCAGAGGCCTGCTTGTGCGTTCAGATTTATGAGCGGTGAGTTGTGTTCTGGCACACGCTTGCCTCCTTGTTTGGAATCAGCAACCCTGAGTGTCAGACAGGCAGAGAAAGATGCGAGCAACCGGACGTAAGAGAGAGAGAGAGAGCAGGAGAGAGCAGGAGAGAGGGAGAGTGTGCCATTTTTGTCCTGGCTTCCACGTCTGTTGTTGGATCGTCATCGTGTTGCTTCCCTGATAAATGAAATGGGAAGTGAGACCTGGTGTACATGACTAAATCTGATACCAGCGGCATGTCTGTTTACTGTCACCGGACACCTCTTATCTGTCACTAACGCCTCCTGTGGTCCTGGGGAATGTCATTACGGGGGGAGAATCGTAATTTAGACACCACACATTCCCAAAACAGCCCCATGTATCAATATCCACCCTGCCCCTAGTGTCAGCCTTTTCCCTTATTAATGCATCATACACACACATTCAGAAAAAACAAAACATGCCATGTCCTCGTTCCTCATTTAGCATCTCTCAAACACACTTAACGATGCAGAGTCCCAATGTTGACGCCACTCACCACCCCCTAGAATCTCCCCTCCCATGTGCCCTGGCCACCCTCCTACCCCTGTTACCCCTCTCCCTCTCAGTCCTTAACCACACAGGCTTACAGCGTGAACCTTGAAGCTACACGGCAGCTCGTGCTTTCTCCCGCCTCCCGTCCAGGACTCCATGAAGCGTTTTTGGACTCTGTTCGTCCGCAGTCTGGTCGATGTTTCTAAGGCCAGACCGTGGCTCCAGAAGAGAATCCAAAAGAAGGAGGAAAAGACAGAACACACCAGAAACAAGACCGAACTACACCAAGATTCAACCGGGCTGGATAAGGTGAAGGATTGATGGGATGAAGGGAGGGGCGAGATGAGTCGAGTTGAGATGAGATGTGAAGTCGGACAACTCGTTGGGATTTTAGAGCTTAAAATAGCCAGACTGGTCTGACAGCAGCGAGGGTTTAGCAACCTGACCTCTCTGACCTCTGTGTTTAAGGAGGCTCTGAAAGTGAATGGCCAGGGCATTCAGAAAATGTCTGGTGTTCATGGGGGAGGCGAGTCCAGAAATGTTAAGTGCAGTTCAGTGCAAAAGTTTACACACCCTATGGATTTGAGGTGACTTGGGGTTTGTAGAGATTTCTGCTTTATCATAAGTAAAAAAAAAGAGCAAAAAGTTTATTTTAGAGTATTTAATGTGTTTTAATGTATTTATAGTGAATCTGAAAATTATAGAAATGGAAGGTTAATTATTTATTTATTTTTAGTTCAAAGGCTTAAAGCAAACTCGAAAAATAAAACATGTGGCAAACAGTGATGAATTTTTTTATTATTTTACACTAGTATAGCAAGCTATAGCAAGCTGACAGGTGTACAAACTTTTAGCTTTGACAATTATGACATGCATAAATTCTAAAAGTATGCGTAAACCATGGCAGAATTAACAATCACAAATTCTGTTTTATATATAAACTGACAAACAGACATCAAAAAAGATTTTAATTATGTTTATATATAAAAAAAAAGTGTTTAAAAAGATGTTAATTGAAGTAGAAACTGTACATACTGTTTTTGCATCCTGCTGATATGTTCATTCTTCATGCTTTATACACATTTGGAAATTTTTCATGTTTAAATCAACCCTGAACAAAACCACAGCACTGAGCTTAAGTATAGGTTTAAATGAGCTACTGTACCCTCTTATGATTTAATGAAAACAATCAAAATATTTATAAAGAAATAAAAAATGCATTCATGTTATACTGTAGGATAATGCATGATGAAATATCCTGCTTTGTCTGATTTTGTATGTTGTTGTGGGAACAGTGTTGTGTTAACTACAGTTCATTGGTTTTAAGCCCCGGAATTAAACGGCTGCTAAAATGAAGTTGTAAAAAATGTTGCTTTTTATCTGAAACCTCTTCGTCTGAGTTTAGGTAAGAGTCAGATTCTGTTTTATTTTTATAAGCCCATTTTCCTTCTCTGGATGTATTTCTCGTGGCAAATTCTGCTAACGCCACACACACTTACAGTATATACTCTACATCTCCATATAATCTGGTATTATAGCATGACCCTGTAATCTAACTCGTACAGAATCTTCATCTGGTCTCATCTGTCTGGAGGGATGCTTTACATTTGAGAAAAACGGACAAGAAAAGAATTTTTATTCCAGTTTGGGGTGTGGATGGATTTTATGCCGGGCTGATGTGTTTATGTTTCAAAGGGATTTACTCGAATCTGTCTAAAAACAAAAGCCTAAAAAAGGAGTGAGATTTTCCAAAAGCTTGCCATGTCTGGGGCTTCATGGTTTACTTCACTGTGTGTGTTTCTCTGTGTGTGTTTCTGTGTATGTGTGTGTGAAAGAGAAAAGCCTCTTTGTGCAGGTCACCAGCAGAGATCTTAAAAAGTGCCTCAGTTGGAGGTTGTTATGTAAGTCCTGTGTACATTTGAGAGAGCTGGTCTTAGCGTGACGCAGCCCGAGGTGTTCTCAGTGCCCTAAATCACGTCTTAAAGTCGGGCTGATTAATCTTATCAGCGTGTGCTTCAGAGTGTTCTGGAAGCGCTTGTTGTTAGACTCGCTGTGGGAAAGGAAAAACAGCATGATGACATCATTTCAGCCTTTTTTACCAAATCAAATCTGCGACTCTGTAAGGCTGGACTCCTGTTGATGTGCAGTTTATTACTCTTTAGATATTAACTGAATGTTTCTGTAGCCAGCAGGAGATAAACAGCCTGTGTGTGTGTGTGTGTGTGTGTGTTTTTACTGTCATAAATAACTAGCTATTGTTGATTTGTTTAGGAAGAAGTTTTTCACACAGTATAATTCTGTAAATCATTTATAAATATAATTGTTAAAAAGTGTCAAACAATATCTGTATGAGTTTACTCTGCATATCTCCTCTGCAAAAATAACATAACCATCATCTCTCTGCTGTTGTGAACCTGAGAAACAGGAAGTCACCTGACACCTTCGACAAATCACCTTATTCCAGACTCAAATCTCAACCCTGTGATCTCGCTTTTAGTGTGAATAGATTTAACGTTAGACAAGGTTCCTATACCAGGATCTGTATGTGTCCATATAGATAAATTAAAATACTATAAGACCAAAGATAGAGTGTCTGCACCCCTGACCCATACAATCATATGCACATTGTCGTACATCCTGTTCCAGAGTTGATGTTCTAAAGAATCTTCTGAGGAGCCTTTCCTCCTGATGCTGGAGTGTGGCTGTACATATTTGTGTTCATTCAGGCACTGATGATGGGATGCAGTTCCAGTTCATCTTAATGGTGTTCAGTTAGGGATCTTGGAGTTCTTCCACTCCAACCTTAACACACCACGTCTTTTTGGAGCTGGCTTTGTGGATCTCACGGGCATCATCATGCTTCATAAGGGCTTGCGCTCTGTACATTGGGTTATGTGTTTCAAAATTTGGGAAGGACCATCTACAAACTGTTTGCACATGCTTGCAATTTATCTAGTCTTTTGTGCATAATTTAATCTATATTTGTGCATAGTGTTTAATCTATATACAGTGAAACCTTGGATTGCGAGTAACTTGGTCTGCAAGTGTTTTGCAAAAACGAGCAAAAATTTTTGAAAACAAGAAAAAAAAGACGAGAGACACATGCACTTTGTTTGTCGAGCATCACGTAAGCAAAACTGAGCCAATGGGTCCTCTCTCTTTTGTAATTATGGATAACCGTCTCCCATGGTCTAAGTGTGCGTGTGTCACTCGTATACTCAACATCATATCCGTGTGCGCATGTACTGTTTAGTATAACATTGTGACCATGTGTGTGTGTGCACGTAAAGCCTTTTTTTATTTTTATGTCCAAGTGGAGTGTAACTGTACTGCAACAATGGCCCCCGTGAAGAGAAGATTAAAAAGGCTATAGCAGTGCAAGAGATGAATCTTTTTAATGACAATGCAACGTCACATTTCTGCGAAAGCCTCAAAAGGAGGCAAAAGCAAGTATTATTAAAGAGGTTCCTTGTTAAAGACGTTTGCCGACAGCGTGCGTGTGCAGCGTTTGTGTTGTAGTTCTGACATAACACTAGTCAGTTATGTATATTGCAATAAAATTGTGATCAGAGGAATATGATCAAGATGCCGGTCCTCTTCTCACTCCAATCTTTCTTTTACCTTAGATCTTCGTCCCCGTGTTTCTGCGCTCCAGTGAGCAGGTTCTGACCAAGGTTCCTGTCACTGCTGCGACACGGTGTAGAGACGTGCTGGAGTTCTGCAGGGAGGCCGGAGAGAGCGGCTGCCGCCTCATACAAGTCTGCAAAGGAAAAGGTTACAAAAACTCAACTAATCCATCATTTCAGTATTCCCCTTATTTGTCTTACACACCGGGAAAACCTTATCAGATTGTTATGAGCTTTTACTTGGTTGGTCATTATAAACTTAAACCTTGGATTGCGTGCATAATTTGTTCAGGAAATGTGCTTGTAATCCAAAGCACTTATATATTAAATTGAATTTCTCCATAAGAAATAATAGAAACTCTGATGATTCCACAACACAAAAATATTAATATAAAAAAAATTTAATCACTGGATTATTGAAAACTTTCTCTTTTTGTCTGACTTTAACAAGAAATCTCTCTAAAAACAATTAATTTTGCCTCCTTTTGAGGAGTTCATAAAAAAATGCTTTATGCGAACACACGCACAAGTGGTCACAATTCTAAAGTAAACAGTACACGCACGCACAAATGTTGATTAGATGAGTGAGGTATTCTCACTGAGCATGGGAGTCGATTAACCACAATTCTGCAGCGCGCAATATAGAAGAACCAATGGTTCAGTTGTGATCGTAAGACGCTCAACAGACAAAGCGTATACTTACTGTTCATAGTGCAAGACCTCGCTCGTTCTTCAAATTAACATTTATTAAAGTTTTTTGCTCATCTTGCAAAACACTCGCAGTTATTTGCAATCCAAGGTTTTACCAATGAGAAAAAAGTTTAATTTTATATTTCAGTAGCATCTTGAATGTTTTCTATAGGCTCAAACTAAAAACATCTGTTAAGAAAAGTAACATCTGTCGAATCTTTTACCTACTACCTATTTTTATAAGACAAATAAATATTTAAATAATAGTCAATAGAAATCAATCAACTGACTATTTCATAGTATTTGATAACTGAATTAATATTGTAGTTGTTTATTTGAGTATATTATGATAAAATAAATGTGGCTGATGTTCCCGGCTGCAGAGAGAGACATACCTTCAGATCACTTGATGCTGGAGTATCTGCAGAAATGGGGTCAGAGGAGGCAGGAGGTGAAGTTTTACCTGCTGCATGAGAACGAGCTCAGCAGCAGAGGTAAGTAACACACACACACACACACACACACACACACACACTTGCTCTGAAAATGGCACCCCATGTGGGAAAATTCAATTTACCCTGCTTTGCATAATCAGACGGTGTCCAAAAGTATTTTACTGAAAGTATGACTGTGTGTGTCTGTGTGTTTGTGTGCGCGTGTGTGTTTGTTTGTCTGTGTTCCACCTGCGTATGTGCTATTACCCCTGAGGCCCGTCTTTAATAAGAGCCTTAGTAAAGAAATTGATTTGTGTGTGAAAGCTGATAAATTGTGAGAGTGTGTGTGTGTGTGTGTGTGTGTGCGCTCGGGGCGATTTCAGAAACGTAAACAATATTACCAAGAGGTTTTTGCATGTGCCTGTTCCTCTTGATATTTGTGACTCATTCAAGCAGACACCAGGAAAAAAAAACTGAAACTGAAACCCAAGGTGGTGAGATGATTTAATCATGTTTAAATACAATCAGACGGCCAACAAAATCAGATTATAAAGCAAATGTAATATGTAATGTATAGGTAGTTTCTATTTAAAAGCTGTGCTGTAAATATTTAATATAAAACCTTGTTTGTAGCCCTTTAAAACCCAGATAATTTTTAGCCATTTTTTGCATTATTATGTTTTAATAAATATATATAGGGGTCAGGATTGTGCAATATAGAGTGTTTGAGCATAATCTAGGCAATATAATGATTAGAATTTTGCACTATACAAATAATAACTAAGCAAATAAAAAAATAAATAGAAAATGGGTCACACAGGCAAAGAAATAGCACAGACACATATAATGATGTGTTTTATCATTATTTTTAGTTGTTTCTATGACCAATAATAATAATTATTATAATACGAGAATTTGGTGAATTTTACATTTTTGCGACATCATTCTCATTCCATTATCTGTAAAAAATCGCACATTTTAAAAGTAATGATAATTTTAGTTCCACCTCAAATATCCAAAATCCCAAATGCACAGGTTGTTGTCTGAATCCTTCTATATTAACACACACTGGCAATAACTTCTATATAAGCAGTTTGGTACATATGACGGTTTGGCCTTGATATGCATTTGATAAAAACTGTATTTTAAATTAATTTTAAAGTTTTTAATCATCCTAATGTTTTCCTGGTGCAGCTACCCATAATGGTAGGTGTATTAAATGGATTTTTGTCTCCCGATGTTTTCAACAACCCTTGTTTTTTTTTTTGCTTTTTTTTTACATAAGTTAAAAAAATATATTTTTTAATATAATTATAATAGCATAAACAGCACATTCAACAGTTAATAAAACACACATTCAACCCACACACACACAATCTGGCCGAAGCCACTAACCCAAACACCTTTCGCCAACAGAGTGAACACATAACAATCCCTCCCGCAAGGCATGATGGGTGCTAATCGAAACCCCGCCCATGCCACAATTGGATAGATTTAAACCCCCAAAAGCTATCCTGGAGCCAAGATATCATTATGGTAAAGATTAATAAATGAAAGCAATTTTTTATCTTTGAATGACCAAATCATGCTTGGCAAGTTAAATATCTGCTCATATTAATATCTGCCGACTGTCATAATTTTCACATAGTCTCTGTTTCTGTTCTCTGTTACTGTAAGTGAATTTCAGAGTGAGATAAAATTCAGGTTGGAAATGATTAATGACGTATAGGTATAAATGACATATTTATGAAGGCAACTGCACGAAACAGAGCAGAATAAAAGTTCGTTTTGTTGTGTGAAGACCTCTTCATTTATGTACACACACACACACACACACACACACACACACACACACATATATATATATAAATATATATATATATATGTAAACATATTCTGTTTATACACACTGTATGAGTTGTGTCACTAATCACGTTTGTGTGTGTGTGTGTGTGTGTGTGTGTGGGTGTGTGTGATTTACCTTCTCACCACTGACCTAACCCGACCTTGCCACTTAAATTGGATGTGAGAAGCATGCACTCGTCACTTCCCCTCGTCTCATTGAAAGAGATGGAGTGATAGTAAGAGTGAAGGAGAGTGACTCGGTGTCTGCAGCAGGGCCGAGCAGTGTGACAGTATGATATCGATATTGTAATAAATGACATCTCAGAACAAGGTTTTACTCAAGACACAGCTTCAAATACACACTGTTATATAAATAATATATAAATATATAAATAAACTGTTTAACTCTTTCTAGGAGAAAGAAAAAATATTTTCATGGTACATCAAATACATAATGAAATTCAGATTTTACTAAAAATTTTCCTGATAGATTTGGTGTTCTGTAAAAATATTCTTTTTACTGTTTTGTCCAACTTCAATCTATACCCATAACTACAGATCATAGAAGAAAAGTCTACTTTTGTTAATCAATTTTAAATGTGAGCTCACAGTTCACAAAACCAAAAAAACGCTAATTTATCACTCAGCTGTTACATTTCCTGTAAGAAATAAGTACTAAGTAATAAGAACTAAGAATGATAAATAATAAGGTTAATAAATGAACCTTAAATAGAAATACCACAATAGAAAAGAATACAAGGTGCTAAATACTAACACATACAAAATGCTAAATACTGAATGAGAATGCTAATTCTCAAATACAAAATGTTAAATACTAAAAATGCTAAATAATATGGGGAAAAGGTGCAAAATACTAAAGATGCTAAACACTAGCAAATACAAAATATGCTAAATTATAGGAATGCTAAATGCTAGGATAGTAACTACCAAAAACATACCCTTGCATAGCCTTAGAGCTAAGATTAGAGCTAAGTCATATTGGTTTACAGTAAAGTAGTAAAGTGTGTATGTGTGTATATGTGTGTGTGTGTGTGTGTGTGGTGGAGGAATCATGCATGTGTTCGGCTCAGACAAATGACCTGAGGTCAGTGATTACACACACCCTGTCATGTTAAAGGAAGTCACATGGATGATCACAGAGTCATGACTAATGAAGTATAATGCTGAGGCGGAGATTAGACACCCAGATTAGACCGAACCGCATGTTTAGCCTACATTCACATTTACATTTACGTCATGTGACAGACGCTTTCATCTGAGCGACTTACACACGTAGAGCAGTAATTCTCTCAGCTCCCAGCACACCTAATTTAACTGATCAGGTAATTATCAACCGTTCCTTAATTGAAATGGGTGTGATAAGAGTAGGAAAAACATAAAAATATCCAGGGCAGGTGGTTCTTCAAGACCAGGATGAGAACCACTGCCCAAGGGTGTGTATTTTGCTGCAGCTTAAGTCTGAAGAACAAAGAGAACAACAAACTACAAAAACACATTCATACACAGCTTAGGCTTAAATCTTGAAGGTTAATTAATACTACAAGGAGTAAGATTCGTATATGTCACCCTCTCTGTGGCCTATCCCAGGAGACCTAGGGCACGAAGTGGGGTACACCCTAAATGGGGTGCCAATCCAGTGCTGGGTTGCACACAAGCACACGCACATGCTTACTTGGAGACACCAATTAGCCTTACTGTATATGCATGTCTTTGGACTGTGGGAGGAAACCCACCAAGCATAGGTAAAAAAACATACAAACTCCATGCACACAGACTCAAGGCGGGAATTGAACCTGTACCCTGGAGGTGCAAGTTGTCATTGCTAACCACTAATCCACTCTGCTGCCTGCAATATCTAATATTATTACTGTACATGTGCTCTGGTTATGGAAGTTTGAAAAGCTATTTATTTTTTGTTTGGTATTTATTTTATTAAAGCCGAATAGTTCTGCCTTCCAAGCGTACTGCAATTGACCATTTGCCAATTTTGGTGCCCAAGTCAACACATAGATAAGAATAATTGTCTTGTGTCCTTCAGAAAGACCAACATCAGAGCATCTGAGCAGAAAGATGAAGGGGACGATGGACAGATCCAGTGTGAATGAGGTACGTACCTGCACACTTTAACCTCCTGTTGTGCTGAACCCTCTGTTAGTGATTTTTAGTAATACCAATGAACAGAATGTTTATGCTGTCCATCTCATTGGAGAGAAATATGATTGACGTTGCAGGCAAATGATATCAGCCACTTTTCCTTGGCTTGTTAGTCAACATGGAAAGATGTCTGTGTACTCAACACTTTATGCAGTTTTATATACAGTATGACGCTGGGTTATTTCATATGTCCTCCATGCACTTACACAAGGCTTTAAAACACAAAACACAAGCACTTTCTTCTTTTGTGTTTTATGAATGTTACAACAAAAATATCCTAAATGATTAAGCACACAGATTTTTTCTTTGTCTTTTTCTTTCTTTTTTCTTTTCTTTCTTTCTTTTTTGTTTGTCTCCTTGTTTTTATTCTCTTGCCTTCACCTGTTCAATGAGTTTTTTCTGGGTTGGTTACCCCTCAACTTTCTTTCTTTCTTTCTTTCTTTCTTTCTTTCTTTCTCTCTCTCTCAGTCACCCACTTACTATTCAAACTTTATGATTATTCAGTGCTCTGTCAGAGGCCATGAACCTTTTCCATGTGAACTTTGTGATATTTCTTTTTAAAAATTTGCAAGTTTTAGTTCTGCTCTGGGCGGCACGGTGGCTTAGTGGTTAGTGCTGTCGCCTCGCACCTCCACCGCCTATTCCAGTCAGTCTCCTGAGATAGGCTGCAGGCTGTATACAAGATAAAGTGGTATAGACGATGAGTAAATGAGTGAGCTGAGTTCTGATCTAAAAAATTATATATTTTTTTCTATAATAATGACATAATACAAAAACTACTACTACCTTTACTACTACTACTAATAATAATGTACCGTAGCAGATGTGTACATTTTTACAGAGTATGAAGGCAAACATTCCACATTCCTTCCCTGGGAATCTATGAATTTTCTAATTCAATATATATAAAAAAGCAAAGTGATATTCACAAGCTGAATCTCACACTGTGTTCCAGCAGGCATAACATGCGCTACCGAGGGTTACTGCATCGTGTTATACCCTTTGTAATGAGCATGTAAAGTAAAGAAGAAGCCATTTGGAGTTCAATCTCAAAATTCAATCAGTGTTTGTTCTTAACAAACTACTTCCATGTGAAATGACTTTTCTTTTTTATATTAAAAGCTTAAATAAATAATGCAGTTGTGTGCTAAGTGAAGATGGTAATGCTCAGAGTGTGACTGTTGTATTTGATGGAGGAGCTGGAGAGAGAGACGTCAGCGACGGAAACTATAAACATGCTGTGAATAAGAAAACTACGTCAGCATGATTACAGCTTTGGATTGTTTAACGACTTCATCCTGCCGTCCCTTCCATGTGCCGTACAGCTCTTTTACAGATCTGTCTTTATCTCCTCTCCAGGACATAAACTTCCACGATCGGGTCATAAATCAAGGCCCATGGCCAGGCCAGGTTTACATACAGAGCACTGAATTTTATGTTAGTGTTCATGAGGAGAAAATACGGGCTGTGTTTCATTCTGAATTGGTTATCTTTGCAGCCATATATAGCAGAAGCTAGTTACATGATGAATTTAAATTAGCTTGTAAATTTAATCTCTGGATACAGTAACAGTATCAAATGTCATGCTTTTGTGTAAACCTTCATGAATGAATTTATAGATCAAGCATCATGCTATTGATTTAGTAACCTGGGGCTAAATTTAAATATTACCAGCCATCTTACTTTGGTGTTGCCGCCAAATCCTCAATTTCTATTGATCACGGGGGCTGTTTTCGGAGTCAGTGCTTTGTAACAGTCAGAGAGTTTTTTAACATCCACAGGAGGAGTTTACTTTTTGTTGTAGTTTTTCAGTAAGATAAAAAAAAAAAACGTTATTAATTCCGGAGGAATAAAATATAAGAAGCAATGTTGTTGGTCTTTCGGCTGCTCCCGGCTCGGGGTCACCACCACGGACCATCCGGTCCGCACAAACAGGCTTGGCACAGGTTTTTAAGCCGAATACCCTTCCTGATGCAACTCTCCCATTTTACCCGGGCTTGGGACTGGCACTGCATCCAGCAGCTGAGGTTTGGGCACTGGCTGGGAATTGAACCCGGGCCTTCCGCATGGCAGGTAGATAAAAGATAGAAAAAAGCAGAATGCAACAACCAGTACTGACCTATAAGAATAGCAGAACCAGATTCTGTTGTAAAATTGTACACAGCAACAGTGACGAATAATATTGCACATGGTCAGGCAAGGCAAGGCAAGTTTATTTGTATAGCACATTTCATACTTTTCTTAATAGAAATTTAATAGAAATTGTCAGGAGCATGATGGAAAACGTCTTTCTACCTGCAGCTGAAAGACAAAAGGCAAGAGGGACTGGTTTTGGATTACAGGTACTGTACTGCTAGTGCTAATTGGTATTGGATGTGATATTAATGAACCCAAGCATACAAATTGCGGGGTCTGTAGGGCTAGTGCCCTATTGTTTACAGGCTGTGATCATTATTTTAGCTCTCCTACCTAAAGAAGAGGGAAGAGTTATAAAGTTTGGTTGCCACAGGAAGAAGAGCCGTCGGAGACCTGGGGGCCTCTTGGTGGTCTCAATCAACGACGGAATGTGCTACTGTAAATGTGTGGCATACAGGGGATGGGACTCATTGTTCAGAATTTTGAGAGGTTTTTTCAGCATTCTTCCCTCAGAACCTGATAAGCCTGTTGAGTCTGTTGGCATCGGCTGTCTTTATTCTACTGCCCCAGTACAGGCGGCTCTGATGTTTCCTGTACAGAATCAGTGTGCTTTATTCAATCTAGCTTATTATCTATATATGTGGACAATGAAGGTTTCCATCACTCTCCTGACCATTTCAGTTACATTTATTTACAGCCCACAATGGCAATAACGAGACCAGCTGTTTTTGTCCTATTAACTTCCAGAGAGAAAATAAAGTGAGACAGGTGTTTATACAGTAGCTGCTGTAACGTAGTGTGAGAACACAAATTTACTTGTTTCGTGAAACTATACTGTAAGTGGATGAACTTCGTCATTTCGAAAAATGTTAGTTGCAAAATTCTGTGGTATAAAATAAATAAAATAATTAAAAAAAAAATTGGTTCTATAACAGCATTTCTTTAATACATAGTTAAGTAATTACAGTAGCTAAAAAAAAGTGACTTATAAGTGACTTCATCATTAAAATCACTATGCCACAGTTCAGTGAAACTTCTGGATTTCTGGAGTTTTTGTTTTTTTCCTATATGCAGAATATACATCAGAGTATGTCTTCTCATTTTCCAAAATAAGGAGCTCAGAATTGTCTGCCTGAGTGATTACATTTAAAATGCTGAACTATGTATTCTTACATGTCAGTCAAAACATGGATCTGATCGGGAAGCGGATCTCACACTTCCTGTGTTGTCGTAGATGTCGAGGGCTGTTTGATCCATTTCTACTCTTGGTTGATAAGCGTCGATGTAATAAAATCCCATGCTATGGGAAGACTCTTATGCATGTGATATGCGATAAAGCTTTGCCTTTAAGTGCGAGACAGCTGTGGCGCTGTGGTGCAGCGTGTGTGTGTGTGTGTGTGTGAGTGGGTGGGGGGTGCTGCAGAGAACAGAGAGCGTTTATGTGTGTAAGAAAGAGAGGAGAGTGTGTTTGTGTGAGTGAGAGAGAGAGAGAGGGAGAAAGAGAAGTGCTTGCAGGTTAGATGTGCTCCGTGAGGGAAAAACTTGCGCAGTGGAACTGCTTATCTGATAAAGGAGCCATATTTTCACTCCTCATTATAGACAGCAGGCCGTGTGTGACGTGATAGCATTAAAGTGTTAGTTCAACTCACTGAGGTTCTACTCCGGACTGCAGGACGTGTGCTGACACACACGCACACATCTTCAAACGGGATAAGGCTCACCTGTGAGGCAGTCAGGATGGAGTGGAAGCACATCGAAGCCGTGCAAGAATTCACAGCTGAAGGACAATGCAGTAAAATCGAGGTGCGATCGTGCCTTATAAGCTGGGATTCTGCCCAGGTAAAAAACCTGCAGGGTTCCCCGCTGCTCGCTCTGTGTGTGTGTGTGTGTGTGTGTGGGTCAGACACTGACCACTGCTAAATTCGCATCAGAAAACTGGGACTTCTTTAATAATGTATAATGATTTTAACATAAAAATGTAACTCAAAGTGTTTCAGAGTTTTAGGGCATGGTATCATATGAAGTTGCTGATGTAGTTATAAGTGATTCATTAATGAGTCAGTTCTTTCTGAATTATTACTTAATGTCAATAGATAGATAGATAGATAGATAGATAGATAGATAGATAGATAGATAGATAGATAGATAGCAGTAAAAGGAATGACAATGAACACATTTTGTTATTCTGAATTCAGAACTACTATGTTGGATGGATGCATTGATGAATTGATGGATTGATGAATGTAATGAAGGCAGGTGAACAGATGAATAAGTGAACAGATGATAAGTAGTTGTGTGGGTGGGAGGATGGATGGACAGGCTGGTAGATGAATGATGGATAGAAGTGTGGGTAGTTTGATAAAAAGATGAATTGATGAATTGATTGATAGATAGTGGACTGGTTGGAATGGTAATAGAGCATGGGTGCATGGATGGATAGACATTGTTGGGCGGATAAATGGATGCATAGATGTGTGAATAGTAGATGGATGGTAGAGTGTTTGAATGCATGAATGGATAGACAAATCGATGTTTGGTGCCCCTGGGTGGATGTACTGTATAGAAGTGTTGAACTGATAATGTGGATAAATGGTTGATAAATGGTTGGAAGAGTATGGTGATGAATGGATGATGGATGGATGATGGATGGATGGATGGATAAACAGTAGATGGATGGAAGTATGTGTGGATGAATGGATGGATGGGAGTGTGTGGATGAATGGGTGATTGATGGATGGATGAGTGGTGGATCAGTATGTGGATCATAGATGGATGAAATTGTGTGAATGAATGGATGATGGAGGAATAAAAATGTGCCTGCATGAATAGTTCGATGGGTGATAGAAGGGTAAATGGGCAGTTGATTGATGGCAGATTATAAATAAGTAGGTGCAGGTCCTGATGGATGGTTAGTTTTTTGCTAGTTAGCATTCACTCACTATAAATTGGGAAAATTAACTTATAATCTTTTGGTTAGCTTACATACTTTAGCTTTCTAGCTTGGAAAAGTTTTGGTAGCTACAGTAGTTAGCATTCACTTACTAATTTAAGTTTCACTCACCAAGTCAGCTTTGACTTTGACTCGCAAAGATAGCTTTTACTCAGTCGCTAAATTAGCTTTTAGTCAGTTAGTTAGCTTCCATACAGTATGTTACTTTAACTTCGATAAAATCTATTATTTAGCATTAAATTACTAGTTTAGCTTTCAGTGGCTTGGGAAGATTTCATTTTTTAGTTGCCTTGCACAAGCTAGGTTAGACTATACTCACTAGATTAGCTTTATTTTGGTCAGAATGCTTTTGCTAAAATAGTTAGCGATAAATAGTTTGATGTTTACTCACTAATTTAACTTTACCTATGGCAGTAAATTTCGCTTTCACTCGCTAGTTAGTTTTTATTGACTTACAAGAAAAGCATAATGCATAATCCTGGACCAATTATATCGGGATTGGTGGGAGCAGGTTTTCCTAGCTGAAATTAGCACTATTACCACGGTCCGGGTTCGATTACCACGTCGAGTTTGTGTGCATGGAGTTTGCAT
The DNA here is from genome assembly GCF_024256425.1 of Clarias gariepinus. NCBI lineage: Eukaryota > Metazoa > Chordata > Actinopteri > Siluriformes > Clariidae > Clarias > Clarias gariepinus. The sequence goes on from NC_071112.1 coordinate 27,130,803, forward strand.
GTTCTCCCCGTGCTTGGTGGGTTTCCTCCGTGTAGTCCGGTTTCCTCCCACAGTCCAAAGACATGCAGACTAGGCCAATTGGCGTTCCCAGATTGCCCATAGTGTGTTATTGCGTGCGTGAATGTTGACCAGAGGTCCTACCACAGTGGGGAAAAAAATAGGAATAAATACAATGGTCACCATTGGACTCCATGGTCCCTAGTTAGACTACAGAGATTCCTGGATGGAGGGATGGAATCCTACATGTCAAAATAGTTAATAATGTGGCTTCACACAGATCTGGTCTGTTTGTAGTGCTGAATAAAAAGTTGAAATTTTTAAAAATTCTTTTTTATAAATAGCTATTTAAATAAATAGATAAATTAATTAAGCGATGGATATAAGTATATATAAATAAATAAGTAAATAAATAAATCAGTCATTGGTTAAAGACCCCTTATTGATTGAACAGTTCATTCTGAGACACGTTTACTGCAGTTCTTACACTAAAGCCCTGACTCAGACTTACTGCATACGATCCTTATTTATCATTTAGGAAATGAGGCGAGTGTGCACCGAGGCATTTCAGAGAATTGGGACGGAGCCAGTGAGTGTTAAATGCACCATAGTGACCCGTACTGCGGCGGTACAGGGCCGCAATTTCACTTCTGATTATGATTAAATGTATGTGTGTGTGTGTGTGTGTGTGTGTGTGTGTGTGTGTGTGAACATGTACAGAAGCAGGACTTCCTGTTCCCTCTCTCCAGGCTTCTTCTTTAGTGACTCTGCAGACTTTCTTTTTTTTTTCTGGCCATCCCCTCGATGTTTCGCACTCACATCTGCACTGCAGTACAGCAGCAGAGACTAATGTGACAGATGCAGTGAATATCGTAGTGACTTTATTCTTAGTGCACTCTATACCCTTTAGTGGACATTATGTACAGGCATCTGATTAAACATTACTGATTAAAACCATGAAACAGATATGATTCTTCTAAGGAACACATGTATCGCCTGCTTGCCTAAAAAAAAATGCCTTAATTTATTAGAAAATGAAATAGCTATTGCGCATCTGTGCTTCCTAACAAAGATTCTGTGAAGGTTAGGAGAGATTTTTTTTTTTAGTCCAACCTCAAGTTTGGCATCTTCCTTTTTGAAAGTGTATATTTTGCTTGCAGTGCTTACGCCCATGACGTGTGTGTGTGTGCAGATGGGGACTCCGCGTGTGGAGCTGACTCTGTCTGAGCTGCAGGAGATGGCCGTACGTCAGCAGCAGCAAATCGAGGCTCAGCAACAGATGCTCATGGCAAAGGTGAGAACCTTTACTCTACACACTGCTGTTTCTGTCTCGTCTGACTTACACACATCTGAACAACTGGGGTTGGTTGTGTGTATGTTTGTCTAAGACAACGAGTCCACATTTTCTTAGTAACACCCTTTTTATGTTACTGTAATTACCAAATAACTGAATAATGAATAAAATTGAAAAGTGAATAATAAATTGGGAGTTTAAAAAGATGTTAACAGGCTTTGGGTATGTTCAGCAATGTGAGTGTGTGTGTGTTGTAAGAAGCCATGTTTAACTCAGACAGACATGCACACATGGGAATTCGGACATGTGCACACCCAGACATGTGATATGAGGACACTGTCTCATCTGTCTTTGGAACAGGATTCTTCAATGTGGGCAAAATGTCTTTGTAAAAGAGTATTTATCTCCATGAGGTCTTGGAACGCGTTCCTGTGAGATCCTAGACCATGCATGATGTGTTTACTGCAGATTTTTTAGCTGCAAATCTGTCATTGCACCATGACACAAATGTGCTCGATTGAATTTCTGAGCTGGTGATGAGGAAAGGGACTTGAGTGCAGTAACTCTTGATCATGTTCATGGAAAGCAGTCTGAGGTGACTTTCATCATGTTGAAGTAAATATGGTAAGTTGGTCAGCACTAACACTCAGACCGGCTGTGGCATTGAAACGATGCTTATCTGGTTATAAAGGGCATGAATGAGAAAACATTGTCCACATTGGATTTACATAGATTCATGCTTTGGAGGCAACAGAAATCGAGTGTCATCAGACCAGGAGATGTTTCTCTAGTCTTCTAGTGTCAGGTTTCATCGAGCCTGTACACACTGTATTTAGTCTCAGCTTCCGATTCCTGTCTCACAGGAGGGAAACTCGAGGCAGTTGCTGTTGTTGTATGAGATGCTTTTCTTTTACACATGGATGTAAAGGGTGGTTATTTAAGTGTTCCTTTCAACTCAAGGTCAACTTCAAGTGAAATATTTAAATTGTATTATTTTAGTAACAGTAGTTCAAATTCAAAGAATCACAATGAACAACTCTTCAAGTTGTTAATTGTGCTGCAACTAAACAGATTAGTTTTACTTACAAGATAAATTTAAATAATAAACTTTAATGATTCCAAATAGGGCTGCAACTAATGTCTGCAAACAATTAATCTATAGATTATTGAAATGATTGATCATTTAATCAAATTGCAAATGGCACATTTACTTAATAGGTCTTATTTAGCGATCAGCTTTTAAATTTAGCTTGACGTTGTTTTGTGCATGTTTTATTTAATTGAATTTAAATTCATTTAATTATATGTAATTTTAATACATTTTCATAAAATTTTATTTTATATAATTACTTCATTAGAAATATGTCTTTCAATGTCCACCACTGATCTACAGCTTCAGTAACAACATAAAAAAGGACTAGAGATGTGAATGTAGAAGTACGAGTGTGAATAAAATAAAAGGATTTATTCTGGGTAAAGTTTAAAAGAAAGTGAAAAGTTTTCACACACTTTTACCAACTTCCTCTTTCCAAGTTTTTTTCTTTCCTGAATCGACAATGGCAGTGTGTGAGTGTGTGCATGCAGGCTTTAGGTCAGTGTGTGAGTGTATACTGTATACACGCAGGCTTTAGGTCTGTACGTGCGAGTGTGTACACACATGGCTTAGGTCAGTGTGTGTAAGTGTGTTCACTCAGCCTTTGGGTCAGTGTGTGTGTGTGAGAAGATGCATGTAGAGTGCTGAGTCTCAAACAACAGCAGGAAGGGACTCATTCCATGGCCAGAGGAAATTACATCAGCACAAAGCTGCAGCTGCCAGGAAGTGGCATAATGAAATGTGTGTGAATGATATGTCCTGAAGTTTGAGGAAAATAGGAGGAGGAGGAGGAAAAGGAGGAGGAGATCATATGAGCTTTGATTCATCTCAGAACTCCACCAGTCAGTCTCGAGAATGTTTATGGATACAGTCTGTTTACAGTTTAAAGAACCGATCGATCACCAGGTAAAGAGATGAACGTTTTTTTTTCTTTTTCATTTTTGTGTACTTTATATCAATATACTTTTCATTGTAAAACTTGTTAAAGAAAATAATGTACAGTAATACTACTACTGCTACTACTACCACTTCTAATAATAATAATTGTCAGTAATGACAGCCTGGATAACAGTTATTATCGTTATTTGTGCTCATTTAAACAGTTTTAAATAGATATTAATACAGAAAATTATTAGAGTAAGTACAAAACCAAATTCTGTCTTATAATGTATAGAATTGTGGCAAGATTAAAATAATAATAAACAAAAAGCATCACTCACTATGATGTCACTTAATATGATGTCAAATGGGAAGTTATTAACAGATTTTTGTTTTGTTTTTTAAGAAGTTTAAGGCATAACCACTGTCGAACTGTTTTTAAAAATCTATTCTTTTACAAACAACCAAATAGAACTGAGTTCCTGTTGAGTAGAGCCCATGACAATCAATGCGTTCAATGGCATCTACAGTATGTCTCCTAGGTTTTACATGTATACAGTAAATGCAAGTGTGTATGAGCTATGCAGCAAAATCTTGTGTGAGGGCCTAACCGCTTAGATGTACTAACGACAGCAGATTCCAACCTATGCGCTGAGTTTCAGGACTTTGAAGCATGTTAAGATCCCCAAAAAGCCTGAAAAAAAAAAATTCTAATAATTCTTAGAAGAGCAAAATTGCCCTCGTACACTATGACGACATAGCTGATGTCATAGTAAGTGTGTGGACCCTAATATACTGGGTCAGTGAAATGTGTCAAGTGCAAAGTTGACATGTGAAAATCCTTAGAAAAACAAAAGGGATTCTCATACACAATGACATCAGCACTATCCATGACATCATCATGCTGACGTCATAGTTCTTGGGCACTAAAAAAGTGTGCATTTGCTGTGCCAATACTTTGGGAAGGGGCACTGAACTATAGTTTTTTTTTTTAGTTCATCATAAAGGGTGCCAATAGTTTTCTTTGCATTAGTAAAAAAAAAGATAGGGCTTTAAAGCCTGTGTGTGTGTGTGTGTGTGTGTGTGTTGTTGCTGCTGCTTTCCGTCGGGTTCTAGAGAATGCTAGTCTATGAGTCAACAAAAAATCTTCACTCTGTTATTGTAATTCACACACACACACACACACACACACACATTCCCTGTTTTCACATTTCTTGTGCCCGCTTCATTGTGACTGACAGCGATTAACTTATTAAGTGCTTGTGTGTGTGTGTGTGTGCGCGTGCAGGAACAGCGCTTGCGCTATCTAAAACAGCAGGATCTTCACCAGGGCCCGGCCACACCAGAGTCAGAGAAACTACAGCGGCTTAGAGAGAGAGTGGAGAATCAGGAGGCCAAGCTGAAGAAAATCCGTGCCATGAGGGGGCAAGTGGACTACAGCAAGTTGATCAATGGAAACCTGTGTATGATCACAACATCTCATGGACATTTGATTGCTAAACTGGTAGCCATAAGCTTCCGTTAGCTGTATTAGCCTCGAGTAAACACAAACTTCACACCATAAAAGTGATGATTTTAATATAAAAAAGAAATCGGGACGATTTTTCTATTGGCACTTTCTGATCAGTGTTTTCTGATCAATATTATATTGGGACTTTCTGATCAGTGTTTGTGTGTGTGTCTGTGTATAGCGGCAGAGATTGAGCATGTGAGCAGCCTGTTCCAGGAGAAGCAGGTCGAGCTGCAGCAGGCCGTGATGAAGGTGGAGCAGCTCACACAGCAGCTGGAGGACCTGAGGAGCAAACGCATTACAGAGTCACAGCCTACAGGGGGCAGCGCGCTGGAGCTCCACAAACTGCACCAGGAGCTGCAGGTACACATGCGCACACTGGCACATCACTTCACTGTCTCGGTGCGGGTGTGGCCTCGGTGCTTGTTAGTCTCAATAATGTAGGTGTGGCCCTTGCGATTGTCAGACCAAGTCAAAGGGGTGTGGCTTATCTGTTATCTCGAGTTATCTGGGAATTTGCATATTAGCTTCTTTATCAAACTCATCAAAACATTTTAAAGAAACAGAGGAAGAATGTAACACAAGGCTCAAGGGAATTGAAGAGCTAGTGCAAACTATCCTCTGGAAAAGATATGGACAAGGCGAGATGGCAGCTCCTACTGCATCTCCGTGGCAGAGACAGCTTGTGAACGCGCAATCACCATGTTCTGTCGATACCGTCAGCTATAGTATGAAACTGGAACTCTTGATGAGACTGGTAAAAGAGGCTCTGGTGAACTGGAAAAGATGAACCCCAACAACTAAGAGCGGAGTTAGAGGGTCGCATATGCAAGCTGCAAGTTTAGCGGTTGGTGTGAAGAAAGAAAATTAGAATTTGCATGTACTCAAAGGAATACAGAGAATGAACGAGCATCAGAAACCGGTATGAAAAATAAGACGGATGTGATAGCATTTGCAGCTCAGATTACACCAGTAGAAAAAATCAAACCTATAAGATTATCTACGGTCAGTGGTAATAAAAGGGACCGCATTAAGTCACTAACTGTGGCCTCCACCAGGTCACGTGAAGGCGCATGGCCTCCGCATCTGACAGGCAGGTTAATGGGGTGTGGCATCAGTGTCTGTCAGGTGGTTTAGGAGGTACGGCCTCAGTGTCTGTTGGACCCGGGGAAGGGGCGTGGCTGCTATACATATCAGACTCAATGTTTTAAAAGTTAGAACTACAAACCAAAATAACATAACCGAAAACAAAATAACAAAACCAAATACAATATAACAAATCAGAAAACACGACATATCCAGAAACAAAATACCAAATGAGAAAACATAACAACAATTCATTCTAAAATAAATCCTTAAATGAAAATACATCTAAATGTCCGTGTGGCTGCAGTACTTCATATATACGTACTATATTTTGAGTGACAGATGTCTCGTCCAATCAGCGGTAAGAATCAACAAGGCAAAAAAGGTAGGTGTGGTTTGCGAATTTCATTCTTACCATCTGAATGTCACAGCCGCTCCTCATTTAATGCGACAGCACATATGACAGGGCTGACGAAACATTGGAGCAACGTGTGGAGCTTGAAAGTTGATCGCACACTCGATTCGACGGTAATAGTAACACACAGGCGTCAGGATCTGCACACGGTATATATCTGAGTAACCTCTAGTACAGTATATTAGAGTAAATGTATGCATTTGTCTAAATAAAGTTAAAATGTCGAAAATGAAATGAAAAATGGTTTCAAAAGCGTTTCAGTCAGTCAGACAGGAGAACGGCAGTGGAGTGTTTTCCTATTTGCAGGACTGCATGTGTTTGGATTCTCACATCCAGCACTCTCAGTCAGTCATTAACAAGCATGCTCATGTGTTGGCAAACATTTACAAATCTGCTGCGGACAGATGCTACAGCACTTTAACTGATCTGTGTGTATCTGTATGCGTCTGTGTGTTGATTTTGTTGGCTTCTCAGATGAGGAACAAGCTGAATCAGGAGCAGAACAGTAAACTCCAGCAGCACAAGGACATGCTGAACAAACGCAACCTGGAGGTGAGCATGATGGACCGCCGCATCGAGGAGCTGAGAGAGCGCCTCTACAGGAAGAAAGCTGAGGTGCGTTACAGTGGATGAAAAACAAACAGACGTTCAGTGCTAGCTTCTCTCATCAGGGAAATCCTTAGATGTAGGTCAGCAAATAAATGAAAACAATGGAGTGGGCTCGGACCGTATTACTTCCGATATTGAATAATGAGGTTACAGATTTATAGGCTACAGTTTGTTTACATGAGTGAGAACAAAAACGAACTCAGGGAATGGATGTTCCAATGCGTTAAATAACTGTAACTAGGAACAGATAAGAAATATTTGTCCTTCATTAATATGTTAAATAAATATAAGTTGTATTACTTACACAGTTATTATGGGTCCAAAATGGAATGAGACTCACTGTTATATTATTAAACACACACATGCAGGGAAGAGCAGCTGCCCTGTATAGGGTGTGTCCAAGGTCTTGGGTGGTTTGGGATTCTTGACTCGGGGTGTGGAAATAAAATAAGATTTCTGGCATATCTCTCTCTCTCTCTCTCTCTCCCCCATCTCTCTCAAACACACACACACTATGTCTTCTGAGGACCTCCAGAAAAAAAATCCTCAAAACAACAATGAAACTTAATTCAATATAGAGGCATAAACAAACAGATCAATTTTTCATACTTCATTAAAAATGCAGGTCTTTGTTAAATCATCTCTCTCTCTCTCTTTCTCTTTCTTTCTTTCTCTCTTTTTCTTTCCTCCTCCACAGTTAGGGCAGATGAGCACTCTCTCATCCCCTCAGTCGGCCCCCATCACTTCAGGTCGTGTCGCAGCCGTGTTTCCCTACATCCAAGTTCCCACATCGACTGGGAGGCAGAACGAAGGCTACCCTTTGCCCCCTGATACACTTAAACCGCACCAACTTCCTGCCCAAATCAGCCACACTCGCTCCAGATCAGGTGATTCTCTTCCTTTTAGTGCTTTCATACTAAAATCCTGATGGTTGCTATGACGATGAGTGTACACATCTGTCACAACTGTACCGAACTATTACAGACGGGGTGTTTTTAAACAATTTAATCAATTCTAAAATCTACATTCTGGTCAGATTGGGGATTTTATCTGGAAACTGGTATCAGGTGCATAGATCTCTTAGTCAAGTCCAAATTTCTCTCCCTCTGATTTATCACTTCAGTAACACTCATTTTTTTAATCTTGTCCCTATTTAACACTTGGGCCAGAAAATTCTACTCCATGCTCTCATCCACAGTCATCTTTACACTTTACTCACACTGCTTTCATGCTTGAATCCATCATTTTTTTTTTTACTATTTTGTCGGCCTAACACACATTTTCTTTTTGTATCCTGTCATGTCTTTTCTTTTCCACTCCCTATATTTGTTTCCCCTGTCCTTCGTCAATATGTGTATGTGTGTATATGTGGTTTTTGGGGTTGAATGGGAACAGACGATGATAGAGTGAGGAAGCCTGTTGGACCATGGAAGGTCTCAGACCTAGACATCATAGTGAACTGTGAGGTGACCCTTGACCCCAGAGACCATCCCACTCGTGAGTTTACAGTTGTGGTCATCGGTGAAACAATGATGCTTTTTTTTGCCTATTTATGTGTTTTTAAACAGCAATGGAAAATAATTTGCACATGAATAAATAAGTTGTATTTTACTATTAAATGTCTTGACTTTGCATTAAATATAAAAGAACATGATAGACATTATAGCTTTTAAGATTGCAGGGGTAGGAGCTTATGTGCCCCTGCATAATAAAGTAGAAGCTAGAGATCTTCAGGTGGCCAGTGAGGGGTGACTGTAGAAGAAGTTTGTGGTCCTCAAATTGGCTGTAGAAGCTCCTTGTGGTCCTTAGTCCTACTGAAGAAGGAGATTCTGGTCTTCGTGTTGGCTGTAGAAGGAGCTTGTGGTCCTCTGGTCCACTGTAGAAGGATCTTGTGGTCCTCAAATTGGCTGTAGAAGCTCCTAGTGGTCCTCAGGCCTACTGAAGAAGATTTTGGTCCTCATGTTGGCTGTAGAAGGAGCTTGTGGTCCTCTGGTTCACTGTAAAAGGAGCTTGTGGTCCTCTGGTCTACTGAAGAAGGAGCTTGTTGTCCTCTGGTCCACTGTAGAAGGATCTTGTGGTCCTCAGGGTAGCTGTAGAAAGAGCTTGTGGTCCTCAGGGTAGCTGTAGAAAGAGCTTGTGGTCCTCAGGTTAGCTGTAGAAAGAGCCTGTGGTCCTCAGGTTAGCTGTAGAAAGAGCTTGTGGTCCTCAGATTCTCAATAGAAAGAGGTTTAATTTTTATCATGACAAAAGAAAGAGCTTGTCGTACTAAAGAATTCGAGAAAGATAAACCTATACTGTAGGCCTCAGGTTGGTGGAGAAATAGGTTTATAGCCTTCATAATGGCAGAAGCAGCAGATTGTGCTTATCGGGATCACAGCAGTAGGAGGCTGTGCAATTATTTGATAGAGGGAGCAGGTTTTAGAGCATGGTACAGTAACTCAGCATCCTCGAGGAGAGGTACTCCTTTACTGAAGTTGTGAGAGAGGTAAGCAATGAGAGAAACAATGCAGGAAGCCAACAGAAATAAATTACATGAAAATATACTGTGTGTAGATGTACTGTAGTACATGTAGCAGGGAAACAACATGTTTCTCCTGCAAACAAAGTTCTAGCAGGAGGTGAAACTGTGCTTAGCACTTTAATGATTGCAGCACTTTCCAACCGACTCTTCGAACTTTAGAAAAAACAATTTTATTTATATAGCGCACTTAACAATGGTCATCGTCTTAAAGCAGCTACACAAAATTAAAAGAAGATTATGGAAATATGTGGAGCATGTATACTGTAGACCGTAGTGTTCAGATTGTCCCTGATGAGCAAGGCGAGGGCGATGGAGACGGTGGCAAGGAAAACCTCCCTGGGATGGCAATAGAAAGAAACCTTGAGAGGAACCAGACTCCCATCCTCATTTGGGTCATTTGGCAGGATTTGTGTTAGGCAGCTGGAAGTTCAACATAACAGAAGATGTCTACAGTAAGTTAACATGGAGTCCAGTTTGATTCGGCATCAGCATGGCACCAGGATGAGTTAGACAGGTGCAGAGGGCAGAGTGGGTCTGGATCACTGGGAGCTCAGGAGCAGTGAGTGTAGCTCCAAACCATCATGAAGCAGAATCCAGCTGGAGGTGGTTCTTCTCTCCATATTTGAGAAACAATATTGTTCCAAAGAGATTTCAGCTTCCATTTCAACTAAAAACACAACTGATACTATACAGTTCCACCTTCTACAGCCTTGGAAGCAGAGCAGATAAACAATTTTATGAAGCATCCTGCTTTCTTCATCCATGGGTAGAACAAAGTGGCCTAATTCAGTGAAGCAGAGAAAGCTGTTTTTCTATATTATCACGATAAAAAACATCGTCCTTGCTTTTGCTTTAATGTCATTGTTGGAAATGGAGCGCTGCAGAGAGCTGATTATGTTACTGTGGACTTCTCGTGCTGGTCCTGTCCTAGTTCCAGCAAAAATAAAACACAGACTTCAGGTGTTTTAACTAAACCGATGTGAGGGACTGTTTCTTGGCTTTTCCCTACCAGTGTTTAAACCTGCTCTATGCCTTATTATTACCGTAATTTCCGGACTATAACCCGCACCTGGCTATAAGCCGCACCTAGTACATATTTTAAAGGAAAAACCATTTTGTACATACATAAACCGCACCTGACTATAAGCCGCATGTGCCCACATTGAAATATGGGATATTTACAAAGAAAGACGGTACACAAAAAGAGTTTTCAATGTTTTAATAACATAACTTAGCTTTTCTTTTTTTCGACTTTGTTCTTCCCGCTGCCGTTTCCAGCGTCTCACCATCGACTCATCTATGCGAAATTTACGTGCTGCAGCTCGATTACTTTTAACTTGAAAGCTGCGTCATATGCTTTTCTTTTTGCATTTTCCATGATGAGGGTAGGCTTATGCTAATTTTATTCATGTACAAAGCGCGCGAAGTTACCGTACATTAAATTTCTTCTTCTATGGTGTTTATTAGCGGTTGTGACTTGCGTCTTCCTCGACAACACATGTCTCACTCTTACCTTTTCTGATCGAGCGCCCCTGGCGGCCGTTAGAAAAAATGCATACATTAGCCGCATCTCTGCATAAGCCGCAGGGTTGAAATTGTGTAACAAAAGTCGCGGCTTATAGTCCGGAAAGTACGGTATTCAGTACAGAGGAAGTACACACAGTCTGAGAGTTTGTGTGAGACTGGGGTGAAGAGGAAAAACATGCTTTACAGGAGTTCAGAAGGTCATTGTGTTCAGTGGGGGCTGCTGCTGCTCTTATGTAACTCCATTTATTTTAGTGGAAGGCCGTGAGCAGGTGATAACAAATTACATCACTGAATTAAGCCTAGAGCCGCCTCACAATCCTCGAAGTCACAGCCTGACACATTTAACCGCTCCTGTACTCTAGTGGTATTAAAAAAAATCCAACATCTACTGTTTTAAATATTATTTCTTGTTGTAGAGATGATGCTCAGGTCAAAACCTAATGCGATGACCTCGGGTCAATGGGAAAGTGTCTCTCTTTGTCAAAACACACAATCACTCTCACACACACACACACACACACACACACACACACACACACACACACACACACACACACAGAGCACCATTGTAATCTCTTTAGCCTGATCAGAGAAGAGGACGCTCCACAAATACGCTCCACACCAAGCTGTGATTAGTGGAGTCTTAAGCGTCTAGTGTTTAGTCGTACTGTACGTAGGTGTATTATGTCTCTGAACATTTTTACAATTTCTGTTTTTACCTCATTCCTTCCCTCTCGCTCCGTCCTACCTTACAGCAAACGATGCGAATTGGAACATGGCCTCTCTCAAAGCCCCGGACTGGAAGGACACAAGCCAGAACCCGGGCAAAATGGCTCCCGGTGATAAGGTGAGGTGTTTAACAGTAGTGGTGTTAATCAGGTATTCTCAGTCCTGCTGTACAGAATAACTCTGTATTTAATCAATTATATAAATATTATATAATATAATATAATTTCATTTAAGAATAATATATATAATATATAGCATGTATTAATATTATATAATATTATATTAATATTCAATATTATGTAACATTATGTATTCATGTAATATGATGACTTAATGAAGGATTCCGCAGTTTCTTTCCTTCCACTAGAATTTATTAAACTTTTTTTCAATTATTTAGCATTGATTTCCCTGCAGTTATTATACATATGTGGAAATAGAGAAATCTTTTTGCCTAATGGTATTACTTTATTACTTAAATTTTTTCAACATTAAATCTTAATACCCATTTGTTTGATGATATTTATTTATTTGTATGTACAGTATTTACTCACTTATGATATGTTTATTATTTATTTATGTGCTATAAATATATTTCTATTGATACATTTTCCATGTATGTATTATTGTTTTTGAGTTCATGTTACATACATTCATGTAAGATCTTTACGGCATCCAGCGTACGGGCGGAGTTTTCCCAGCTGCCTTTGCGAATGAGATGAATTAAATAAAAAAAATTATTACACAGTTAAATTTTAGCAATGTTACATTGTTAGCAATAATACGTCACAAAAAATAAAAACAACACATGAAGTGAAACAGATTTTTAAAGTCTAGAATTTAAGACGCATTACATCTTACACAGAGACTCGACAATCAGCTCCAGAATTTTTGGCACCCATCGTAAAGATGGACTTAAAATGTATTTGTGTATTACAGTTCCTTACAACTAAACACAATTAAACAATAGTGCCATTATTACATTTAACAATACCTTAAAGGGTTAAAAAAGTTTAGTTTTTTTTATTTAGCTGAGTAACCACAGGCCTGTTTTAGGAAAGTTTTGTCATTCTAGAGATGTGACTAATGATATAGCAGATTACGCCCACATTTCCAACACTTTCTTCTCCACGACAGGGATCTGCTAAAGTACTGGGCACTATAACGACCTTGTCCAAACATCCTCCCCCGATCTACGGCACGTACCCCAGCGTGGGACATCACTCCACCGTCTGTGCCACTAACTCTCTGCCCCGCTCAGCACCAGGCACTCTGTCCTGGCACAGATCCTCCGGTTCCTCATCGCAGCAGATCCAGCAGAGGATCACCGTCCCCCCGAGTCCCACGCCCTCAGCCGGCTCGCCTGTCTTGACCCCGAGTGAGAGAAGTAATGACGCCCCTCTGGCTGCAGCAGTTCGGCCGTTTTATACGGAACGGGGGTCACGACCTCAGTCTCCACGCAAGGGTCCTGCTACGATGAACTCTAGCTCCATTTATCACATGTACCTGCAGCAGCCAGCGGCCAAAAACTACCAAAGCAGCAGCACCAGATCTGCAGTGAAAGCAGGTATATGTCAAAATTACATTTTATAATGTTATATAGTATATAGTTACCACATAATTAATAGCAGTAATTGTTTTTTTATATTTCATTTTCATTATTAAATTATTAGATCAACTAAACTGATTACTATAAATGATTACTTTTACCACTACTACTTATAATAAGAGGTTGAGGTGTTGGACTGCTAATCGGAGGATCCATGGTTCTAGCCTCAGCACTGCCAGGCTGTCGCTGTTGGGCCCTTGAGCAAGGTCCTTTACCCTCAATTGCTTAGATACAATGAGCTGAAAACCTGGCCTGTAAGAAACTGCCAGAGAACCGACAGATATCTCTCCCCCGGTCATGGGAAGTATTCATTGCCTGATGTGCCTAAGCATGTGGACACAATGTTTTTTCATTGCCTCATTTCCTTTTCTTTCTCCAGTGTATGGAAAGCCGTTGCTGCCGAGCTCCGTCTCCTCATCCCCTGTCCCCTTCCAGCACCAGTCCACCAGAGACGTCTCGGAGCGCGAGTCTGAACCCGTGATTAGCCACAATCCCCAACCCAGCATGGAGAACATCCCTCGCCCCCTGAGCCCCACTAAACTCACCCCGGCTCACTCGCCCCTGCGCTACCAGAGTGACATCGACCTGGAGCTGCTGAGGAGAAAGCTTGCCAATGCTCCTCGTCCTCTTAAAAAGCGGAGCTCCATCACCGAGCCTGAGGGTCCCAATGGTCCCAACATCCAGAAACTTCTCTACCAGCGCTTCAACACACTTGTTGGTGGCATGGAAACGGTTACACCATTTTTCCAACCAGACACTGCTGTGACTTTAACAGGTGATGTTGATTCTGTTAACGGAAATGTTACCGAAACGCCTATAAAAGCTGCTGTAGAGCCAACACCAACGTCTGTCTCCGATCCTGGACCGTCACCCGCACCTGATGCTAATGAGAATCAAATGGCGCAAACGGCTAATCATACTGAAACTCCAGAGATTACAGACACCATGGATCCTAAAGAAGGTCCTGAGGATAGTCATAACAACAATAAGTCGTCGTTAGATGCAGATGAAGAGTCCACGGCAGAGGAGAAAGAAGACACGGAGCAGAACACGGTGAGTGTTACACCAGGACATCATAAAAATAACATCGCTAGTGATACAGTGATTCCAGAGTTTAGTCTGTTTGAACAGAACCTTGGTGTGTTCTCCAGTCTCGTTCTTTATGCCGGTGAGAGAAGAGCGATCCAAACCTCAGGGCTGAGAGCATTAGATTGAGGTGGTTGTTCACTTGAACTCGGAAACTCAGAGACAAAGTAAATCGACTCAGTATCAATACGACTGCGGGAAACTAAATTAAGTGAATTTTTTTTTCACGTTGTAGATTTATGGTTTAAACAGACAAAACAATCGAAAAGAGAAGATAAACGCAGGATGTAACTCAGAATCTCCTTTTCTCTTTTTATTTCTAAACAATAAATAAAAGAGTTTTACACCAATGTTTTCAGCCCTACAAGCCATCAACCAATTTTTTTGTGGTTTATTTCATTTCATGCAAACCCAAGCCCAAACAGCAAACAAATGAAAAGAACGAATTTCTCTCTAGTCCTAATCACTGAAGAAAACAGAAATCCTTGGATTTTTCATTTAGTGAATAAATCTTATTTCTGATTGAATGTTAGGTGAAGAGGACGAACCTGAAAAAGCCTGGTTCTGAGAGAACGGGTCACGGTCTGAGGGTGAAGTTTAACCCGCTGGCGCTGCTCCTGGACGCATCTCTGGAGGGCGAGTTTGACCTGGTGCAGAGGATTATATATGAGGTACAACACAGCCTTAAAATATAATAATCATTACAAGGTTCTAAGTGATGCAGAGGTATGGACCCGATAAGATCAAACTTGACAAACTTGACAAAACGGTTAATGGTCCTTGTAACCTTACAATAAGTTAATACTACAGTACTGTTTGTTCATCGGTGTGCTTCATTAGAACATCCTAGCAAGTGTTTTATTCCTACCGGCTTTAATTTCAGGTGGAGAACCCCAGCACTCCGAATGATGAAGGCATCACGCCGCTTCACAACGCTGTGTGTGCTGGTCATTATCACATCGTGAAGTTCCTGCTGGATTTCGGAGTGAACATCAACGCAGCAGACAGCGACGGATGGTACAAACTACAGAGCGAATAAACCAATATTTTAGATATAAATTCAATCCTATTAGTAAGCGAATCTCTGTTGCATGTAACAGGACACCGCTGCACTGCGCCGCCTCGTGTAACAGCGTACATCTGTGTAAGCTCCTGGTGGAGTCAGGGGCGGCCATCTTCGCCACCACCATCAGTGACGTGGAGACGGCGGCGGATAAGTGCGAGGAGATGGAGAACGGCTATGTGCAGTGCTCACAGTTTCTTTATGGTGAGAGACGTGAGGATTTTACACAAGCTCTTTTATCACACCAGGTTTTTTCATTGTAATTAGTTCCTGTTTCTCTCTCAGGTGTGCAAGAGAAGTTGGGGGTGATGAATAAGGGGACTGTTTACGCTCTGTGGGATTATGAAGCTCAGAGTCCGGATGAGCTCTCGTTCCGTGATGGAGACGCTCTAACAGTGCTGAAGCGCAGAGATGAGAGTGAGACTGAGTGGTGGTGGGCCAGACTTAATGACAAGGAGGGCTACATTCCTCGAAACTTGCTGGGGGTAAGCATGAAAAATCCCACTGAAAATTAGTAATGTCTATAAACTGCCACTATGACTGACAGACACAAAAACTACACCATAAAAGATACTTAGATCGTGCCTCCTTCACTGTGACTGACAGGTACAAAAACCACACCCCCTTCACTGTAACTGACGGAGGCCACACCTCCTTTCCTGTGACTGACGGAGGCCACACCTCCTTTACTGTGATTGACAGAGGCCACACCTCCTTTACTGTGACTGTCGGAGACCACACCTCCTTTACTGTGACTGACGGAGGCCACACCTCCTTACCTGTGACTGATGGAGGCCACACCTCCTTTACTGTGACTGATGGAGGCCACACCTCCTTTACTGTGATTGACAGAGGCCACACCTCCTTTACTGTGATTGACAGAGGCCACACCCCTTCACTGTAACTGACAGAGGCCACACCTCCTTTACTGTGACTGACGGAGGCCACACCTCCTTTAATGTGACTGATGGAGGCCACACCTTCTTTACTGTGATTGACGGAGGCCACACCTCCTTACCTGTGACTGATGGAGGCCATACCTCCTTTACTGTGACTAAAAGAGAACCTGTTGCAGAATTTTAGATATTAGACACAATCTTTATTTATTTTCTCTACTTCTGTGCAGTTGTACCCGAGGATCAAACCCCGACAGCGGTCCCTGGCATAGTGTCCCCTGATGGACAAGAACCCCAAACTGGACATTTTCATCTTTTAGTGCCACCAAGATAAGCCGAGGGCGTGGCAGCTATAAACTGAGACTGAAGCTTGGATTCATTTATCTGCCAGGAGAGATTTGCTGATCAGTGCTCCGTTTTTAGCCTGCAAAACGGATCTTACTTGGGTTTATTTTTTAAAATCCCTTTCACCCAGATGTCTGTGAGATGGAAACACACTGGTTTTCCTGTTTCCTTTTGCACTGGTGTTTGTGGGATATGAAAGTGATGACACTCTGAGACAGCTGGCGAAGGGAGCTTTGTGTATTTTTGTTGGACAAAGGAAAGACTCAAGGACATAACACTGTCTACTGAACAGCTGATTCAACGACAAGGAAGGAAGAACGGCGCTAGAAAGTGCAGAGAGAGAGACATTAGAATAAGAGTGCAGATGAAATGTTGAGAAGTGTGCAGTCATGGAAGTATAAGAGAGGAGAAATTGTAAGTTAAATAAGCAATGGTGGTAAGAAAGTTATGAAAAATGGAAAAAGTCTGTGTTTTTCATCCAGGAAGAAAATAAAAGCTCTACACACCTGCATTAATACATTAAAGCCAAATGCACATGAACAACCGAGACACATTTGGTGTAATACATTTTACGTGTTTAAATATGACCTGAAGCCACCAGACTCATGTGGCCAAAGCCTCCACTTTAACAGATCATCACACACTCGCCACAAAAATCTTGTTTCAGTTTCATAAAATATCATGATGAGTCCCTTATACAAGCAGATTGTGTGAAGCCAAACTCCTGGCCTTGTTGCTGAAGTGAAAACTAATGAAGCGATCTCCAGACACTGACTGCGTCTCAGCTGATTGTCTGCAATTGGTGTTAATAAAATGTCATTTAGCCTGAAATGTTTTTTTTTTTTTATGTTTTATCGATCTCCTCTTAGTTTTTAAAAGCTCTTTGTAACACATAGGAGATGAATTGCTTTAAGGGTTCAGGTGTATGAGTGATGCACTTGACAGCAGATAATAATAATGATCAGTGATAATCATAATAATGCAGTATAAGAGCCTGAACCTGAGTCTGACTCTGCGCTATCCTTCATGCCACATGCCATGTAAATGTGCACAATAAAGACGTTCTCAAATTGTCAAAATTTTGTTCATTTTGAAAAATAATGTTATTGATTTTATCATTTAACTAAGGAGTTCATTCTATGATATGATTAATTACACTGCCCAAGCAAAAAAAAATTATATTACTGTACTCTCTTTCAGACGGGTTAAATTATTGGCCTGCATCAGGAAAAGAAAACTAAGGAGATTGCTGAAACTACTAAAATTCTTTGAAGAAGAAATGTGGTTAGAATAGTGATCGGAGATCACTTAAATACAAACATAAACATGTAAATCATAAACAAAAATGAAAACAGGAGAACTCATGGCTATGTTTGATAGTGAAAATAATAGCATTTCCACACATTAGAAAGAGAACTCAAGGGATTTAGGGACTAAATAGCTGTGTAGCCTTAAGAACAGCGAAGCTAATCATAGGCAGCATAAAGAATGGTCTATTGAGCATTGGAAAAAGGTCATGTGGTCTAATGATGCAGATTTACCGTGGTGTGATGAGTGTGTCAGGGTAAGAAAAGAGGTGGAGGAAATTATTGTACCCATCATGTCTAGTGGCTACCGTATGAGCCTGGGGTTGCTTCTGTTGGTCAGGTCTAGGCTAAGCAACATTATGTGCCCCAAAAAAAGAGGTCAGTTTTTTCCATCAATTATTTTTTCCTTCCCTGATGATGTGGGCATATTCCGAAATGACTCACATTGGGCTCAAATTGTTAACAAGTGGTTCAGGGAGCATGAGACATCATTTTCAAATATAGATTGGCCAACTACATAGTACAGACCTTAAGACCAGTAAGAATCTCTGGAATGTGCTGGAGAAGACTTTACTTTATGGTCCGACACTTCCATTATTAATAAGAATCTTGAATAAAAATGAATGCCTCTCTGGACAGAAATAAACATTGTGCCATTGCATAACAAATGCATGCCCTGATCAAAGCAAAAAAAACAAAATATTTGAGTGACTTTTTTTTTGGCCAGGCAGTGTATATCTATAAGGAGTGAACAGAAGTGGACTGAGTTTTATACTTACAGTAAACGGTCTCAAATCTAATTGGAAAAGGGGTTATTATGTAATTACTCAGAGATCAGCCTCTTTTTTTTAATAAATGAAAACCCCATGTGCACAACATTAATGGTGTGCGTGTTTCTTATTGCTGATCATGCATATTTGCAGTAGTCAGTTAGTCAGTAATAACCTTTGGACCTGGAGAAATCAAGTGTGATTTTTAATCTTGCTGGGAGCTGCTCTTATTAACTCTGACTGCACTGCACTTTGTTTGAAGGTAGGCAGGAAAACTCTTCATTAACATTTTAATCAGGCATTCATCTTAAATCCAACAAAGTAACATTGTTGTTGAGGCTCTGAGGGTGTAAAAAACAGGGTAGATGATCAGACATGGATTCTAGCATCATGCATACAGTAGCTGCAGGCAAATAAAACTGGGAACAGATTAACCAGCACAGCCCAGAGTAACCCTGAAAAACAACACCCAGTTTGGACCAGTGTGGTGTGTTCCCTTAAACTTTTCCTTCTTTTTTTTCAGCAGGAAGTGCAAACCAGATTTTATTTCCAGAGTGCGCCTTGCAGATCTATCAATCTATCTATCTACAGTATCGATCATGTCGGACGTGCAGGGATTCCACATTAATTCTCCTCTCATTGAGAGCATTAGTATGTCCAAGCGGCTTGACTCCCCTGTTTACCTCAAGATGGAAAACGTCCAGCCGTCTGGTTCGTTTAAAATCAGAGGAATCGGACACCTGATTAAACAGGTGAGCAGAAAATAACTCTCTCAACCTTTAAAAACAGTGTCTTTTTGAACACAGAAATATCAAATGAATTTCTTGTTATTATTCGCGTGTAACACGTTTATGCATCGATTGCATGTTTGTTCACAGAATAAACTGAACGAAATTATGAACTGTTTACCAGTATTCAGCTTTAACATTTATACCGGCATTTTATTAAATATACTTTCAATAGTCCACTGTGTAGTCCAAACACTTTTGTAGTCCATTTCGTGTCCCTGCGTAACTTTAACAAAAAAAAAAACCCGGAAGTACGCTGCTTCTAAACCAATCACAACCCGCTCTCTCATCCGGGTATTTCGTCTACGCAGCACAGCCCAACTAGATATACTGGCACAGTTAGCCCTTTAAACGTTGTAAAAAAAAAAAAAAAGTAAAAACATTTAATGTGTACATGTTATACTATTATAGATCAAATAAATATGTTTAAAAGAATAAAATCGCAATCCCATGACTAAAAAAAGTAGAGCGAAAGTTCTAGTCGCGAGCCGGGCAGTGCAGCGGGTGTTTGTGGGAAATGTAGTTTTTACAGCACAGTGGCAAAATAAGCGACAAAAGCATTTATTTAATTCGTAAAGCTAAATTAAGTAGAATATCAAACATGGAGGACATAATGTATAATTTGATGTTTTTAGGAATGTATAAATCAGGCATGCTTTAAAATTAGATCTGAAAATCTATATAAACAAAACAAATGAGCAGAACTTACTTCAGGGATGATAGTGACGTAATCATCTCGCTGTACGCTCCTAAAGGTGTTCTTAGGATATATTAAAAATGTGTTTATAGTATTAAAATTAGAGATTAAAATCAGAACGTAATTATTCACAAATTATACTTGTGTTTAAACATTATTGATGCATTAATTATATAAAAAAAATCTGTTTTATGTAACAAAATGACAAAAACATGATGAGAAAACAACAAATTAAATTTTTTTCCTTTTTTTAAGCTTGCAGGTTCAAAGTCAAATGGTGTAATCTGTTCTTCAGGTGGGTTCAGTTTAGTGAAATAATTTATCTGTATTACTTAAAAAGATTTAAGAGAGTGTTTAGTACTAGTGTGTTTTCTTCCGGTATTCTAGTTTCCTCCCAGACTTCAAAGACATGTAGATTAGGCAAATTGGTTCTCCCAAGTTGCTGTATTGTGTGAGAATGAGCATGTGTTCGTGAGATGTGTCCCCCCTGCTCTGGATTGGCACTCTGTCCAGGTAGTACCCTGCCCCGTGCTTTAAGTCCCCTGGCATAGGCTTTAGGCCCTCTGTATACAGTATAAAGCGTTATAGACAATTAATGACAGTGAATGAGATTTACAGTTTTTTTTTTTATAAATCAGGATTGAAGTTTTTTCGTGTTGAGGAGCTGTGTGTTCATACTGTAAATGCTGAATGCAGGTGGAAACGCAGGCTTGGCTACAGCATATGCAGCACGCAAGCTCAACATCATGGCCACCATCGTCGTGCCTTCGTCCTCTCCGAAGCTGGTGGTGGAGAAACTGCTGGACCATGGTGCCAGTGTGCGAGTCGCAGGTAAGGTGAGAAAATTCCCCTTTGTCCTTTTTAAACGTCCTAATATAACAACATTTATATGAGACACAAACAGCATTTACAGCACAATCTCCTCCTGAACGTGATATGAGCAGGTGTGGGACGACGCGAACGCAGAGGCTCTTCGTCTGGCTGAAAGCGAAAACTTCATCCTGGTGCCACCATTTGATCATCCTCTGGTCTGGTGAGGTGTTCTTTGTCACTCTTATTGTTTTAAATCGAAATCTATGATAATTGTTAGTATTGAAGGTCCCATATTTGACTCTTTCTTTAGCAAGATAACACAGGTCTCGGAGCTCCTCCAGAGTGTGCATATGAGTTAATGCCCCAGCTGAAATACCCTTCGAATAATGCATTTTTAGTCTTTAATAACTCTTTCAGTTTCAGTTTTAATATAAATGAGCTACTGTTGAGCTCTTTAGAGAACAGCAGAGCAGAATAAAAACATGGAGAATGGGCTCTCCTTATATGATATCACACTAAAACACAAAGAAATACATCCTATTGGCGAACATGATTATTATGAAAATCTTGATTTTCTTTCAGGAAGGGACATTCAAGTCTGGTCCACGAGCTGAAGGCGGGTCTGCCGTGTGAGCCGGGCGCCGTGGTGCTGTCCATCGGAGGCGGCGGACTTTTCTGCGGAGTCGTTCAAGGCATGGATGAAGTCGGCTGGGGTCATGTCCCCATCCTCTGTATGGAGACTGTGGGAGCAGATTGTCTCAATGCAGCCATAAAAGCTGGACATTTAGTCACTTTACCAGACATTACGAGGTAAAAAAAACAAAACTATTTTAAATATGGGCTTTAATTCTCACATGCCAATCTGGAGGCACCTCTAAGGGCATAAGTGTGAGTGATGGTGGTATGGAAATTATTTAATACTGAGGTTTTAAAATAAAAGATCAAATAGATTCTATATGACATTTATGATTAGATCTTATTGTTGGTTAACTACCTGTTGTATGTTGTTAGGTAGATAATATTAGGTAAGTTAATTCAGTGTTAATTGCTGCTAGCTACATAATGGCAGCTTAGCTGGTGGCTCATACTGTGGATACCCGACTATCCAGCAATATCTGTCTTGTTATTTAATGTGCTATACAAATAAATTTGACATGACTTAGCAGTAAAAATAAAAACTTAGCTGTGATATGGAAGTTTAATAACTGGAAATGTTATTTAGCGAGTTTCTTCCTGACCACATGGTGTTTTGTGTCTAAATTAGATTCTTTGTGTTGGTTTATTTCTTTTTTTTTTTAGCGAGGCTAAATGTTTAGGAGCGAAGACAGCTTGCAGTCAGGCGTTCGAATATAGCAAAAGACCAAACGTCATCTCCGAGCTAGTGACTGACCGACAGGCTCTGCAGGCGGTTGAGCTCTTCCTCGGTAATATACCTTTACGGTTATTTTTCCGTATAATAATTTGTGTGTTCTATATTTTGTCCAAAAATAATCAAATACAAAGCTAGCTTATAGACTCTGCTATTGTTGGTAATAAAGACATTTAAGTGTTATTGAATATTGTTATTTACCTAACAATAACAGCAAACCTCGAACCTAGCTAAAAACCTAGCTTGATTGACCCAGTAGCGATTACTGTTACAGTAGTTGTTGATATCAGTGCTGTGTTTGTTAGCACTAATTCTCATACATATGATGTGTTTTTATGCATGTGAAGATGAAGAGCGTGTGTTAGTGGAGTTAGCGTGTGCAGCTTCGTTGGCCGCGGTGTACAACGGTGTGATACAGCGGCTGCAGGACGAAGGTCGTCTGCGCAAACCGCTCGGCCCGCTGGTCGTCATCGTGTGCGGAGGAAGCAGCGTTAACCTCGCACAGCTGCAGCACCTGCGCAGCGTCTGCAAGTGATCACGCTTTTCCCATGGTGCCTAGAGCACATGTCGTGTCATGAATCTAATATGACTAAAACAAACTTTAATTACATTTAGCATCAATTGCTAACCAAACTACCAGTGGCGCTGCTATACTCTCTACATTATATAAAGGCACAGCGTTGGTGGAGACGGGACCAAGCGCTTATTAATACCAACCATCACCTTAAACATGTTGGTTGATTATTAAGGTGGGGTCGGGGTGGGGCTGGGGGAACAGTTTTGGTTTGGCGGACTCCTCACACCTCGTCTTTTATTTTTTTAATTCTTCAGCGGGGTCAGCAGATGGCGCTGCTGCATTTCTAATACTAATTATTACATTTTTTAAAAATAATGTAATTAATATAATTTTATAACGGATTGACCATTAATACTGATTTTTAGCATCAAAGTATTGTAATCTGAGTCAAGCATATTAATGAAATAGTTTTAATTAAAAAACTACCAGTGGTTCTGCTATACTGCTATATGTCGATGCTAAAATGCTGTTATAAATACACAGTGGTGTTAAAAACAGGACAAAATGATTATTAATACTAATTATTAAAAAAAAAACTCACACCTCTGATATGTATTTTATTTTTAATTCTCCATTGCGGTCAGCAGATGGTGTTGCCGCATTTCTAACGCTAATCATTAAAAATGTAAACAATATAATTAATAGATTTTTATAATGTGGTGACCAGTAATAATCATGTTTAACATCAATGTGTCATGAACTGACTGAAGCATATCTATGATATAGTTTAAATTAAAGAAAAAACATGTAATTACTGTGTGCCTTATCTAATCAATGAATAAATCAAATAATTACTATAATAAAATAGTCAATATTAATCTCTCTCTCTCTTTTATGTTTGAACACATTTATATATATTTCATGGTTCTGTGTTCCTTTTTAATTTATGCAAACTACTTCCCATGTGTACAACATTAATATTTACATTTATGCCTATACCCTATCTGGAATTTCCTTCAGGATCAATAAAGCATCGATCTATCTATCTATCTATCTATCTATCTATCTATCTATCTATCTATCTATCTGTCTGTCTGTCTGTCTGTCTGTCTGTCTGTCTATTCATCCATCCATCCCTTTATTACTGTTTGTATGAGTTAAATTTCCAACCTTATTCATAATTTTTGCTATTATTATTCCTTCTAGCGTAAAGTGTGATTTGTAATATTAGATTTAAACATCATGTTTGACCCTGAATGAGGTCATGACACAGACAGACAAATTGTTATGACGCCATGTGTTATGTTTAGCAGATGACACGCGCACACACCTAACACAGTGCTTCTTGTTTCTCATCATCCTGCTTACAGTCTGTAAGAGCACACTGTTAAAGATTAAAATAATGGAGTCTTGATAAAGAATTATGATTAGTGTCAAAGCTCAGATGTTTGTATTCTTTCTCCATAATAGAGATAAAGGAGTTAGTATTTAGCGCTTAGCTCATCTATTGATTCATGGACGTCAGTTCTTTACCATAAACACTTTCATCCAGCTGGGAGGGAGGAAGTAAATATTTTGCTTTTTGCCAATGGCAACAGACAAATCCTGTGTGTGCCAATAATAATTAGTGCAGTCAGGAGCGGGGCGGTGTGAGGGCGAGGATGTGCCGTGAGTCATGTGTAATCTACAGAAACTTTGTCTGAACTCCTCGTGGTGCA
Source organism: Clarias gariepinus (assembly GCF_024256425.1). Lineage (NCBI taxonomy): Eukaryota > Metazoa > Chordata > Actinopteri > Siluriformes > Clariidae > Clarias > Clarias gariepinus. The sequence continues at coordinate 27,155,438 of NC_071112.1, forward strand.
GTTTGCTCCAAGCTAGGGTTTTATCCCCCTCTAAAGTTTTATCTGACGCCTGCGCTTCTCACACGTTCCTCCATTAGAGTTCGGGCCGATAACATAAACCAGACCTGCACTCTTTAAATATTTATTCAGTGCTGATACACCGCGGGCCAAAACCTTCAGAAGTGCTGTACATTTAACAGACTGCTTGTTTCTGCCTATCGTTATCATGTGTAACCCCTGACTCAGGTAAGGTGACGGAAACAGTTTTTAAACCCCAGCCAAAAAAAACAGGGAAGCGTTGATACCCGAACCTGGCTGAATGAAGAGCCAGCTGTCTGGATTGTGTATTATGAATTATGAATCTCACATCCTGTTAAAGTTAGAGCCAGGAGCATAAAGCTGGAGCGAGGCATGACATCATCGTGCGGCGTGAGAATAAGGTGAGGAAGTGTGTACATATGACGGAACAAGGCTTGAAAACAAAATTTACATTCCTGACTGCTGCATTCAGCTAAAGTTTGTATCATATGATTTTTGCCTATGAAAGGTCAATAAATAAAACTTCACTCATTTAATTGAGAGTTTTCTTTAGTTCGGTCAGTGAAGACTCAGTCTGTTGCTAAATCTATAACACCCTCTATACAGTTCACTTTTGAAACTGTAAATACATCATGATCACTAATGCTATTGGCTGGCTAATTGCCAACAAAGCACCTATTTCATCCAAATGTCCATGTGTTTTCCTCACTCTGTAACTCAAACTTCCAAAATTCCAAGTTCAGACTTCCTACTTTTAACTTTTTTACTGTGTATATTTAATTTGATGTTACACCTTTAAGAGATTTACACTATACTTACAAAAATTACATTTTAGGCATAATAATTGTATAATGATTACATTTTTTGCACAAACCAGAAGGGTCAAATTATTGGGCTTAATCAAGGAAAGAAAACAACTTAGGAGAAAAATATTGCATTAGAATATTATGAGAACTGACAAGATTGGGCCTAAACAGGTGTGAAACTATAAGAAAACCACTTGTAGTGAGACTAATCAGAAAAAAAGCATCCACTTTGCTATGGGGAAAAAATTGGATTTTGATTTTGGAGCGATGGATAAAGGTTATGTGATCTGATGAGATCTGATATCCCTATTGCGGAGCAATGGACATACTGTACCAGGGTAAGAAGGGAAGCACACGAAACTATGCACCCATCATGCATAGTGTCCACTGTACAAGCCTCTGGAGGCAGGGTTATGATCTGGAGTTGTATAAGTTGCTCAGGTCTAGACTCATGGTCAATGAAGTCAGCTGACGACCTGAACGTACTGAATGACCAGGTTATCACATCTATGGAGTTTTTCTTTCTTGATGGTACGATCATATAGTGTTTCTGGGAGCATGAACTTAATCAAAGGTAAAGGTGGTTGAATGAAATCTTAGAGTGTGTGCTTTTTTCATTAACCTGTATGAAAATGATCAATCCTGTAATGATTATTTGGTTTGTTCCTGAAGAACATGTTTATTTTGAGCAGAACTCGATGAACTCAATCTGAGGAAACATGGTTGTTTGTGTCACAGCCAAAACACAGATAACTGAACATTGAGTTGATGTTTAACTGTGTGAAGGTCATCTCCTGCTTTCTGTTCCTTATCTGTTTGGGATACAAGGCAGTGCGAATGCAGAATAATATCATTCAGCATCGGCTTTTGATCTGACGCAGTTTACTTGCTAAGCAGTAGGTTGAAAATGTTGCTTAAGAACACCACGGTCACCGATTACTGAAACACTGCAGCAGATGATGTTAAAGGAGTCCAATGTGCTTTTAAAATAAGACTGTTTTTGCTTACATGCAGGTATTCTACTCCCCAAAATTACCAATTCACCCAACTTCAAGAATCCATATCCATCATAAATTTATCCATAAATCTATCCATCCATACATTCCGGCAAACACCCTTTAACAGTATGCAGAGAATGTGGGGTTAGCCCCACCCCTTGACATTATTGTCATTATCACTTTTATGTTTCTCGAATGTAAAAGGTCCCAGATTTTCTTCTTCCTTTAACAAGTTAACACAGTGTCACGCCCCTTCTTTTTTATGGGTTTGTAAACTTACTGTTCTCACCCTGAATGTTTGCAGAAGTGAGGAAAAATTACAGAAAAGGTTTGTGAATATGTCTTAACATTAAGGCTCAATCGGTTAAGTCTGTGGGTTACTAGGATACTGATCAGAAGGTCGGGGGTTCAAGTCCCAGCACTGCCAGGCTTCCACTCTTGATCCCTTGAGCAAGGCTCTTTACCCTGTTTGCTCAAGCGGTGCTGTATTCCGGCTGACCCTGCGCTCTGACCCCAGCTTCCTAATTGTGATAATATTCATTTCACTATGCTGTAAGGTACATGTGACAAATAAACTAATCATTTATGTATTTTATTATTGTTATTATTATTATTTCGCTCTTACATTTGTGAATTATCTTGAGAGGCATCACTTAGACTGTTGTTTAGGATATTAGGCCATGCCGATAATGTCAGTTTTTAGATAGGTCTGATCTCTGAGCTCATCTTCTGTTTGATCTCAAATTCTCAACATAACACACATTTTTGGCATTATTCAAATATTTGTAATATTTTATACGTAGGTGAAGCAGTTTCAACAGCTGAAGGCAGAGAGTTGAAAAAAAATTATATTGAACATTCAATAAGCTGAAAGTCGTTAGAGGAGAGCAGAGTGAAATAATAATCTGCATTATTATCGTTTTCAAAAATATTTTATAATTACTTAATTATTCATATTTGCACATCAAATATTAATTCTTTATAAACTGGTTATAATCTTTATAAACTGGGGGAGCTGGTACAGGTCGCTGGTGTACTGGTGTGTGTGTGTGTGTGTGTGTGTGAGAGAGAGAGAGAGAGAGAGAGAGCAGAGATCACACCCTTACTTTATGTCAGTGCTTTTGGGGAATGTTTCGGATGCCAGGAGGAGACAGTAAGACTGCTTTAACTCACACCTGCGTACTACAAAGTGCAGTATTTTGAGAGTTTTGAGGAAGCAAGAATCTGCGCCAATCAGTATTTATGAAAGAAGTGAGCATGGTTACTTTTTTTATGTATCAGTGCTAATGAAGGAAGGGGCAAACTGTAGTTTCCGCATCCATCAGTACTAACGAATGATGGAGGTGTGCTATGCTATGCTAATTAACTGAGAAGGTGTATCTTCTGCATCTACAGTATCACTGCTAATGAAGGTAGGGGCATGGCTTCTGTATACATCTTAACCACTGAGCTACCCCTGGCCCCATGGCCTCATTAGTGCTCATGAGTGTGTTAATGAAGTTACTTATGTACCATTTAAAAAAAATGCCTTACATTAATTTTTTTTTATCACTGAATATTTTATAATTTGTATAAATACATGAAAATAGTAAGTTTTTAAACAAACAAACAAACAAACAAATAAATAAACAAATAAACCAAGCAAGCAATATTTATTTTGTGTTTTTGTCTGTACATTCAGTACATTCAGAAGTAGGTCTGTGTATGTGTGTGTGTGTGTGTGTGTGTGTGTGTGTGTGTAAGCATGTGTGTGATCATGTGTGTGCAATATTATGTTTTGCATATTACCAGGAACTACAACTGAGCAAGAGCTGTCCACTGCTTACAGTAAACTTCCAGATTAAATATCTATGTAGAAAAAACATCATGACTTCAATAAATACAAATGAGTAAAAAAGGTAACTGAAAGTGAGCTAGTGTATCTAAACATGACAAACATGAACCAGCTAACTGGAGGAACTGTGAAGATGATCACTAAGCTGCAATTTAGCATTTTTCAAGTGAAAAGATGGTATTAAATAATATTACACGGAACAAATATCAATACAAACACTACCATTGATACAAAATAGTATATATTTGCATAAATCAAACATTTGATCCTGAACTAGGAGAGACAGTTGAGTTTCTTCCTGAAAGATTATTTGTTAATAATATGGCGCATATGGAAATTATGGAGCTGCTTATTTTTATATATGCATATTATTTATTATTGTATCATTCCATATTAGAACTGTGTGGTAAAATTCCATTTTCTGGGAATGCAGAATCATTTCTCTGGGAAGAACGTGGGAACATTTCCAGAGAAACTGAATAGATGTTCTACAGAATTGTTCACGCTGCCATGTTTTCATAGAGAACAAGATATTTATGCAATCAACCATAATGATGCAATCTTCCCAATTATTCCAAGTGTAGTTGATCAGTCATGACACATCTGGAGCTAGAAGGCTAATGTAACTTCAAGTTAACGGAACTCTTTATCACCACAAATATTTACTGTAAATATTTCCCATAAACCAAATCCAGGTACATCTGAAGTTCTGGAATGTTCCGGATATGGTGTGTTTAGTGTCAATTTTGTAGCTGATAACAGGAACTAACTTCTTTTACAGACAATACAGAACGTTATTAATCTGCTTGTTATGTTGTTGTTTCTATAGTAACAGCTCATTTACAGGGACTTGATCAGTTGTTTTTGCGCATGAACAGATTATAAAATACGTAAATTTGTTTAGATTGTGCCCCATTTATGGAAGGAGTCTCCAATGTCAGAGGTAAAACTGTAACTTGAAATTTTCTGACATTTCCGAGACGGAGGGGGTTATTGCTTCTTAGATTTTTTTTTCCCTTTCCTAAAATGACAAGGTGTGCCGACAGAATGAGTGTTTATAACAGCTATAACCTGGGATACATGTTACATGTGAATATCTTGTTCCTTAAGGTACTTCGTAGGAAAATAACAACTTACAGATTGATCACTGATAAGTTTTCTATTGCCCTGGGCACACCCTGATGTGTTTTATTCTTTACATAATATCATATCATATTATTATTATGACAGTGAAAATAATAAATATTTATTCACTTTGGTCGCATTTGGATAGACGTGTGGTGTGGTTTATTTGAGCTCTGCTGAACTCTATAATTCTGTAGTGTTAGCAGGGATTCACTGATGGATCGAGCAGACGTAGACGAGGCAGGGGGTTTAACTTTCATTCAAGGTCAACAATGAACACATACACCTTACACATACGAACAGAGGACTACTATAGAGCCAGCAGGTCGATCAGAGGCTCGATCTTCTAGCCAGAACGTATTTCCTGGTTTAGCAACGACAGAAAAGCACCACCTGTTTATTAAGTCATAAAATGGATTCTTTTCATTGTTCTTAATGAGAGCTGGCAGTCAGGGTGGCGCTCTGTGTGTGTCTGCGCTGTGCCACACACCGCTGTAACGAACGTCCCCCCTCGAGCACCATATCACCTCATAACTCAACACAGGCCCTTTATTTTATTTTCGGGAGATTACAGTGTTTCCTCCGATACTCCCAATTATGATGATGTGTTAATTAGAAACCTTCTGAGCTGATCAGCTGCCAGGTGTGTGTGTGTGTGTGTGACTACAATTTATAGAACAGGATTGGGTACTGCAAACAGTACTGAAATTTTTGGATTTGGGGCTTTTTTCAACTGGTGCTCTTTTTCAATTCCTGGACTCTCCTAAAAGACTTTGGGACCCACATGAATAGTTGCTGAACTGTCCAGAGATCAGAGAGAATTTTCTTAATTATTCCAGAACTCCCTCAAAGACTTCTGAAAGACTTCTAAACTTCTAAACCCAATAACAAAATAACAAATCTCAAAACATCTCTTTTAAAAGCTCAAGAACTAAGAACTGCAAAATATTTGAATATACAATAAGGACAGTAGATGTTTGCACAGTCATACACGGATCCACCACGGCAGACTGCAGTACGTCCTATATTTTGAGTGACAGATGTCGCATTAAATTAGCAGCAAGAATTTTATTTACAAATTATACTTTACCATTTCGGTTTGTCTGAATTTTCATTGTGGTTTTCTGATTGGGTATTTTGCTTCTGTATTTTGAAGAACATTATTTTACAGGATAAAATGATATAGACGGTGAGTGAGTGAGTGATTTGTTGTTTACTTTTCAGGTTTATTATTTTGTTTTAGATTTTTTTTTTTTATTTCAGATTTGTTATTTTGTTTTTGGATTTTTTTTTCAATTTTGTTATTTTGTCCTGCACCTCTCGGCCACCATACAGTACTTTATCACCTGATAAACTTCAGTAACTCAACTAGAAGGTCCCTGAACTTCTCTAGTTCCTGACTTTCCTTTCACATGCTCCCGAAACTGTGTGGAATGTGGTATAGAAGATGAATGAAATAATAATAATAATTAAAAATAATAATAATACTGACTTAAGTCAGTATTAATATTATTTCCATGATATGACTTATGACTAATAAGTCACCTCTCGCAGCCAGAGGTCTAGAGAAAGCTGATTGGCCGAGCTCTCTCAGAGGGGAGGGATGAGAGGTACATAGTGCTCCAAAATTAATCACCGCTCTACAGCCAATCAGGGGCGACACAAGCAAAAGGAGTGGCTAGCGCTGTCCTCTGAGTGCATTAAGCCGCCCCCCAACGGTGCGTGAGTGAGCATTTCGAAAAGATGCGGTGATAGTATTCGGCCCTCCCAACTGAGTGGTAGTAGTAGCATTAAGTAGCCTTAATGTGAGAGTGCCCTTGTGACAGGGAGGAATTGAACACAACTAAATTAGGGAGCAAATAGCCTCCAAATACAAGCAGAGGTGCGCAGTGGGGTCCAGGTCTGTACCCACGATGATGCCATCCATCAATGGTAAATAATAATAATAATAATAATAATAATATTAATGACTTAATTTAGTATTGATATCATTTCCATGATGTGACTTATGACTAATATTACAGGAAGACTGGGGAACATAACAAGGCTAAGATGGTTTCAGCCCTAAATCCTGACAGTGAGACGCCGCTGGAGCATCAGCGTGGCAATCATTAGTGAGAATGGAAACCTCCGGTCTCGTGACTGCAAACACTCTACTGGGGAACTTTGTGTTGTTATTTTAAACCTCAGGATTTCCTTTTCCTTCCTGTGTGACCTAAATTGAAATTGTGCATGTGTGTGTTTTTGTGTGTGTTTAATACACTACTATATAATAGTGTCTTTATTGTATACTAAGACCCAAATGTCTTTATTGTATACTAAGTTGTAACATGGTTTATGATAAAATGTACAAAGTTTTTATTTTTTTATTTTTTTTTTTACCAATTTATAAACACTACCTTCAATTAAATTTTTAAATGCTGCTCAAATTTTCATCATACAGAACCCAAAGACAGGTTTTAATGGCCCACAAAAAGAGTTAACTTTATAAAATAGAAAAACACTACTGCAGGAAAATCTATTTCATGATTGTGTAACTAGTAATGCAAATTTTATGGAAATGTTATTGAAAAAATTCTTTCACATTTACTCGAACCTTTACAGTATGTAAGGTTAATATTTGACATTCTTGCATTTAAGAACGCTCACACAAGCTTTACATCATTTAAATAATACCTGAATCTGTCCTTTTATTTATGATAGGAAATGATAAGGAGCGTTTATAACAGACACAGTTACAGTACATTTGCTTTTTGACTCAGCTTCTCCATTTTGAGTTTGTTGTTCATTTCTAATGTCAGCGTTTTGAGTTATGAAAATGTCACCAAGTAAGAATGCATTTCAAGCTGGAAACTCATAATTACTATAATTACAGTGTGACGTAAACTGCGCTTCAAACATTCCAAAATTTTTTTATTCTGTACTTAATATTTGGGATCATGGGCATTGAATATTTTATTCATTTCATTTTTGATGATTGCCCCAAATCAGCCAATCAGAGAGGGTTATTTTACATACAGTAGTCATACCAGATGTTGTTGTTTTGATTTTCACAATCTGCTCAAAACCTGTAATACTTTATCTGATCAAAGGAAAAACAGGAAATCAGCTCAGAAATGATAACAGGAACGCTAGTTTACACGCCAAGGCCACTGAGGATCAAAGCTTGATTTACACAGCCATATGATTTCAAACATATTGCTGGATATAGACAGCTCAGAGCACAAGACTTGCTGTCACACATTTGGGCGGAGCTTCACACTACCTCCTCCACTCAGAGGACGAGTGGGCGTGGCACCCGTAGAGCGGGCGACTCAGAACACTATATGTGAGTGTGTAAGACTGCAGAGGCAGAAAGGAGACACGCTTTGTTTCAAACCCCTGTAAATTATGAGACTTGTGTAAATGAAGTGAACTTGGTGGAAGTGCACTAGATTTGTTTCCTACACCTTAATGAACTTAAGGATTTAGGGTGGCTCAGGACAATGGAGTGGAATTTACACACTTAGAGCAGGGAAGGATTTGAGCACACACTTACACACCTGCACAGGTAAGCACACTTTTATTATTATTATTATTATTATTATTATTATTATTATTATTATTGATAAGGAACCTTGAAACAGACTTCACTTTTAACAGAAGAAAGGGCACTAAACTTTATTTACACTTGCCCTTTGTACTTTGCTCTGTGTGTGTGTGTGTGTGTGTGTGTGTGTGATGCATGTTTTGCCATTTTGTCATATTAAAGTGACTCAAGCAAAAAGGCACTCCAGTCACACTCTGACCCACAATGACACACACTTTGAATGGAATGAAACCGGTGTACATTTCTCACACGGGTGTGACAGACACTATGCATCACTGTCTCTCTCTCTCTCTCTCTCTCTCTCTCTCGCTCTCTCTCTCTCGCTCTCTCACACACATTTTTGTGTTAGCAGTTATACACTTTTTCATTTTTTTTTGTTTTTAGTCCAAAATGTGCCGTGACTTGGGTCACGTCAGTGATGGTGACACATGAAAGTGATATGTGTTCAATGATCTGTATGATAAATAGGATAGATAAGGTGTGTGATTCGGAAACTTTCTCATGGACTTGGACAGAAAGCTATTCTCATTGTACGAATATTACCTGGTGATGCAGCTCTGTGTTTATAACTTAAGATTATTAATAATAAATATAAGATTATTAATAAACTTTATACATGATGAGTAAGGTACAAAATTGTTTGTGACATGGCAGCATGAAGAAAGAATTAACTGTGAAAGAAATCAAGTTTATTTAACATTTTATGGAAGGAAGTGACTTTTTATAGCTGTAGTAAACGATATTTTTCAGTAAGTGTGAACAGACAGTCAGCGTAACTATAAACAGAGAAAACATAAGATATGTTATTTAATGAAAATGTAATGGTTGCAGGAGGAATAAAACACTCCATGTCCTTCTGCTAATCACTTATGTCAGGGAATTGGATGTGTGATGAGACGAAGCTGATTATTTTCCTGTCATTGATCTTTTATGAAGTTAGTTGTGTAACACAGACTCTCACTGACTGACCCGTGTGCTACTTATGTTACTTTACAGTACATGCACATTTATACACATTTATTTTCATTTAAATGGCATAAAGTCATTTTTCAGGAATTTTCAGGATCATTTATTCAGCATATGTGAAATGTGTTTATTGATTTTACTGTAATGTACAAGTTACAAGTTATTAACACAGATTTCACAGATATATATATATATATATATATATATATATATATATATATATATATATATATATATATATACTGTATAATTCAGTATTTGGGTGGAGCTTCACACTACATCCTCCATTCAAAATGAGAATGGGCAAGGCATACATAGAGCAGATAACTCAAAATACTGTATATATATATATATATATATATATATATATATATATATATATATATACAATCTGAGAGCTAAAAACAAAAAGCCAAAACAAAGAATATAAAATTAATAAGAAATATCTTTTCATAGTTATTATTACACTCTTTACTAATCACCAGCCACCAAGGTGTGTCTGTCTATTAGTCTGTCTGTCTGTCTGTCTGTCTGGCTGTTTGTTTGTTATTATTTCTGGCCACTCATGTGACTGTCTAATAATCCTTTGATCTGTCTGTCTATCTTTTTATTTTACTTCCTCTACTGTAGTATTCTGTCTGTATCAATTTCCGAAGTATAAAGGTTTTTCTGTAATATTTTAAATAAACCTTTATGACTGTCTGTCTTTTTTTTTTAAATCTTTTTTAATCTTTAAGCTTACAATTTGTCCGTTTGTCTGTCTGATTACTTCTTTATTAACCTGTCTGTCTGCTTATTTGTAAATTTGTCTGTCTAATTGCCTGTCTATTTTAGTCCAAAATGCAGTGTAGGCTGTATTAACCTTCTGTATCTATGGCTGTTTAATAACCTATCTGCTGATCCTGTTATAAATCTGTCTGTCTGGAGCTTTGTGACTGATCTTAACAGTCTGTTTAATGAGTTTAAACACTCGGAATTATTGAATGTTCCGTTACTGTAACCACGGTGTAACTAAAACCTAATAGCTCAGTGTTAAATTATCATTTGTTCAAACATTAACTAACTAAAAATGCATAATGTTTTTGTCACTATATTTAGACCCTGACTGTTTACAGATGATTATTCACATTCTGCTACACTTGAATTCAGTTTCTGTTTGTGTATCATGAGCTGCGTTTCTGCTTTGCTCTTTCACTACATCACGAGTCAGCATCCAGCGTTAATCATTAGGCGACAACAGGAGGATTTTTTCTCCTTTGTATGTAAAAATGTAAAATCTAATCAGTGAACAAGTCCAGCACATCAGTGCAAATGTACAGTATATCTGCTAAATCAAACAGATTCAGAGAATCAGATTCCGTAACTGGATTTGAAAAAAAAAAAGGAAACTGAAAAGATTTCTTTTTAAAAACATGATTTTATGTTTTTTGTTAAGATTTATTTTTTTTATAATGTTTATTTTTATTATGCTTATTATATTTGTATGGAACTTTTTTTGATCTTGTGTCATCAATCATTTACTCACTCTCTATACCGCTTTATCCTGTATTCAGGGTCGCGGGGCCCTGGAGCCTATCCCAGGAGGCTTAGGGCACGAGGCAGGGTACACCCTGGACAGGGTGCCAATCTATCGCAGGGCACACACACACTTACACACTCATTCACAGACTAAAGGCAATTTGGGAACACCAATCAACCTAACCTGCATATCTTTGGACTGTGGGAGGAAACCGGAATATCCGGAGAAAACCCACTAAGTACGGAAAGAACATGCAAACTCTGGAGGTGCACAGCGACAGTGCTAACCACTACACCGCTGTGCCGCTTATCTTGTGTCATGTTTAAGATATATATTTTTGTCCTGTATTTTTTAAAATAAATTATTTAAAAGAAACGTGTTAATTTTAAAGGAAAAATATAAGATTTGTATCAGCTGATAATCTAGATTTAAGTATCAGTATCGGAAAAGAAAAAGTGGTATTGAACCTCCTCTGAAGTAAAGAATCAAAAGTATAAAAATTTCAAAAAGTGTAAAAATTAAAAATGGATATGGCATAATATGAGGGGCGATCATAAAATTATTATTATTGCTAAGAAAAAACTATTTAATAAAAATGAACGTTGGTCGTGAGCTTAGACCTTTTCTACATATCCTACACCTAAGGCGACACACTCCTACAAACGATGGATGACACTACTTTTTGGCTTTTGAGGAAAGGTTCTCATGAAGTGGCATCTTCAAGTGATGGAAGAGGGAGAAGTCACAGGGTGCAAGTTCGTGGGAGTAGGGGGGATGAGACAGGACCCCAAGTCACCTGCAAATTTCACAGTTTCGTCAGCTAAATAGGCCGGCACGTTGTGATTATGAAGGTGCACTTATATTGTTTTAACAGGGTGCAACATTTTGGTTTTGACCGTCTAGCGGGACTGGGCTTTTTAAACAAGAATAAATATTTAAGAACGTACATAATTAAGGCAAATATTTTATTTTTTTTCATATGATAATACAAAGCTGACTGCACTTCATAGTATACAATAAATTAGTACATATGCAAAAAAAAAAAAAAAAAAAAAAATTCAGGATGTTCACTTTATTAGCTTATATGTTTTATTATTTAAAAATAACTAATTTTCATGTAATTCTGACACAAATATAATTTTTGTTTATTATGATTTATTTATTATTTAACATGATAAGTAAAATAACTAGGCTATAAATGCAGATTAAAAATAGCCTAGTATATAATTCAATAATAAGTCTTAACTAAACTTTTGTATCAATTCTTTATAAAATTAAACACAGTGTCCATTAACAAGCTACTGTACAATTGCATGATGGTCCAGTTTAAAAATGCTTAAAAATTAGCATGAAAAAAAACATCTGCATGTGAATGACTCTGAAGATCTAAGTGATCTGAGGTGCATGCGGGCCAGAGAGTCGCTGCTCAACCTGTCAACCTTATAAAGGGACACTGATGGCGGAGATACAGTATAGTACACCAGATAAAGAGAGAGACAGAGAGAATGATCTTAAGATTTTGTGATATGCTTCTGGAAATCACAATAAATCAAAGTATTTTATCTAGTACTGAATAGTTTGTCTTTGTACATGTCAGATGTCAGAAATATTTTTAGCCTTTTATAGTCACAAGGGTGTGGAATACCAGTGAACAGAAATGCAGATTAAATACTTTACATTTTTTTTATTTAAAATAATCATAATATATTTATCTTCAAATAATATGTATATTTATGTATCTTTGGCTCAGGAAGTAGGCATGCTCATTGTTACTGTCCATATTCTATTAAATATGCAAGCCACCTTCCTGCTTAAAGAAAATAAGTCACAGATGCTGTAAGCATGCCTTTTCCCCAAAATGGAGTATTTGCTTGTTTAGCTTTTGATAAAATTTTGTGTATGGCTCTTGTAATTTTGGGTTGAGATTTTTTGACACCATGACAGCATCCTACTCAGCAGTGTGAGAAATAGTTAATCAGAAGTGAATCAGAGAGATAAGATTTGACACAAAGACAACCTATTGAAAAGCACACACGCTACACACCCTATGAGCATCACTGAGTGTGGGATGCTGGGATATGTAAGGGCCTGAACAGTCTAGGCTGTGGATAGTACAGTATATGTGATCCTTCGGTTTTGTTCAACTAAGTATTGTGAGATTTCAGAGTTCAAAAAACAGCTTCTGTATTGAAGATACTTCATGTTTGCATTATTTATTGATGTGCTAAAAGAGAATACTCTATAACTAGTTCTTTTTTATGTAGCAGGTGTTTAGATATGTACTAAGCTAAGCATATCAAAATTAAAACCAAGTGATCCAATATTAGCCCCACACACTTTGCACTGAAGGGGCAAAATTCCTCATGAAGTTCATGTCGACATTGAAAAGACTTTAATTATTCAGACGTTGTACCAGCAGGAAATAGACTTAAAAAAGTATCCCATGCTGTACTTAGTGTAATTTAGATAAGGTATTTCCATGGCAATGTACAGTACAGGGTGAACATAAAGTCCTTCCCTGATTATGTAGATATCACAAACATACATTTTTCGAGACATAACTTTCAAAACATGACTGTTGCAGCACATGTACTGTAGACCATTTAGTAGATGTACTGTAGAGGTACTCGTTTGCTTTATGTTCCCTTTTGTCCCCTCTGTGTAAACAATAACAATCATTCAGTCAGCCTTGGAGTGACGAAAGTGTGTGTCTAAAATCAAGAACATTCCTACTATTCAGCACGGATAAGCTGACCTTTTTTTCCCCTCTTTCTGTATCAACAGAGTGACTAAATGATGTTTTAAACTAATCCAGGCTTTAGTACAGTATATTACAAAATGAACCTAGAAGAGAACAAATCTGCTCAAATACACTAACGCTGACATTATTTACAGTAGTAGCTAACACACTGTGTGGGTTGATGAGGCAGGTGCAAGCTTTTTTATAATAGTAAAAATAATAATAATAATAATAATAATAATAATTATTATTATTATTATTAACTCTATAATATTTGAAGATTACCTCTGGGTACCTCATAGGAACTGTATTTGAGTGTAGCCTTAGCGTGTAAATTTCTCCTAGTATAATATTGGGGGCATTCAAGTCAAACCAGGACTTTTGAATGTAGCACAGTTACAAGAGTACGCCGGATATGATCAGACTGCCCCCTTCATGTCTGAAATGCTGGCCTCCCAGGAGCAATAACTCAATTCAATTTAATTTACAGTATATATCACTTTTAACAATGGTGATTGTAATAAAGCAGCTTTAGGAAAGGAATCAAAAGACAATTAGGGATATCGGTATGAATTGTATGAGAAAATATGTACAAATCAGAATGATCAGATTGTTCCTGATGAACAAGCCGAGGGCAAAAGTGGCAAGGAGAATCTCCCTCAGATGGAACTTTTAGCTGAGTTCCTGTAATGTGCAAGTAGTATTTATGAACGATTGTCATGGGATCATCATTCACAGACGTACAGCCTTCTTTAAAATCTTTGCAACGTTCCAATGTCTTCTAAGAGTCTCATCTTTCTACTGTGACTGAAGCCTTCTGTGTCTTCATTTGCTAGAAATTTCATCACCCAGTCCCAGTTTGACTTGAATGCTACTTGTAGATTGTATTTAAAAATGTGTCGTACTGTATATTCACTGACGTATATTGGTATGATCATTGTCCCATCATCTTTAATTTTACAATAGTGTATACATTTTTGTAGTATATTGGATATTTGTTAGTGTGGCCACTTTTTACTATAGTGAAATGTTCGATCATGGCCTCTGTTTTACACTGAAGCGTGTTTAAACCTGATCTTTGAGTAGTACTATATATTCACTATACTATGGCACAGTATATTCTTTTCTGTAAGATTACAGAATGTCCTTGAATATGAGCTGTGGGTAGTGTGTATGCCCTGGATAGTAAATATATCATAGTATAATGCTCTTTAAACATGACCACTGGGGGTAAAATCCTGATTAATGTGTGTTTAAGTATCTTGTATGGTATGTATAATGTTTGGTGACAGACACATCAGAACAACCTTAATGTGCATGTTAAAGCATAAGTACTGTAATTGTTGACTTAACCTTTATGTGTGTGTGTGTGTGTGTGTGTGTGTGTGGGTGTGTGTTTGTCCTCCAGCATCGTGCTGTAGCTGTATTGCGACGCAGCGATGGTTCCTCGTAAACCGGCCTCCCGTGGCTGGGCCTCTGTCCTGTGCTGCTTTAAGAGAAGCGAGCAGCCTGAGATCACCTACGCCATCGGCCACGACACCAACCTCGCGCTGCAGGCCATGGAGCCCAGGCTGCCCATGCCTCCCACTGAGGAGCTAGACGTCATGTTCTCTGAGCTTGTGGTGTGTGTTCTCCTTCTCCTTGGATTAGGCAGTTATAAATAATACAGTTTAGATTTGATCATTTCTGTGATGTGCACTATTTAGCTGTTAAAAGTACTGTATGAGTAGCTGATTGTAGGTGTTATTATAAAATTTAAAAACTAACTTGTGGATTTTTTAACCTTTAACATTTACTTTTAAAAATGTTTCCACAAACTGATCTGAGTGCGAAGCTCACGAAGCTTTCTGTTGTACAATAAATGGTATTTTTACTGTTATTTAAATTTTAGTGGATATTTAAAATGTATTATTTTGGTCCGGACAAATGGTGCTACAGTATGTGTGTGTGTGTGTGTGTAATAACTGCAGCCATGGTTATCAGTTATGATCACAGACAGTATACCACTGCAAGAATGTTTTGCCTGCATCAGGATCATTTTCATAGAAAGACAGACAGGAAGCTGGTAGTTAATGCACAATAGCAGAGTCTTATTTCTGCACTAATCCACGTGGCTTACGGGGGGTTCTCTTCAAATCCAGGGGTGGAGGGCCAACACAGTTCAGTGATTCTTTTGCTCAAACACAGCTGATTCAACTAACCTGTTAAATACTAAGCTCAGTGCGTGTGTTTAGGTGTTAGTACTAAACACTGGCCCTTCATGTCCTGATTCAACGAACCCTGGTATACATATTCATGCAATTTAATAGTAATGCTGGTGTGTTGTTTATAATATTAAGTACATAATATTAAACATGTTTATGAGAAATTGGTTGGTTCTCAGTAGAAGCAAGCTGTTTGACTCGTTTTAAAACACCCTCGGATGTTGTTTCTCCTGTTTTTCCTCTGTAGACGTCTTGACCTCCGGGGGTCGGTCATGAATTACGTCTCCATGCTCATTTATTACAGCGTATAAGGTGGAATATTAGCATTCTGTTTTATATAAAGTATGCACCTACAGGGTTGAGGGTTCGATTCCCGCCTTCTGTGTGTGTGAAGTCTGCATGTTCTCCCTTTGCTTGGTAGATTTTCTTCTGTTGTCCCGGTTTCCTCCCACAGTCCAAAGACATGTAGGTTAGGTTTAATGGGAATATTGTGCGAGGTACCTTTCAACAACAGCCGCCAAGGGTTTTAAAACATTGCAGACATGTTTTTCTTAGAAAATCTGTAATGTCAAATACCTCTGTGAACCTCCAGTGTAAAGACTTGACCGTTTGAATTCACTTTTGCCAACATTTTTTATTCTGTGTGTTTTATATACTGTATATTTACATCACTTGTTGCTTGTTTTATGTGTTTTGTGTTTCTTTGATTAGGATGAACTGGACCTGACTGATACACACCGAGCAGCTATGTTTGCTCTTCCTGCAGAGAAAAAATGGCAGATATACTGCAGCAAGAAGATGGTGAGAATGGCTTGAATGCAAAACAGAGAAAGTGAGAAAATGGGATAAAGAGGAAAGAGTGGAAGAAATGTTTTCCAAGCAACAAGCCTGAGATCTGTATCTGATCTAGAACCTAGATATTAGACTTTAAAGCCTCTGGTCTGATGTGAACAGTCTAATGTCAGGCGGATTGGATTGTGTTCTAGACCTGAGGCCATCGTGATTAGTTTGTTTTATTGACTTTTAAATAATCAAAGTGTTAAATCGTTTGATCTGGTTATATTTGATCTTGAAGTTTTATCTGTAAAGTCTGAGACGCTTAGCAGAAAAAGAAAAGCTGCTTCTTCTCTGTCCAACATCAACATTAGTGCGAGGCTGAAGCTCAGAGCTTTCCTGCGTCTCCTATTCGCTGCCACGGGGCTCGGGACGCGCTGTGCTGAGTTCGTCACCAGAGTGTACTTTTAATAACTAATAAAAAACACATGCAGCTTAATATTCAGGAAAAAAACGTTTACTTACTTTTAACTAATTGCTGGTTGGAACTATGTTTTGTATGCACGTGCATGCATATGTGGGTCCGGTTTGCATGTGTGCATACAGTATGTCTGTACAGTAAGTGTGTATGTTTGCAGTTTATGGTTATTTTTCCAGAATGAAAAAATAATACTTTGTTTCTGATGTTCAGGAACAGGATGAGAACAAAGGAGCGATGAGTTGGCCTGACTATTACATTGACCAGATCAACTCCATGGCTGCTGTGAGACCCCCCCCCCAAAAAAACACACACACACACACACACACACTAGAATTACATTAAAGATTTTTTGCATTTTTTATAATATTTTTAAATACATACCTTCTTCATGATATCATGATATTCTTTTTGGATTACTTTATATAATATACTGTACATATGCAGTGTGTATTACTGTCTCCTGTGTGTACAATATTCTGTAATAACTCCACTGCCTGCTGGTACTCTTGCTCAGAGGAAGACATTTGTGGCTCTGGAGAAGGAGGATGAAGAGGAGAGGAACAAATCTATAGAGGGGTTAAAGACAGCATTGAGGACACAACCCATGAGGTTACTCTAATAATGTGTACTGTATGATATAAAGGCGTAAGGGTGTTAAAGATAGTTTTTAGTGAATAAACCTTCTACCCTTATACCTCTGCAGTTTTGTGACCCGCTTCATCGATCAGGACGGTCTGACGTGTCTGCTGAACTTCCTGAAGAACATGGAGTACGAGACGAGCGAGTCTCAGATCCACACCTCGCTGATCGGCTGCATCAAGGCTCTGATGAACAACACTCAGGGCCGCTCCCACGTCCTCGCTCACCCCGCGAGCGTCAACATCATCGCTCAGAGCCTCCAAACCGAGAACATACGCACCAAAGTGGCCGTGCTGGAGATCCTGGGAGCCATGTGTCTCGTCCCTGGTGGCCACCGCAAAGTACTGGAGGCCATGGTGCACTACCAGAAATACGCCTGTGAGAGGACACGCTTCCAGGTGGGACATGGAGCATGATGCTGGGACATATTATATGTTCTCAAAGGACAATACTATAGAAATGAAAATTGGATATACTATAGAGTATAGCTGTACAGATTTACTGTCCTCTTATAATAACTCAAACTGCAGACTTTAGTGTCTATATAACTGGCAATGAAACTGATTACACCCTAAGTGAGCATGTCAAAATTGTGGCCAAAGGATCAAGATTTTGTGTGAGCACCAACTAAATCCTCTGGAGCTGCACATGTTGATGCTGTGATCCTCTTCCACTCTTCCTTAATGGTATCACGGAGCTGCCGGATGTTAGACACATGGCGATTCACCACCTTCCGCTTGAGGACGCACCACAGATGCTCAATAGGGTTCAGGTCTGGAGACGTACTCGGCCACTGACAAACACATGAACATGGTAAATAGGAAATGTGACTTTGCACAGTCGAAGATGTACAGCTGTTATCACTTAGGGTGCACTCACTTTTGTTGCCAGCTATTTTGACAATAATGGCTGCATGTTGAGTTATTTTTAGAGGACAGTAAATCTATACTGTTATACACGCTGCACATTGACTTCTCTAAAATATAGCCTAGTTACTTTTTTATAGAATTGCCCTTTGAGGAGATATACTAACATGTTTGCTGAAATAAGAGGGGTGTACTCACTTTTGTGAGCAGGTGTATATTCGAATATTTAAATATATATATTTAGTATAAACATACCAAATATA
Organism: Clarias gariepinus; assembly: GCF_024256425.1. Lineage (NCBI taxonomy): Eukaryota > Metazoa > Chordata > Actinopteri > Siluriformes > Clariidae > Clarias > Clarias gariepinus. Next base: position 27,174,260 of record NC_071112.1, read on the forward strand.
TTATATTTTTTCTGCATGTTTTTTTTTTTTTTTACACCAGGTCACATTCCAACCCCCTTACATGCCTTTACTCAAGGTTACATCCCGAATCACTCACTTGCACTATGGGCTGCTTCATTCACATGACTTATCACACCAGGCCTTGTCTCGAATCGCTTACATGCTTTCTTATACCGAGCTGCATCCTGAATCACTCTAGTGCCTTTTTACAGTATGGCTGTGTCCCAAATTCCCCAAATACAGTACATTCTCTACAGATGTCACATCTCCAATCTCTCACACGCAACCCAAATCACTCACATGCCTCCTTACACCAGGCCACGTCCTGAATCACTCACATGATTTCTTACAGTGGGGTCATGTCCCAAATCCCCCAAATACCTCCTTAAACCGGGGCCACGTCCTGATTCACTCACACACAGTATCTTCTATATACTTTTATTTATTAGCTCTGTTTTCTTTCTTTCTTCCTTTTATTTACGTTGTAATTTCCCAGAAGATTAGTATCATTATTTTTTCCTTTTGCTCTTTTTTTAAACATGTGTAATGAACTCTAAGCTGTGTCTAATATTCATTAATAATAATAGAAAAAAATACTAAAAAATAAAAGAAAAATATATCGTAAATGATTATAATAACTGAACTCTATGTGTGAGTGTAATGCGAGTGTGTTTGTGTCTCCTGCTCTCTCAGTCTCTGGTGAACGAATTGGACAGGAGCACGGGTCGGTACAGAGACGAGGTGAACCTGAAGACTGCCGTCATGTCTTTCATTAATGCTGTGCTCAGTCAGGGGGCTGGAGAGGTGAGGCGCTGTGTTTAAAGTGTGTGTGTATGTGTTTTAATGTGAGGAGAAACAGAAATCAGAGTATATCAGAGTGATTATTTCACTTCCAGTCGAGTCTGGACTTCAGGATTCACTTACGCTACGAGTTCCTCATGCTGGGGATCCAGCCGGTCATCGACAAGCTCCGGACCCACGAGAACCAGACGCTGGATCGGTGAGAGCCCAGGTTCAGCTCCTGATTCCCTGAAGCCGAAAAACCTTCTCTGTACACTTAATAATATTTTTTGTAATATTAAAATCTCAGTATTTCTATTATTTTATTAAGAAACATTTATACATGGGATAATAAATCTCCTGTGTTTCCATGATGCTGTAATGATCAGTCAACTTTCTTGTCTTTGAAGGCATCTGGACTACTTTGAACTGAAGAGAAACGAAGATGAGTTGCAGTTGGCCAAGCGATTTGAAAATGTACACTTACTGTTTAAATTATTAATCTTTCAGTTTCTTCTTCTTTAAAGATCTCATCACATGACATGGATCCTATCTTTGGTCTTTCTAGGTTCACATCGACACTAAAAGCGCCTCACAGGTGTTCGAGCTCATCCGCAAGAGGATCAATCACACAGAGGCTTTTCCACACTTTATGTCCATCCTCCAGCACTGCCTTCACATGCCCTGTGAGCAACAACAACAACAACAACAACAACAACAATAAAAATAACAATAATAACAATAATAATAATAATAATAAATTTTTATAATAGGTTTAAAGAGAGTAATTTTAATCTATGCAGATAAGCGCAGCGGGAACACGGTTCACTACTGGCTCCTTCTCGACCGAATCGTCCAGCAGATCGTCCTACAGACTGATAAAGGTCACGATCCTGATGTTGCACCCCTGGAAAACTTTAACGTGAAGAACGTGGTGAGAATGTAAGTAAAAGAACTCAACTTTTTTTCAGGCTGTGTATCTTCATCATCTTAAAGACTACTTCAAGACGATTCTTACCTTTATATTGACATGACTGGGGCCTTAATGTAAGCAGACATGAGGAATTAACTTTGTTGTGAGCTAATGTGAAAGGATCATCCTGTATATCTTATTACAGTATATGCATTTAAAATGTCACCACAAGATCCACAGACAATTACCAGGAGATGCCATGATAATATAAGACTCTCTTTAACAGCGTTAATAACTTTAGTATTTAATATTAACTTACCGCTCGAGATACTTCCTACGGATACTTCCGTAAATATCAGAATTTTTATGTATAATGTCCAATTGTCCTTTTATGTTTTCGTTTGTCTAAATTTCTAGCAAACACAGTACTTTGGCATTACTTCAGAGATTCTTTTGCAGGCACATTTGTTTGTGTACGGAGTCAAACAGTAACTATGTCACTTCCTCTTTTAAGCATGAGTGCGTACTTAAGTCCCGCCTTCTGTGCTCGGGAACGCATAAATCGTTCCCGAGACCACCTCTGCAATCGGTCCAGGGATTTGTTCCCGAGCTTGGAACAGTTGCATGCTCACAAACAAAAATCAACTGGTCCCGGGGCCAAGTGTTCTCGGAAATGGTTCCCGGACCCCAGTGAAAAAACACCCTTAGTCTCCTGGGCTCCAGGCCCCCGGCGACCCGCGGGATAAAGCGCTATAGAGGATGAATGAATTGAATATATCATATCATATAATATCATGTCATATATAACATCATCATAATAATTTTTCAAAAAAGCAGTAAGTTATTTTAAAACAATTTTACCATACTTTTATATTATTATTGTCAAATAGGTTGGTTAAAGGGTGGCACGGTGGTGTAGTGTTTAGCACTTTTGCCTTGCGACTCGAGGGTCTGGGTTCGATTCCCAGCCAGGTTCGATTCCCATCTGTGTTTGCATGTTCTCCACATGCCTGGTGGGTCTCCTCCTACAGTCCAAAGGCATATAGATTAGACTAATTGACGTTCCCAGATTGCAGTGTGAAGTGTGTAAATGTTTATTGGAGGTCCTACCATGATCATACAAATTGGGTATAAATACAGTGGTCACCACTGGCCTCCACGGTGACTAGTTGAACTGTAGAGATTTTTGGAAGAATGGAATTTATTCTTTTTCTCTCATTCTTTTTCTCCTCCATCTTTCACTCTCGTGGTGTAAAATCCGACAGGTTGGTGAATGAGAATGAGGTGAAACAATGGAAAGAGCAGGCAGAGAAGATGAGGAAAGGTAATGTACATGAGTCAGCCGTGACCTTTGCCCCTATTAAACACTCACACTGATTTCTAAATCCTGATCATCGACTCAATCCCTTTCGAAACAGGTCTTTATACACATCAAAGGAGTGTGTTTACACATCTGTCTCTTGTCTCAGCTTTGATTCTTTCTGTCTTTTTCTTTCTTTCTTTCTTCCTTTCTTTTAATCAATCAATCAATCAATCAATCAAATTAAACTTATCTCTACACATAAAGTAACAAAGTGTCTACTTTAGTGTGCAATTCATCCCTTTTTTTTACTTAAGATGCACATATGCTGAATAATACTTACATATGTCATACACACAAAAATTTTAATTCTGGATTTAAATTATTTTTGCAAATAATAATTTTCAGCATGATTGACCAACTAAAGAACTTCTCCTTCTCACAATTTAGCTTTTTAAGTTTAGATGACGGGTAACAGTTCCAAAAGTTTATTGCTCCGGCCAAAGCCATGAAGAGAAAGCAGCTCTTTACTGAATGCTCTGCCTCATGGCTTTAATTAAAATTGAACCAAACTCTTTTTTCACTCTGTTCGTCGCTTATGTATAAACACACAGATCACAATCAGGGATTTAGCAACTACCAACAGTAAAATGCAATGACTGGATCCTAAAGGATTAAATTAATATGAGAATGTAATTAGAAGAAAAGCTTCTTCCTCTCTTAAAACTCCTCTACAGAACCCAGCAACATGAAGGTTGTCTTTCAGAGACAGCTCTAACTCTCCAAGCTCTACTGTATCTCTTGAGGAATTCTTTATTTTCTGGATGTTCATCATATCTGTTCAGTAAATGGAGGTTTTGTGTGTAGAACACAGCGAGCTGCAGCAGAAGTTGGACAAGAAGGAGCGCGAGTGTGAAGTGAAGGCGCAGGAGAAAGAGGAGATGATGCAGACGCTCAATAAGATGAAGGAGAAGCTGGAGAAGGAGAACAACGAACACAAACTTACCAAACAGCAAGTGGCTTCACTCATGGCTCAGCTTCAGGAGCTCAGTACAGTATGTAAACACACAAACACACACACACACACACAAATAAAAAAATACATAAACAAACTCTTCAATGTGTTCCTCTCCTCTAGAGGGCAGTTGTTCCTGGAGCACCTTCTCATGTTCCTGAAACTCCTGGTGCTCCGTCTGCTCCTTTACCCTCAGCAGGGGGTCTCGCTCCTCCTCCTCCTCCACCTCCTCCGCCTCCTCCAGGTGGGATTCCTCCTCCACCTCCTCCTCCAGGAGCTCCACCACTTCCCCCTGGACTTCTGTTCGGTTCTCTTGGATTATTAGCGCAGAAGAAGAAGGACATTCCTCAACCTTCAAATCCACTTAAGTCCTTCAACTGGGCCAAACTTAGTGAGGTGAGTCACTGCGATGTACACTGCTGTTTTCAACACTTACACTGGTTCTCATATCGTCAATCAATCATAACAAAGAAGGCGGGATTTATCAGTAAAGGTGGGAAGCCTAACTTAACTTCCAAGTTGATGTACTTTTTCTTCTTCTGTTATATTAAGCAGATTAAACACTTCACAGTGAGCAGACCAACTTTGCACAGGTCAAAAAAATGACATCCAGATTAGATGCTTTGAGCATTCAAACACACGTCTTATCAGATCAGCATCCATCTACGCAATTAAGCCGGAATCCCAGATTGTTGAAAAATAATCCGTGTAAATGTGGCTGCTCCCTCTGATACCAATTACAGTTTCAAATGAAATGGTTTTGTTACTTTGTTTCCTTTTTCTGTTTTGAGCTTTAAAGCATTTGCAAGAAGTCTCTTTGCCATTATAGATTCACATTTGATCCATTTGAATCTTAAAACCTAATTAATTTTGGTAGGAAACAATCTCTTCGGTCTATTTAAACCAGACGTTAGGGTCTCCATATTTAATCAATTCCACTATAAACCAGATGTGAAGGAATGTTAAATCTGTGCTTTAGATGTATTTGGTACTGAAACTAATTACATTTAAATGATCAGTGTGTTAACAATAACAACAATTTCCCAGCACTCACGGGATGTGTTGTTGTGTGTAGAACAAACTGGAAGGAACTCTGTGGACAGAGCTGGACGATATCAGAGTGTTTAAAATTCTGGACCTGGAGGACATCGAGAGAACGTTTTCAGCTTACCAGAGACAGCTGGTACTGTACCACGATATGTGATGAGTATCATCTTTCACATATTTTACAACTCATTTGTAACTTATTCCCATGACAGCTTTATTATTTATCTAGCAATTATCCAATTTATTCACCATGCAAACAGCAGATATTTATATAAAACATTATAACACTAAAAAAAGAGAAATCGCCTCTGTTCTGGGAAAAAAATCATGTTATTTCAGTCTGTTACCCAGATGCTTGTCCTGTCGTACCATTTTATTGTTTTTTAATATCCCATAGTGTGTGTGTGTGTGTGTGTGTGTGTGTGTGTGTGTGTGTGTGTGTGTGTGAGTGTGTGTGCTATGTGTTGTTCAGTTGCTGAAGTTTGTCCTAGAAAAGAGTGATATCGACCTTCTGTAGAAACACAAACATGTACTGGACAGGATGGCCAAAGTGTGTGTCTGAGAGAGAGAGAGAGAGAGAGAGAGTATGGCTTTAGGTTTATAAAGTGTGTTTCATTTCATCTCTATCAGTCAAAAAAGTTTTTATGTTTTTACGCACACACACACACACACACACACACACACACACACACACACACACACACACACACACACCTAATTTACCCAGTATAAGTACCTAGTCTACCTAATACACACGAGTATCCAGGTTAGACATGTGACTAGAATATATGTCATCTATTAACGCTGGGGAGAAAAAACATAATTTGACGATTTATTTATTTTTTTTTTTATCCCAAATTTTTGATCAGCATTTATGCACAATTTTAGAATTTATGAATTACTGTATATTACCGTACAAATAAATTTTTAAATCACGGTATTATTATTACTTAAACCAACAAATTTTTCATTTGCATTAAGCAACTTTAAACATGCTTAAATATATATGTTTAGATGTATATTTGTAAGAATGTCTGTATGAGTATGCATGAATTATTTCAGCCTGTTTTTATTTATCAGGCTATTTTGTGTGCGAAAGCTAAAAATACATTCCAATGAAAACATTCTGTGACCTTCTGAGTTAACTGATATTTAGCCTGGTTGACTATATGTCTGTGTTTAATGTTTTTATGTTAGCTAAATCAAACAAACATTCTCTGTTTACTGCAATGATTAAAGTCTCTCAGACTAAATGAGGAAAGAGCAAGGGTTAATATGGGAAAGATCGAAAAACCTATGCAAATTGGCTGGTCTGCTTTTTTAATTATGAAAAGAAGAAATACTGTATGTTCACTCTGCAAAAATGTGTGAAGGTTGGCAGATCTGACTGTTTTTTTTCTTTAAATCACCTCATATGTAGTTAAATATGGACAGAAAACACTAAAGCCTCTGATATCAACATTGACTCTTATTAAATAATAATGCTTTAATAGTGTTTTGGTGCAACAGTTAAATATTTTGTTAAAAGCTTAGCATTAAAAAGTTAACAGGAAATGTATGTCTCTTTGCAGAAAGAGTCTGATGATGACGCAACCATAAAGAAAGTGAAAGAGCTGTCGGTTATTGATGGTCGCAGAGCACAAAACTGCAACATCCTCCTGTCACGGTGAGTCTGGAGCTCAGCACCTTACCACACACACACACACACACACACACACACACACACACACAAATCATCTTTCAGAATTTAATTTTTATATTAATATTGTTTAATATTAAAATGTTTAATATTTATTTTGTTATTAATGTAACCTGATATTACTTTTAATATTAGAATTCGTTTTATTATGTTTTATGCCATATTTTTTTTCAAGAACATCAAAATGATCCTTTTTTAAAAGTCAAAATTATTATGTTGATATTTTTGATATGTATTGAAAATCCAAGTCAAATTTAGAGTACAAAATAATATAGTCTATACAAAATAGATGTAAAAAAAACATTATATAGTAAATTATTATATATTAATTTTAAGTAAAGAAGGAGTTAAAAAAAAAAACAAGGAAAACAAAATCTTTATTTATTTTCCTTTCATTAAGCAATTTAAACAAGTCACTTGTTGCCTGAACAGAATGAGAGGGTTGAAATATTACGCCACAGTGCTCATTGTTATCTTTTAATATTTATTAATTGTTATCTAATAAACATTAATATTCAAAAAACTTCAATGGCAGGTTAAAGTTGACCAACGATGAGATTAAGAAGGCTATAATGAGCATGGATGAGCAGGAGGACCTTCCCAAAGACATGCTGGAACAGGTGATTAACTGTTATATAGCTGTTAGAAATGTCTACATACACTGCCTGGCCGAAAAAAAAAACATTTTGGAGAGGTCGAATTATTGATCAGCATCAAGCAAAGAAAACAACTAAGGAAATTTAAATTGACTGAAATGAACCCTTCACTACATTATCAAAACCTGGGAGGATAGTGCTGAACCGTCAACTCTGTGGATAAAAATGAGTCCAGTATGAGTCTATTTCAGAGTGATGGGGGTATCAGGGTACGAAGCCCATGAAGCGATGCATCCATCATGCATAGTGCCCACTGTACAAGCCTCTGGAGGCAGGGTTATAATTTGGGGTTGATTCAGTTGGTCAGGTCTAGGCTCAGTAACATTGTACTGTATGTGGCAATAGTTTCTGATTTTATTTAATCAACTGACAATCTGAATGCACTGAATGCACATATTATCACATCTATGGAGTTTTTCTTTCTTGATGGCATAGCACTCATATTCCAGCACTCAGCAGTTTGTGAAAGAGTAATTATACACACATGCTTAAATGTGAAACTGAGGCAGGATAGGTGAGGATATAGAAGGCTTCTGACCACAGAGCTGCTTTAATCCGAACTAGGAATGTTTTTTTTAATTAGAGTTTAAAGACTCTACAGGTCTCTCAGACTGACTGAGATTTCTCTGTCTTATAACTCCTAACCTTTTTGTGATGTGGTAAACGGTAGTGTGCTATTAGGAGTGTGATGATATATCAGTAGGGTTATATGAAATGGATAATAATCCAATGATGTTTGACAGATCATCATACTGTATACAGAACACAAAATCACTCATTTGTAATCATGTAGCACACGCCTTAACATAATTACATCATTAACATTTCTGGGTAGTTTTTTTCATTCAAGAGGTGGAGCAATCACAGATGAAGAGAAGTGGGCGGGGTCAGGCAGATTGACATTGAGCTGACTTGCAAATGAGAAGTGATACACCTAATGAAGACTTACCGTCTACTACTGTAACTTAATTTTAATCAGTTTAATTTATGTGTGTGTGTGTGTTTGTGTGTGTGTGTGGTTGCTCAGTTGCTGAAGTTCATCCCAGAAAAGAGTGACATCGACCTTCTGGAGGAACACAAACATGAGCTGGACAGGATGGCCAAAGCTGACCGCTTTCTTTACGACATGAGCAGGTACACCCACAATCCCGCAGTGCTGACACTGGAGGCTCTTTCCTCAAATTACACATCGCCTTACAGAAATCATTACAAAGGTTACATTTGAAGCAGCTTGTTTTGAACCCAACAAATGTTTATGTCCCAATTCACAGGATAGATCATTATCAGCAAAGACTGCAATCACTCTACTTTAAAAAGAAGTTTGCTGAAAGACTTGCAGACATCAAACCAAAAATCCAAGGTGTGTTTCTGCAGAAATATTTTTTAGCTTAAAGATATTTATTATTATTCATTATTTTAGTTATGAATATTTATGTATTTATAATTCCATATTAAGGTTTCACGGTGGCTTAGTGGTTAACAACTGGCATTTCCAAATTGCCCATAGTATGCGTGTGCCCTGTGATGTATTCCCTGGGATAAGCTCCAGACCTCCTATGAGCCGGTGTAGGATAAGTGTTATAGTTATAGAATGATTGAGTGAGAGTGAGTGAGTTAAAGATCATTACTCGGTTTATTCATAATCTTTAAATATAAATAGTACAGTGTAAATGAAATGCTTAAAATTAATTGTATTTAAATGATCCCTTCTTTAATAATTTCCTGAAAAAAATATTAAACATGCAAGTGCTATAATTATAATTATTAAAGCAGCCACATTGTGCTGATTTTTTCAGCTCTCAGTCAGGCGTCTACGGAGGTGCTGGGGAGCCAAAACTTGCGGCAGCTCCTGGAGGTCATCCTCGCACTCGGGAACTACATGAACAAAGGTCAAAGAGGAAACGCATACGGCTTCAGGGTGTCTTCGCTAAACAAGATCGCCGACACCAGGTCCAGCATCGACAAGTGAGGAGCGCAGCACATACAAACGCACTGACAATAATCCCTTCAGGTCTTCATTGTTTACTGTTCTCTGATCTGTGTGTGTGTGTGTGTGTGTGTGGTTGTGTGTGCAGGAACATCACTCTGCTGCATTACTTGATCATGATCCTGGAACAAAAATATCCCAAGGTGGTACTGTTTCATGAGGACCTGCAGAATGTCCCGGAAGCTGCTAAAGTCAAGTACAAGCTTCTAAACCACACACGCACGCACACACACACACACACACACACACACACACTATATTGTGTGTATATATTTTACTCCTTTTAATGCTATATTTCACTCTTTTAGCATGACAGAGCTGGAGAAGGACATCAACAGCCTGCGCAGCGGCCTGAAGAGCGTGGAGGTGGTGAGTAACACACCCAGGGACAGACATGCATATTTTTTAATCTAATGAATTAAATACATAATTTCACACTTAAACCCTTCTACATCACTCAAACACTTACAGTAATCATTTAATTCAACAATGAAGTGTGTGTGTGTGTGTGTGTGTGTGTGTGTGTTTGTGTGAGCAGGAGCTGGAGTACCAGAAGACTCGTCCCACTAACTCAGGTGATAAGTTTGTGTCTGTGGTCAGCCAGTTCATCACTGTGGCAGGATTCAGCTTCTCTGAGGTGGAAGATTCACTGCAGGACGCCAAGGAGATGGTAAAACTTACTGACGAATTTATGGGGCAATGGAGAGAAGGATGAGATCATTAGGCGTGTACTGTATGGGTAGATTAACAGGGTAGGACTGTTAGAGTGTTCAACTGACAGGAAAATGGATAAATGAATAATGCAGAGTGTGGATAAATGGATGATGGATGAGTGATTAAACTGGATAGATAAGTTGTTAAACTGTTAGACTGATGGATGGATGACTGTTAGATTGACAGGATGGATGAATGGATAGTTAAAAACTAGACAGAACGGGGCCTCCGAGTTGCGCAGTGGTTGATCCCTGGGTGATGCTGTTATCTCTCACAGTTGGAGGCCTAGAGAGAGCTGATTGGCTGAGCTCTCTCAGAGGGGAGGGATGAGAGGTACTTTGTGCTCCAACATTAATCACGGCCCTACAGCCAATCAGGGGCGTCTGTGAGGTGGCGCACGTGGAAGGAGCGGCTAGCGCTTTCCTTTCGAGTGTGTTACTCCGCGTGAGCAAGCAGTCCGAAAAGATGCGGTCGGCTGGCGTCATGCGGTTCGGAGGAAACACATGATAGTTTTCGGCCCTCCCAGCTGAGTGATCGTAGTAGTAGCCTTAATGTGGGAGCCCCCTAGTGACAGGGAGGAATTGGCCACGACTAAATTAGGGAGAAAATCTGGGAAAAAAAAAAAAACTATACAGAACTGTCATTTAGACTGATAGGATGGGTAGATGCATGAATGTATGTATGGATGGTTGGATGAATCAGTGGATGGGTGGGTGGCTAAATGAATAGATGGATGTATGGATGTATGGATGAATTGAATGGGTGGATGGATGGATGGTTAAACAGTTAGACTGACAGGATGGATGGATGGATCTATGAATCCATCCATAGATAGGTTGAGGATAGATGAACGGGTGGACACATAGATAAATTGTATGGATGTTGTTGTGGCAAATCTTTATCAGATCTTACCAAACTCAAACCAAGAGTCAAATATGGGACCTTTAATACAGTACTAATAATCATCATAGATTTCGATTTTAAATTTCGAGTGACAAAGAGCACCTCACCAGACCTGTGATAATATACGTATACATTATGGATTAGTAATAATAGTTTGATTAATTAATTAATTAGTTAAGTATTATTAATAATTAATTAATAAATTAATAATTAATATTCAAAAAAGTTACAACCTTTATTGATGAATTTTGGTTAAGTAGTATAATATAGAGTGTAGTAAGGGATAGTAATGTATTTGATTATTGATCTCTTTGTTTCTTAGCTTTAACAAAGGGAAGTCTGATTATCTGTGCTCCGTGTCCAGAAAAAATGGAACTGGAAGTTATTTTACTTTTTCTAAGCGTCTCCCAAAAATCTTTTGGTTTCCCAAAAATTTCCCACAGTGTAGAAATAGATGGATAGAAAGACAGGAAAGTATAGGTGTACAGTATGACAGACTTATTATGGATTGATGATAAATGTGTGAGGACTAACTCACACATTTGTTATAGTTTTGTTATAGGTTCCTTAGAACTTTTGACCTTAAGTGTGTAGATCACAGTGTAACAGTAAAATGTTCTGTGTGTATACACTCTTTGTGTGTACAAATCTTCCACCTGTATATCATTAGTTACATACAGAGGATTTGAAGATGTTGTGTATTATTGCATGTGACATGTGTGTTTTTCTTACCGCTCTTATGTGTGGAACTTGAGATGTTCCTCCGTAACCGCGCTGCTTTCGGGCCGATCGTGAAACATCTGAAATACTGCCTGAAGAACATAAATCAGAATTCAGAGCTCACACTTGGTTTTATTGGGGTCCTCCCAGAACTGCTGAAAACACACTAACGCACACACACACACACACACACACACACACACACACACACACACACACACACACACACACACACACAGACTTAACCAGGTCTCACAAACACAGATCCATTTCAAAGCACACTTTTTTTTCAAGTTAAGGAGGCACATGGAACAGATTTGTGTGCAGATGTGAATTTAAAGCGTTTTTTTATGTGGGTCAAAGAAAAAGAGAAAAAAAAGCGGGTGTTTTTGAAAATGCTTACACAATTGACTTTATACAAACTATGTATTTGGTTAAAAGCTAAATTTAATTAATATAGCTACAACAACAATCTGTTGCTTTTTCATGTTTTGACCAATTTTAGAGTCAATACATGCTATTATAGTAAAATTAGAAGTGGCTGGAGGTGATAATAATATAAAATAAACATAGATTAAACATAGAATAATATTTTTCTTTATTTGTTTATAAGACGTGTTATGTATTATGAAGCCCTACAGACTTTATTTACAGTATGCCGTTTATCTTTGATGATGATTCTTGTAAATATCCTGTATTTCACTTTAAACTGACCAATCGCACATCACAGAACTAAAGGGGGTGGAGCTTATATCAGATAATGGACAGAACCTACTTATGTAACTACTGAAAATAAGTACTAATAAGTTAATATCTTCTTCTTTACTTTATCTAACACAATACATTTTGTAACTATTTTTTTGTATTCTGTGATATACAGTGGTACATCAACATACGAATTGAATCCGTTCTCAAGGCGAGTTCTTTAGGCAAAATGTTGTATTGCAAAATGCATTTTCACAATGAAAATGTAATGTAAATGTAAATGCAATGCAGATAATCCGTAGCTCCCTTTTCTTCTTGCTACCGTCCTTGATAACTTTCTGGAACCCATGGTGCTGACTTCACTAAATCTTGCACAAAATGCAAAAAAGCCCACAACAAAATTAATATTAATAATTAAATTAATTAGGAAACTCGCTTCGGCAAAAAAAGTTTTGGCCCCAGAACTTACGCAGAACTTAGCCAGTATTTGGTTCGGTTCGGTTCATTCGCTTGCGTGCTGAAAAAGCTTCATATGCCGAGGCGAATCTCTTACAAAATGTCAGTTCTTAAGGCAAAAATTTCCGATGCGGGGGATATGTATGCCGAAGTTCCACTGTACTTGTTTGTCTTCAAAACCAGACGTTACGGACAGCAGAAATGGGGCACTGAACTGGTTTAGACAGTAATCTACGGTAATAAGAAGAATGCAGTATCTAAAACTGAGTCTTGCTTTAAATCCTCACTACTGTACTCCTCTTCAGTTCCAGAAGACAGTGAAGGTGTTCGGCGAGGAACCCGGCTCGACACAGCCTGACGATTTCTTCAAGATTTTCGATCAGTTCCTGCAGGCGTTCGCCGAGGCCAAAGAAGAAAACGAAAACATGCGCAAACGCAAGGAGGAAGAAGAGCGCAGGGCTCGTCTGGAGGCTCAGGTGCAGTACAATAAAATAATTGTTGTAATTTACGACCTCATCTGTAACTTTTAGAGCATGCCCTTAGAGATACTTTTCTCTGAATATTGTTATAACAATGGGTTTATACTTTGACTTGATTTAGAGTGTTTCTCAGAAATCCTGTCCGATTAGCTCAATCAGTATTAATTATAATACTATATATTATATTGTATATTAAACATGACTTTATAATTATCCTCTTTCTATATATTTTTTAGCTGAAGGAACAGAGGGAAAAGGAGCGAAAAGCCCGTAAAGCGAAGGAGAACTGCGAAGAGGACGGCGAGTTTGACGACCTCGTCTCTGCTCTCCGATCCGGAGAAGTGTTTGACAAAGATCTAAGCAAAATGAAACGCAATCGCAAACGACCAAGCACACAGAACCTCGAGACGAGCCGAGAGAGACCAATCACCAAACTCAATCTCTGAGCTAATGCTAAACTAAAGAAAAAATTCATTCTTAGTCAGGCTATAGTCAGAGCAGTCAAGAAGGAAAAAGACTGTAGAACTTTGCACTATTGTGGCCTGCTGGCTAAATGGCTAATTAGCCAGTTGTAAGAAATTAGCCAAAATCGGGGGGAAAAAGTGTCAGGAGACACGTGAATGCTGGATGTTACACACAGCAACTCGGCTGGATTTTATCAGTGTTAAAACTGATGTAAGGTGCAGTGCACTGTGAGTTATAAACATGCTTCCTATGTGTGAAAGTGTCATATGAACAATAAAAGAGACTTTAGCTAGAACAAACTCAAAACGTTCTAGCACTTTCTTATGAAAACTCGTTTCCTGATGTTTTAGACAAAAAACATGCTAACGTGGTTCCCTCTGGTGGTGAAGTTGAGATATTGCACAACCTTAAGCTTCCCAAATTGAAGATCACAGATAATTTATGTTTTTTTTTTTTTTTTTTTTTTGTGTGTGTGTGTGTGTGTGTTTTTCTCATTTTGAAATAGGGACTGACTTGGTGTGTGTGAAAGAGGAAAAGAGCATGTTTGTTCTCTCAGTGTTAGTGTGTGCATTCAAATTAGTAGTGACACAAAACACCGGACCCACTGGTTAAAGATTGCGAGCGTGTGGGTGTGTTTTTTTTCTTCTAGGATGACCATATTTCAATTTTCAAAGAAGAGGACAGTCGGGACAGGAGGTACACGGACACCCACTTTGGGCTGTGGGTGGAAGGATCGGAATGGGGATGGGGGGTGTAAATACTTCACTACTGTAAATCACAACCATGAAATTGTGTTACTGAACTTAAACACATAAAGTAATAACATCCTTTCCATTTTGCTTTTTGGCCCTTGATAGAAGGGAATATAATAACAAACAAATAAAAAAAAATGGTTTAGCATTTAACACCTTTTACATGACTGTTTCTTTTCAAAACCACAAGTTAAAGTAAAATAAAAAATAATTTCAGTCCTCCTGATGTTCTCTGGTATACTTTCCTGAGGAACGAATCTTTCCTAATAGTCCCTGATTACCAATCAAGTAGGAATAAAAGTCTTTGCAAGACATGTGTTGAAAGTTGTACTGTGTGTACAGAAACCCCTTCAGTGACTCACCAGACAAGTGACAGTTTTTTCCTTTGACAAAAAGGAATGCTTTCAAGGCAGAAAACATCTGTAGCAGACTCACAATACCTGGGAATAATGGCAGCATGATGTTAATATTCTCAATATTGACATCTACGAAGAGTGTCTGTCTCATAATGAACACAATTGTTCAAGAAGTGGGCTGGGCAGCCCACACCAATGAATGACTTGTTCTGCAATTACCTCTTTAAGTTTGCGGTTTAAGGTTGCACTCTTTCCTTTTTCATCACACCAGGTTCCCTCGAACATTGTATTGCAGTTTTCACCTGTAAAAACCTGAAAGAATTTCTTTCCTTCCCTGTGTATTTTTTTATGTATTGTGTGATCAGCTGACTTATTTGGGATGTTTTTTAACTTCGACTAATTTACTTTGTACTGTATTCCACAATTCTTCCAATCAAAATACTGAATAAGCAGAGGGAATATTTTTATAGCAACATGGTTGCTTTCATCAGTAGCAACCCCGCATAAGGTATGTCTTCCAGTGCTTTCAGAGCTATGTTGACCCAATGTGGCGCTATCACAGCATTAACAATTGCTTCATTGCTACAACATGGAATAGGTACAATGGTACCTTAGCATACAAATTTAATCCAAGTTTAAAGTTCCTAAGGCAGGAAATCTGTCACCCAAAAATATTTCCAATGTTAACAATTTCCAACTGTATAATCAACATATACCCATGGTTCCTATGGTATCACAACTTCTTGCACAAAATGCAAAATACAAAAAAAACAACAAAACACAAAAGAATATGTAAACTTGCTTCTCTTGGCTTTCTACTGAGGCAAACATGTTTTGAACGGCTCCTGGACGTACGTCAACTGTGCCGTCGTTCAGTTCAGCTCGGCTCGGTTGCTTTGATGCTGAAAATGCTTCACATGCCAAGGCAAATATCTTGCAAAATTTTAGTTCTTAGGGTTCAAATTCATAAGTTGGACCATTTGTATGCTGAGATACCATTATATAACCTGAAAAAAAAGAAAATATGTTTGCTTAAGAAAAATGGTAAGTTGCTCAGATATAAGGCAAACACTTCAGAATGTGGCTGTGCGACTAACATCAATCAAACTTAAATGCAGATTTGCCTTATAGACCAGCTCAGTTCAGTTTGAGGTAAAGGAAAAGTTGTCAGTTTTATGTTTTGCAGGATTTTTCCCTTCCCTTCCCTTACCACTAAGCCACTGTGCCGCCAAAGTGAAATCATGGCAGGTATTTTTTGTGTACATCACTCTGTTTATTCATATCTGTACAAATGTAAATACTGTCTTATAAATAAGATGCCACTATGATTTTATTTTTACGACACATAATTGTATTGTCGGCGCTGTTGAGAGCACTGACAGTTCTTTTTTCTTTTTGTATCTGGGTTTTGTCACTGTCCCCTTTATTAAAAACAGTAAAAAAGAGTACAAATAATAAATTAAAAAAAACTATACTGTGAGCTCATTTGATTTGTTTATTGACTTCAGATCCCAGGAACACCAAAAAAACAAAAACAAAAAAAAAAAACACTTAAACCCTCATCTGTGCAGCATGAATTGGTTATGGTTACATTTAGGAATTAAGCATTTTCGCAGAACTGCAAAATATGATGATTATAATAATAGCAAAATGTTATTATTACAATACAAAAAACAGTTAGCCCTAAGAGTAAAAAGTATAACAGGTTTTCAATTCTGTATTTTAAGTTTTTATTTAGTGTACATTTTGGTGGTCTAATATGTGCTTGCTTAACACATAGTTCCTGCTTTTAGGGGGAAAGTTTTTTTTTTTTTTTAAGATACGCATCATTTGGACCCTTTAATATTACTGCAAACAAAACCCTGTAAAGTGATCAGTGTGAATTTCCATTAATACCACACAAGTTAACAGCACAAAGTCCAAATGAATGGTCCTTGCTTTCCTCCCTTACAGCGTGACGTGTACTCCTATGATGATGGGACCCTTAATGATCCAATCAACAGCAAAGAAACCCGTTATTCTTCTGTATATTAACTGAGTTAGTGTGCAGCACAAATTCAAAGTTTTCAACTCTCTCATTATTTTATTTTTAATATTTTAACGAGTCAATTGTTGTTCATAATGGGTTCATTTTTATAGTTATGTTCTTTTAAAATAGTTCGAATGGGAACACTTTTTTCCTGGGGAACAGCAGAAAATTCACTAAGTTCTTTATGTATAAACAATTATACAATTTATAGCTTGTAGCTCCAGTCGATAGCTGAGGAATCCAATGTAAAACTACAAGCAAAAACTGTCGGCTGAATTCATTTTAAGCCTAAATCCTCTTCCCTTGAAGCCTTTCAAAAATGAAAAATAACATGGAAAATTAATTAACACAGTTTGTACTTTGTTGGATCAAAAGTCATTTTTATTGTGTGAAAAGTTTCCTTGTGATGCGTTTAACAACAGTTTCTGTTTTATATCACTGTGCATGCCTTGTGTGCACAAAACATCCAAAAGTAATTTATAGTTTATGTAAAGTGTGTGTGTGTGTGTGTGTGTGTGTGAGAAAGAGAGATAGAGAGAGGGAGAGTGTACTGAAAATGTAAAAAGATCAAAGCAACATGATTAAATAAAAAAAAAAGCAAATAATTCAGTTCTTGTTTACACTTTTGTTCCTTAGTGCAATGAGGAAGTCTTCGCTCTCGCATGAGGAAGGGAGACGGGGAGAATCATAACACCCTAAAGCCTTAATGCCCTGACAATGTAGAAGTGTGCACTGTAACAGTGTAACATTATAGTTAATCAGCTCAAATGTAACACTGTAACATTGTGACATTGTAAACAGAGACAGTAGTGGTAAAACTGTAATGTTTTAACATTATAAAGGTATAACACTGTGAGTTAATAACAATTTACTGTATAGCCGTAAAACCATAACCCTGTAACAGTGTAACACTGAAACGCTGTAATCTTGTTCGACAGTAACAGTATAACACTGTAATGTCACACCACTGTAACATGGTAATCCTGTAACACTGCAATAGTGTACCACTGTAACACAATCATCGTTGAACTCTATAGTATTGTAACAGTGGAATGCTGTGGCAATGTAACTGTAAAACGGTTTAAATGCCTACATTGCAAGCATTCAATCACATGACCAGAACAGAAATGACCAACTTGCATTACCCGAATAAAAAAATTATAGGGAATTAAAAACTTTTTTAAAAATTTGTACTTCATCACAGACATTTAGTGGGAATAATTTTAGTGATTTTCACATCCTAACCTGCTTTTACAATGTCATTTATGTTCTGCCCACAAAAATGCACTGCACATTTCAGGTAACTGTGTCATTTTGATAAAGAGAGATGTTAAAGAAAGTGAAATGTGTTACACCATCCCCACGTCCCCCTTCAGGTTAAAGCTCTATAGGCCCACGAAAATGTTACTTCTTGATTCGTCCACAGTGTTGTGGTGCGATTGCGCGCACCCTGGTGTCTAGTTTGGCACTTTAAAAAAAAAGAGCGATACAAACTGATGCAAATGATGTATATACCACTAGTCCACCAGTCAAATGTTAAATCAGAGACTGGTATTCGCCGTGTGGCGTTTTGGTTCGTGTCCGATCTCGGTGGCTGTGTCAAGTTGTGCGTCCGTGCAGAAAAACACAGCAGGGTTCTTGCATGCCCACATTGCTACTTCTCCACCGTTAGCTGGGCTTGAAGACGACACTCTACTGTTTCCTCCAGCACGTGTTCCTGTTATGTAGCGCTCTCGTATTGCGTGCGACCGTGACGCAGTTCGACTGCGTGTTCGAGTCTGCGCAGACAGATAAGCAGCGACGTTTCTAGTCCTGTATCCTTCCTCACGGCTGCGCCCCAGCAGCATGGAGATGTTGGGGTTTCTCATGGCATAAATGAGTGGGTTGATGGCACCATTGGCCCAGGCCATACACACGGCTACGGCGTCCATGGCCGGATTAAAGGCGTAGTTTCCGATTGCAGTGACGATCCCCATCAGGCAGTACGGACCCCAGCAGAAAATGATGAAGACGATCATGATGAGTACGGTCGTAGCCGTCCTCATCTCGCTGTAGAAGCGGAGCAAGTGTGCGTACGTGGTGACCGGTCGCACCCGGATCTCGGAGAGACGCACTGTTTTGCAGATGTTATAGTGGCAGAAACACATAAGCGCAAATGGAAGGAGGTAGCACACGACGATGAGGGACACACTGTACACCGTCCCCATGCGGGACGTCCCCGAGTGGAAAACGTACATGCAGTGGTAAAATCCACGTTTGTGAATGACCAGGTGTTCTGATGTCCGTATGAGGAGATACCACGGGAAAGAGAAAATCACAGCTGACAGCCAGACAGCCACCAGCAGCTGGATGGCCTTCTTCCTTCCAATCTTCTCCTGCGGTTGCCTGACAATAGCGTAATACCGATCGAAGGAGATGAGCGTCATGGTGAGAGTGGAAATGATCCCAAAGCAGGTGTTAAAGAACCCGTTGGCAATGCAGAAGCGCTCACCAAACATCCACACACCATCCTTACTGAAGAGCATGATGAAGGAGAAAGGCAGGCAGAGCACGGCCGTAAGGAAGTCCGACAGCGAGAGGGACATGATGAACGCGTTGGTGACTGTCCTGAGCTGACGGTGTTTGATGATCACGATCACCACAGCTGAGTTTCCCAAGCTGGAGAGCAGGAAGATGGCCAGGAGGAGGAGAGCCTGAGCAGCCACGGCTATGCCCCACAGCACCGAGCTTCCCTCTGAGACCTCCAGCGGCGTCGCTCCAGATGTGCTGTTTACAGCTGTGATCTGAGGAGACAGAGAACTCGCCATCCCTGTTTCCCAGATCAGGGCCGAAGTTGACACGTTGTCTGCCGCTGTGGTCATGTCGCTGCCTCTCACATCCATCGGATACGATCGAGGAGAAGCCACACGGCTGGAGAGGACTCATCCCTTTCACAGTAACGTGCTGAATCTCAGCCTTAGAAAGGAGACCCTGGATTATTAATACATAAATTAAAAGCTGTTCCCTCCAACCCTGAGGCACCCCTGATGACACTCTGAAGTCTTCTCAAACAGATCGTCTCCTTCTGCAGGCTCATTTTCTGTATTCCTTTGCTCTG
Organism: Clarias gariepinus; assembly: GCF_024256425.1. NCBI lineage: Eukaryota > Metazoa > Chordata > Actinopteri > Siluriformes > Clariidae > Clarias > Clarias gariepinus. The sequence goes on from NC_071112.1 coordinate 27,194,333, forward strand.
ATGAAGCAGCAGCAGAAGCACAGTCTTATTTGTGCATGTTGAGATGGACATTGTGCAGCTCCCCTCCTCCGGCTCTGTTCAGGGTTGCCAGATTGGAGAACTGTTTCATAGCCACAATGCTATAACAACCGGGACAGCAATCTACTTCTATTACTGTGAAATTACTACAATGCACTTTTCCACTTTTTTTTATTTGTGGAAATAAAAGTGCCAAATTTAAAAGGCGGTTAAATCAGATCATAAACAAAGCATTTATATATAAAAAAAGAAAAAGAAAAAAAACACACACACCTATATAAAACTTTTTTATTATTATTAAATCTGTCTGCATATACATACAATAATGACAAATAATTCAGATTTAAACAATATATATAATATAAATATATTATTCAAGTTTTTATAAGTAATATAATTTAGAAAAAATACATATAAATAGGCTATTTTTAGTTATATTTCTAAATTATAATAATATTTATAAAGACGTTCTATTGAGAATATCCAAGCACTAGTGAAACGCTGGTTTAATGTTTTTATCTGGGCTTGGAACCGGCACAACACAGTTTGGGCATTGGGTGGGAATCGAACCTGGTTCTTCCAATCCACCAATGCCCGTCATGTGACAGACGAGTATAATATAAAGAAATACAAATAAAATAAATAATTTTCCATTTTAAATGATTTAAATTCTGACGGAAATACCAAAGTAACACAACGAAATGTAAAATAATAAAAAATATCGCTGTCAATATTTTCACCAGGGTCAAAAGACGTTGTCTTGAAACACAATATTACGTAAATGGGATTTGACCGGAACAACATGGCAACCAAAGTCTTGCGTTTAAAATCTGTGATGTGGGGAAGTGTTACCTTGACAACAGAGCTCCGTTTTTATTGGCTCGTAGTACTTAGTACTCTACTGAATAGCAGAAGGCTTTCTTTTCCATGCTGCGGTGTGAGGTTTCACCTTTTTTTTAATTTAAATTTATATTGTTTGAAAAAAACATGCTGTATCACGGAACTGTTGGATCCTGACTTGTGAAACATCTGTCTATTATTTTTTGTCGATATTGCTGTCCTTGTATGTTTTTTAAACAATAAAATAATAAAACAAATATTAACCAACGCAAATGAGATCAATTTAAGCAGACAAACACACGAACTAAAATATGATGATCATAAACGTTTTGGGCCATCCCCGTGCTCACGCAAATGCTGTTGCTAGGCAACCCAATACTATTTTAGAATAAGAGTCACTTCGTCGAGTTGGCCGCTATTATTATTATTATTATTATTATTGAATACATTTTTACGAAATTACTTCGGTCTAATTTAAAATAAAATTACATAAGTAAATAACCTAAAAAAACCACCAAAAATGACCAAACACAAATATTAAATATACCTTAAAATATATTAAATTCCATGACTAATAGTAAAAGTTTTCTTTATTTTGTTAGATGTTTTGTCCTGTTTTTATAATCTGGAATGGTCCGGTTCACTAAATGTTTTATTAAGATTTCTATTTCTATTGTTTCTGCGTGAGTTAATTTCTAAATTTTATATGTGCCGAGTACATGAGACTTATTTTAGTCCAACTTTTATTATTTATTACAAGCATTAGTACCCGTCGGTGGTTAAAAAGTTTGTAGAAACAGTTAAAAAGCTAAAAATAAGCTGATCAGTTTTAATAATAATCATAATTTAATCAGTGATATTATTATTATTATTATTATTATTATTATTATTATTATTATTTTGATTTCACTGGGTGCAGGCTAAACTTCAGGCAGATATCTAAGTACTGTAGAAGTTTCACAAAAATTCTGTCCAGCCAGTTTTGTGGGATGCTGTGACAAAATCTAACAGAAACGTGCAGTAAATATATCTTTGAAAGAACTAGTTCTGACTAAAGTAAAGACAAACAATATGATTATAACAAATAAAATTAAAATATTTGATATTTAAATAATTTATTCTTTTAATTATTTTAAACCTTTGTGTGGTGTTCATATTTTTGTTATTCAGCCAATGTTCATGGATTTGGTGGACCTGCGGCATTTTTGGGTCTTTAATTTAACACAATATATTATATATTAAAATACTCAACAGATGTTTACTTCATCCTTATTACAAGCAAACTTAACAGGATATATAGTTAATGTTTGCTCTTTTAACAGTGCTGCTCATTTTGTATTTGATTTTTTTTAAAATAAAATGTAACGCTGTAGTATTCGGCTGTTCCCGGCAAGGGGTCGCCACAGTGGAATATCCAGTCCGCACAACTAACTTGGCACAGGTTTCACGCCGGATGCCCTTCCTGACGCAACCCTCCCATTTATCCGGGCTTGGGACCGGCACTGTGTCCAGTGGCTGGGGGGTTTGTGCACTGGCTAGGAATCAAACCCGGGCCTTCCGAACACTGGCTGGAAATCAAACACAGGCGAATCAAACCCACCCAAAACACCTACCATTAAGCCACCAGTGCCCTTTTTAATAAAATGTAATAAAAAAGAAAAATTAATAATATTCAATATGCGTGGAAAAATTTACAAATTTACAAATGAAGCAAGGTTTTTCTTAAGTATTAATATTTATTTATTCAAAATTAATTAGAAAAATAACCCACTTATGTCAGTTTACACATCATTGTCACTCTAGACAACATAATCAGCCCCACTAAACACATTGCCTTTTCATACCAGCCCATACAACACACGAGGGGCAGAGTTTTACTGTGTGTGTGTTGCATGTGTACTTCTTGCATGTATATTGTCTTTTTCTGTCCATCTTGGGTCCACACAGTTCACAGCGCTTCTTCTTTTGGTTGCTGCTGGCCGCAACCTAGAATAATAAAAATATCATAAATTTTCCTTAACACCTAATATTTACTTAACCCCTCCCTCCCTCACAAGGCATGAGTGTCAGACATATACTACAATAGCATCACACACAAGTTTTTGCAGCTGTATTATATTGCCCACCCCTCCTTTTGTGGCATTATACACCATGATGATCTCTGGTTTCTGTAGCTCCTGGCCACAGATTCTCCCATCCCTGTACAGTGTACTCATCAGTACCACATTCTTGCCTTTTTTTGTCGCACAAAAGGTTTTCACACTTTAATTAGCCCCGTACATCCTGAATTTGAAAGACGAATTAATCGTATCATTATTCTTTTGATAAAAATGTTTTTAATCGGGTCCCACATAGCAAATGGGGAAATAAAATAAAAATAATAGTTTACCGTCTCTCCAGTAACTCGGCTCACCGTTAAGAATCGGCTCCCAAATAAATTATATAATTTTAAAGTTTAAAGTATCTTTTATTCTACTCTATTCGCGTAAGTATTTAAACCTGTTTAATAAAATCTAGCCTCTTTAGGATAAGGAGTGAACAAAACAGATCATATTTATTAAACGTGTCATATATATGTTTTTTTTTTTGACTCGAAAGAGCCAACCGATTCAATGAGTCGACTTTGCTGTGATCGACTCATCATTACCAGAGACTTTACTGAGTCAGTTAAGTTTCAGCTCGCGCCGTTGCTAAGCTACTTGTTGGCAAATGTAGTTAGCTAAACTAGCTTCAAAAAATCTTCTCTATAAAAGCTGGTGGATCTACAGTGGTGTAATGGGTATGTATACACCAAAGTAGCAACCATTCTCTTAAATGACCGCAAAACTATCTACAGTTTGAAGTATATTTAGGGGGGAACAAGTAACGTTAATGATAGCTAGCTGGCTATCATGGTAATATTTTTTACACCTGTTTTTTGAAAAAGCCTTTGCAATTGGTTGTTTGCCAGGAAGGCTGCACGAGCAGTTATTTGATTGGGTTGTTTGACGGCATTACAATATTAGAAGCCAATCCTAGTGCAAGGGGCGGGATCTTTTGACGGATACGGGTGGAAAATAACAACAAGCTAGCTCGCTCGGGCTCTCTGTCTAAGCTAAACCCTTAAAAACAATTTCTTAAACATTTCGTTTACACGACGTTCGTATTAATTGCTAAAAGAACAGTAGGAATTTCGATTTAGGAGTTTCGTTTTTATATAAAATATAACAGAAATGCTTAGAAAACCCCAGGATAGCTAGCTAATCAGCGAGTTAGCCATCATGCTAGGTGACTAGCCTAGTTGAGAAATTTGACTAATTATTTATGGTTGTGTGTTAATGCAGCTGTGGCGATGACTTCAACCTGCCCGGGCCTTTACTGTGGAAAAAGCTTCATTAACGGGACAATTGGAGAATGTGGGGTAAGTGGCTTATTATTATTATTATTATTGTTGTTATGTTGTTGTCACATCTGAGAGGTACAGAGCTCCACCGGAGACCAGAGTTTCATTCTGTTAATGACATCAAACTGTTGAGAGTAGCAATGAGGCCTTGCATCTCCAATAAATTTGAGTCCCGCCTTAAGTCTGTGTGCATGGATTTTGCATGTTCTTTATGCAATGAATGAATATTCTTGTGTGAAATGTAGTGTATGTCACTTTTTTTTTTAATGACATATCTATCACAAGTTTTGTGTTAATGTAAACATTTCCCTCCCTGCAGTGGGTGTCTTGCTCTACAGTATCTGCTCGTTAGCAGTAAATGTTATTTATCATTGTGTTTTTAGAGATCGAATGAATTCAGATGTAAATCATGATTCTTAATTGTGCCAAATCATGCATCACAATGCTGATCAGGCCTTCTGAGTGGTGCAACAGAAACACATTTTATGGCCTACGTTAACAAAATTTGCATGTTAAATATGCCTTTACCTTCAAACTTTGCAAGGAAGTTAGTCTTAAAACCCACTTATTACACACGATTACACCTGCCTCAAAACATCCAGTGGCGGATTTAGCAATTTGGGGGCTCAAGGCGGTCATGGATATGGGGCCCTCTGCAGTGCTTTTTTCAAAAGTCTTACCTTAAACTTCCTTTCGTTCGTCATCCCACAGCAATCTTATCCAGCTGTCTAGAACAGCACAATAGAAAACAAAAAAACAACAGAACATTAACAGATTAACTAATGCACAGACAATTTTCTACAATTAAAATGTAACTCATTGTCAGTTTACATATCTGTTAGTTACCTTTGTATTTCAACATGATCAGCAGATTAATAGTTGATGATTGGCCTCTGTCTTCTATGCTGTTTCACTAAAGTAAGAAAACCCCTGACAGGTCAATGGAGTGACACAAATAATATCAAAGAATACTTATTAAAATGATTACCTCTTATCTTTATCCTTGCCTTCCCGTCTTTGTCTTACTCTTCAGTCTGTTTGTCTATCTGTCTTCTTCTGTCCCTTTAATGCTTTTAATTTTATGTTTTTCTCCTGCTACTTGACTGCTTTCTTTTTGTCCTTCCAATCCTTTTAATGCATTTTACTGTTTCTCTTCGTCATCACTATATTAACTTTCCTCTTTTGCATTTTTTCTTTGCATCTCTCTCCTCCTTTCCTATTAATTTTATTTGATTTGGATGTCTCTCTCTTTCTCCTCAAATGTTTTTTTTCATGTCTTACTTTCTCTTCTCCGCTTTTGGTACTGTATTTCTCTAGCTTTATTTCTTCTCCCTGTTTTTTTTATCATTTACTTTTTTAAAATAGTCTTCCTTTATCAAATGAGATTTAGTGGGTGGGAAAAAACATACGAATATTATGGTGTTGGATTAAGAGTAATATGAAAATAATGTTAATTAAAAAATATTTTAAATAATAGTCTCATTGTGTGCATGGCTGGGGTAAATAGTGTAAGCCAAGACACTAAAATCTGGCTTTGCAAGCTCTGGCTTCAACACACTTTGTTATATCTGACTCCATATCCACTGAATTTCTGACTTCGTGCTCAATTGAGAGATTAGCAAGTGCAGACAGCCTCTCTTGTGACATTGTTGACTTGAAGTAACTTGTGACTATGCACAAGCGTAAAAAAAAATTGTTACCTTTGCCAAAGATCCTGATAATAGTCTGTTCTCCTCCCGTTATTTTCGTTTTTTTATGCACCACTTGTAACTTCGTTTCATGGCTGTAGATAAAAGTCTCCCGCTCCGCAATCAAACTGCAGTGAATAACTTTCCGCTTTCGTCACAGAGAATGTACCATTGTAGTGTGTGTTTGGGGGGGGTCATGGCGTAGAGGCTTTCTAATGCTATTTCAGCAAGTGGATTTTAATTATTTTTAAATGGTAAAAGTGCTGATTTAAAACTACTTAGTTAGGCTTAAGTCATGGGGCTGTGGCAGTTTTGGGCTCTATGTTCTAGTTCTAGTAGGCTCTACTTTTGCCTAATGGTAACGCCGCCTCTGAAAACACCACAAAACAAGCACGATAGAGACTGCAATTGATCAAAACATGCTCAAGACTTCGGAGGCGGTAAAACGTCACATTTCTTTGTAATCTTACAGGTTGTATGTACACTGTAAAGCATTCCCACACCAGCATCCCATGTGGTAGGAGTAAATTATTTTCTAAATTTTATTAGAAATAGTAAATATGATGGGTGACAGAATGAATTAAAATGTTGAACGCTTGTATTGTAGCATTAGTTTTCTAATTTGAAAAAAGAAATGGCAGCATTTAATTACTCATGTTCCATTCAGTTGTGAAGCTGTTGAACAATATTTATTGATTTAAAAATAAATAAATAATAATCATAAACCTTTTCAGGGTCTTAAAATTTTAACAAAATCAGAAGAAAAAAATCAGGATATTTTTAAAATCATAATACTTACAGAAACGCAATATTAATAATATTGGCACTTTCGTGTCGTGATATCGTATTGGGTAGTCCCTGGTAATTCACATCCCTAGTGTTTTTGGTTCTGTGTCTTTACACATGCACATGCAAACACACTATTCCCAATTTTAACTGGGAATATGTGCTTGGTTGTAATAAACTCATTACATAACTGCGCTGGTCATGTTCTCTCATGCACGGACAGGTGTGTCCCCGAGGTGAGAGAGCAAACCTGGAGAAGATCTGTCAGAAGTGTACAGGTTCTCCAGAGCTCTATGACTGGCTCTACCTGGGCTTTATGGCCATGTTGCCGCTGGTCCTGCACTGGTTCTTCATCGAGTGGTACTCTGGCAAGAAAAGGTAAAGGCATTTCTTACACCTCTGTATCATCATTATTAACATTGTATTTACACAGGAGTCATAATGCTGGAAATCTGAACTGATAGTAACAATGTAAATGTTTTTAAAAATTTTTTTTGTGGATCTGAAATGTATGAAGTAGGGCTGTAGCTATCGAATATTTTAACAATCGAGTATTCTACCAAAAATGTAATCGATTAATTGAGTAATCGGATAAACTGCTATTTTGCTTAATTAAACAGAAATGTAAAATATATAAGAGAAACAAAGATTAATTGGTATTCTTTTTGGTTTATTTTTTAATGCATACAGCATTTTATATAAAAAAAAAAATAGTCATTATTTACAATACAAGGAATAACTTAATGTTGACTGAGATGCATTAAGTGCATTACAGTGCTATACATTCTTATTTTAAAGCCTTTTATCAGATGCAACCACTAAAAAAGGTATTTTAAATGACTTTGAGTATCAAAAAAACTAAGGCACACATTAAAATAAATAATTATACAAAAACACTAAGTTGTGCGACTTAACTTTCAGAACTAAAAGTTTCAAAATCTACAGCTCAAACGTAACATAAGCCTTTACTGACAGTTTCTGTCTTTTTCTCTTGCTTTATTTAAGTAGTCCAGTGTGGTCCATTATGGACAATGAATAGTTTTTTTGGAAAATTTTAAATATTTTTATTTTGTTTATATTGCAAATTATTATTCTTTATTATAAAAAGAATGTAAATCTCCTTCTAAAAGCTGTAGTGATTTTTTTTCTTATACTTTATTAGTTCATTCTATAAATAACAATTTATAGCTTTGTAGTTTATTAGCTGAACTTTGACATGATGAAGGTATGCAATATATGTTGCATATTGATTTCTATTACTGTTGATGGTGTTAGAGTTACAGGTTTGTAGGGCTTTTAGTAAGGTGTTAGTATTAGGTGGGAGCCGATGTGGTCTCAGTAATGCTGATGCAGTGTGCCCGTGTTGTGTGCAGTTCGAGTGCAGTGCTGCAGCATGTGACGGCATTGTGCGAGTGCAGCGTGGCGGCGATCATCACTCTGCTGCTGAATGAGCCGGTGGGTGAGCTCACCATCCGCTCCTGCAGGGTGGAGATGCTCTCTGACTGGTACACCATGTTGTACAACCCGAGTCCAGACTACATCACCACACTGCACTGCACCCAGGAGGCTGTCTTCCCTCTGTGAGTGTGTTTGTCTGAGTGTATATAAAAGTGTAGTTTTGGATTGTGATTGGTCAGAAGTATTAAGTATACCTGATTCTGAAAGTATCAAGATTCTGTAATTATCACGATTTTAGAAATTTTCAATATTATATATTTTTCTGATTTTGAAAAAAGTTAGAGTAAAAATTTCATAAATTGAAAGTTTTATACATTAGCCTTATTCAGCTGCTTAACAAGTGATACAAACATGATTAAATAAATGGAGCCTGTTTTGACATTGAACTTGAAATTTGAACTTAACTAAGATTAAGTTCAATTTGTTATTGAGAAGCACACGTCTGTCATCTTCCATAATTATTATTAATTAAAGATTAATTAAAGATTTATTTAAGGCTATTAAACATTATTATTATTATCTTTATTATCATAAAAAAAGCTGATCAGCGGCTTTTTTTAGGTTGTGAAACTTTTGATTTTGTAACGCTATAAAAATTCATTTCTGTTGCTTCACACAGAAGCTAATGCACTTGTTGCAGATGGTCATGGCTGATCAAGCTAAAAAACAGTTCTGGTCATTGCATCTCTTATAAATATAGTAAATAAAAAAAAAAAAACTTTAAAATCAGTGTGATAATGTATATGAATCAGCACACTAAAGAATCGCAATTCATACCTAAATTTCCCAGAACCCCCCCCCTAGCCAATCTCTAATATTAATGTGTTTGTGTCTTGCAGCTACACCATGGTGCTGATCTACTACGCCTTCTGCCTGGTGTTAATGATGCTGCTTCGACCATTGCTGGTGAAGAAGATCGCGTGCGGTTTGGGGAAGACCGATCGGTTTAAAAGCATCTATGCCGCACTGTACTTTTTTCCCATCCTCACCGTGCTGCAGGCAGTTGGAGGAGGACTTCTTTGTAAGTGTTTAATTCCTCCAACACCATGCCTGTGCTCCAATATTCCACTCACCCACTCTTCCTCCACACTTCACCCTTTAAACACTGCTTCGTTACTGAATCAGCCTAAACTGCTTTAAGTGATTGTTAGTTGAGGATCACTGTGACCTCACCGTGGCATTCAGGGGAGGCAGGGGATCATCCAAACAGCATTGCTCTTATCAAGATGCCTAAAATAGCGACAAAGCTTACTCCCTCTCTTTTATGTTAAACAATATATTCATTAGTCATGTGTTCCTGTGTGATCATGTGAGTTTGTCACAGGTTCTTTTCCCCCTTACCTTACTTTGAACATTTTATATTGAGCCAAGAGCAAAAGTTTTTGAGAAGTGAAACATTATTATAATGTCAAAAGTGGTGAATAAAGTGTGTGTGTGTGTGTGTGTGTATGAAAACAGATTATGCATTTCCCTACATAATTCTGGTCCTGTCATTGGTCACGCTGGCTGTGTACATGTCTGCTTCGGAGATCCAGGTGAAAACACACACATACACACACACATACACACATACACACACACACATACATACACACACATACACACACACACACATACACACTGATGTTATTGCTTCAAACATTTAGGTTTAAAGTGAATGTAAATGAGTCTGTAATGCAAACCTTAACTTAGACTTATTTCACCAGATTGTAATTTGTTTAATATTTCTAATATGATTTTACATATTAGTCATTTTTTTTCTTACGACTTGGGATTCTTTTAAAGCCTGAACACATTGGCCCTAAATCCCTTTCCATTTTCTTTTTTTTTTTTTTTTTGTGCATTTTAAGAATAGACAATGTGTCTTAAGTATTAATGTGCAAATAATAAACGATAATATTTTATCATCATCATTATTATTTATATTATTATTATAATGATAAACAGTAAATACATAAATGTTTAATTTAATCTATAGACACATGGTTATCAATAAAAAAACATGTAAACATATTAATTTACATGTACAGTCAGGTCCATAGATTTTGGAACAAAGAAATTATTTTTTTTTGCCATTTGGTCTCTATATACCACCGCACTGAATTTGAAATGAAACACTCAAAATGTGAGCAAATGATTAAAGAATTTTCAGCTTTAATTCCAGGGGTTTGAAAGAAGTGTGGTATGGAACAAATGCATTTGTGTTTGGTAGCTGTTCATTCGAACACTCAGCATGTGGTCCAAAGAGATGTCTAGGCAAGTGAAGGACACTATCATTAGGCTGAAAAAAACAGAGTTCTGTCCACGGTAAAGAAGAACCCTTTCATAACATCTAGGGGAATTAAGAACACTCTTGAGGAGTTATACATGTCATTGTCACAGTGTACAGTCAAGAAAAGAGCTTTATGAAATGAATACAGACACTACAAGACAATACAAGATCAGAAAGTCTGTCTTGTACCTGAATAATGGGTAAAGATTTCCAGCCAGCTTGTCTGGCTGGAAATGGAACTGGGTCTTTGGTGCTTATTGATAATCTGATCGCTAATATAAGCAGCAGGATAAATTATAAAGTGTATATGGATATACTGTCTGCTCAGATTCGACCAAATAGAAATGGCTGTAATTACTGAATGGTTAATGGCACTCTTTTAGGACATTTTATGTTTCATTTCAAATTCAGTGTGGTGGTGTATCTTGTTTAGCATTATGCAACTGACTGCTTATAGCAATACATTTCCAGAAATGCTAAAATTAATAAGGTATGAATAAGAAAATGAATTTTTAAAATGAGGTCTAAAATGTTCAGCTTTTCTTATGCACTGATGACAACACTTTTCTCTTTCTCTCTCTCTCCCTCTCTGTGCAGTCCTTTAAGAACCTTGTGGCTAAAAAGAAGCGCCTGGTGGTGCTGTTCAGCCATTGGCTCCTTCATGCTTATGGCATCATCTCCATCTCCCGATTGGATAAACTCGGGCAGGATCTGCCGCTCTTGGCCCTTGTGCCTGGACCCGCACTTTTTTATTTACTCACAGCCCGCTTCACCGAACCCAATCGCATTTTATCAGAAGGAGGAAACGGACACTAAGGCACTGAGGACTTGTGTGTGTTTGTGTGGTGTTATTACCTTCTCAGTACACAACCTACAAGACTAATTTTGGAAAGGAAGTTTTTTGTCTGTCCTGCAGGAAGTAATTATAAAGTTCCATGTTCAGTTCAAATAAATTATTTGTGAATCTTTGCTGCTATTTTAAACAAGTGTTTATTTAGAAATAACATTACCTAGCTTTAAGAGATTTGAGCAAACCTGTACAAGTGTACAGTTTGTGCAGGTCTTAAACTTTTTCCTCAACCAGAGCAAATCAATGTTCTGTGCATGTTTAGTTTAAATAATAATTCAATTAATTCATTGAGAAAGTAAAAATGTTTAAAAGAAAAAGAAGTAAGGCTTTAAGTTTGCATGAAATTTGTTTTATCAGAAAAATATGGGTGTTAAAGCGGCGCCCTGATGCTGGAAAGTCTTTGGAATCTGGTTTGTTTTTTTTTCCTTTTTGATTCTTCTTATGTAGAGACACTGAACATTCGTTGCTTTGCATCTGAGCTAAATTATAACTGAAAGGTACATTTTCCTATGTTTGTTTATGTTAATTTGTACAGGTATAATGATGAATGTGTTCATTTTTTCTTCTTTCTCTACATTGTTATTACAGCTGGTCTGTAAATGTTATTTATACTGTTATTTGAGTTTTTTTTTTTTTTTTTTTTTTTTTTTGCAAACTACTTTGTGCCAAACTATCGCATGTGTGATGTGAGAATTATAAATGTCTTTCTGGGTAAATAATGATCACCTGCTGTGTACGTGATATATCTCTTTATCTCTATATCCATATATGTAGAGACTTTTTAAAAGCATGGTTTGTGTGTTTGTACATATGAGAAAATATTTAGAAAAAAATGTCTCTGACTCCTGCATGTAAATGTAACTGTTCAGATTTTTATTGTTCAGTGCAATATAAAGGATTAAAAAAAATACACTGCCATTGGTGAGTTTCATGTGTTAATGTGACAAATTTGGCTTTTCTCATGTTTTATAAATATCACTGTCATTTTTTTTTTTATATTATTCCTTGTACACCACAATAAGTTAAACTCATTTATAGTTACGATTATAGTTATTCTGTGCAATGTCCATGAAATAAAGTACATTCTGTTATGCTTGTTTTTTTTTCTTTAAGATAAGATGAAAAATGCAGTTTGGGCATTACAAAGGGAAAAATACTTGTTATTGTTTCTAAAGTCACGTTTAGCGTGGTCAAGTGCAATTAAAAAGGCAAACATCTTTAGAAATCTGTTAGCTCTTATTTACAGCAGCTTCTGTTGAGGTTTATCCAATTCTAGCACCGTGCTCATGGCCTTTAACTTTGCCTCCAGCCTGCTGTTAATGTCTCCAAGATGCCGCTCCTGATCCTGGACCTGTAGCATAAACATCTGCATCGCTTCCAAGAACTTCTGGTCTGTTTCTGCAGATTCCTACAGCAACAGGTATATATATTTTTTTAATTAGTGATTTTTTCCCCCGAATTATTTTATAATTCAACCTTCATGTATGCAACCAACAAAGGCTCTGTACAGGTATGTTTGTCATATATATTGTAATTTCCAGAATACCACAATGGTCTTGAGTTCTCAAATCTGGTTGACTAGAAGGTGTTGAATAATTAACAAATATTGTTTTGAACATTTATAAAAGAAGTCACCAGTGTCCTTTAACATCCCCCTTAAAGTTAGGCAGAGAAGAATGCTACTTTAACATGTAATTATTTAACATAATTATTTATTTTTATACTAAAATAGTCATTTAGTCACCATATTCAACTGTATTTCTAAATATAATTTATTTACAATAAAAAAAAAAACAAATCTAAACTGTATTATGTTTATTTGTGTTCGTGTACGCGGGGCCGCTGGACAAATGAGTGTCTCTGTAGTTACGTAAATTTTTTAAAAAGCGTGTAATTTGAGGTTGAGCTCTAATTGTTTTTTTTTTTAAATCATCCTTGGGCTGCAGCACTGTGCGCCCTGAACCCTCCCAATTTTGCTCTTAGCGAATCAATGTGATTTGACCATTCTCAACGAGTCTTATTAACGGTCAGCAGATTGTTAGTTAATGTATTGAATAGTGATTGATGTGGAAGCCAGCTGAATATGAGAGAAAATTCTGTGATTTCTTTGCTAAAATACCCCATCAAACATAGAAAGAAAAAAAGTTAAAAGGCTTGGACCAGATTGACCTGATCTTCTAATTAAGCAGCAGTCAAGTGATCGCGGCCGAGTTTACACTCTGTGCTTTTCCAGCACTTCTTATGGCTATTTACAGGCGATTATTAAGTTTAATTTTAATTTTGTTTGCTTCCCACCAAAAGACTTTTGCACCAGACGACTGCCTAAAGTATCTATTATTTTTAATCATGTACAGGATTTGTGTTCTTCGCTCCCACCACATAATAAATAAAGATTAAAGAGTTTGCAAGTTGCTGTCATATAAGAGGGATAAAATACTCAGGATGTGGTGCTATACAGCACAAAGTGTACCTCTGTAGCCAGTTTATCTGTAATCCAGGCATCCACCAATCTTACTGTAGAAATAAGAGATTGGATTATAAGCATGACAAAATGATGTGTGTGTTACAATTCAGTTTAAAGAAGTAATTAGGAGCTGGATTATAAAGTCAACAAGTAAAATCGGACATGCTATACATACTGTACCATATATGTATAAATAATACAGACTAAATGAAACACAGACTCACTGTAGATGGACTGCACTTCCTCTTTCATCCAGCTCATTTCCTGTGTGTGCGTCTCCTTCTCTTTCCTTGCATTAATGATGTCCTCCTTCATTTGTTCAATACACTAAAATTATAACCGTCGTTACTGTAACTCAGACTTGCTGTAGATGATCTGCCTAGCGCTTAATGAGCCCCTGACCTACCAGACGCAGACGACTGTTTTCCATGTTCACTTGCTCCAGCATCAGTCCGTTCTCATAAACGCTCCTCTCGATGGCGCGGATCTGCTCAGCCTGAGTGCTCAGGAGCTCCATGTGGTCCTCTCGTAAAGTCTGCAGCTCCTTCTTCAGATCTTCCTGCAACAGTATTAAATACATCAACAACTTTATTAATACATGATTTCTATAGCAACGGCTCACAAACCGATAAGAAATGTGTTTTTTTTTTTTTTGTTAATAGTGTAATGGAAACTGTAATTCATTTAAACATTAATGGAAGGAGACTCCAGTGTCAGTCAGAGGTGAAAAAGCAGTAGCTTTAAGTCATTTGCAGAACAGAAGAGTTTATGCTTCTTTGCATTTTTTCTTATTCAAGAAGAAAAGGGGAAAAAAATTGAAAGTTATGGACTGAATGCTAGTGAGCTATGAAAGAGAATAGGTTCTCTCTGTTTTACCTTCGTCCGGAGCATTGCTGCTGTTCTCTCTTTCACATCCCGCATAGAAAGCTCCAGGTGAGATTTTCTGGCCTTGAGCTCTAAAAATAAGAAGGAAATAAAATACTGAGATAGCAGAAAAGAAGACAATCGTATTGGATATGTAGGGAGTCCCAAAATTCAGCATGTGATGCAAATTTTTATTCCATTAGCTAGCAAATATTAATATGGTAAGGGCTTAAAAAGCTTGGGCTTTTTCACGTCTCTCTTAAATCAAAATTGAGATGTATATTAGTGCCTTAGAATAGCTTTCGGGTGTTATGAATGTTCCTGCACTTCACACCGGCCGTGAAGTTTGTGTAGTAACATGTATATACAGTATACACACTAACTGTATATCTTAGATTCCCAGAGGTCTGAAATTTGTTTTTGTATCTTATATCTTTGTTTTTGTTTTACATTCTTACTGTGATTATTGTTTCCTGTTCGATGTTGCTGCTCAACGTCTCTTTGAATTAATAGTGTTCGAGTCAAACTAGGACTTTTGATTGTCCAGAATAACAGAGACAGTTATGAGAGTGAAAACTACCTTTACATCTCTGTTACACTAATGTACTTATCCCAGTGTTTTATCACACTAAAGAAAATTGATCTTAAAACTTAAAATACACGCAGTATGCCGGAGTCTGGCTTCACATCTGAAACTCTGGCATCCCAGGAACTCCTTTAATGGCCCAATTATGTGATAATGTCTTGGGGCGAGGTCAGAACTGTATAGGGGATGTGGCAATACCTCCTAGGCGAGTTTATGTAATGTGCACATGCTGTCGGTGAATGATTGTGTGTACATTTTTTACAGACAGATGTGTCTCTTCTGCAATTTATCCATGGGTTTTTAAGGATCAAGCGTTCCACTCATTGAGCATTCACAGAAACGACTGCAGTGAGCTCGGAGCCACCTGGTCATTCACAGATGTACATTTAAATATTTACTGCAGGTAAGAGTATCATCACCGTACTGTGTTTAAAATTTTGTAGAAATGGCAAATGACTATCTTATCTTATCTTATCTTATCTTATCTTATCTTATCTTATCTTATGCCTGTTAATATTTAATAAAAAAAAAACCCACAAGGTTTACTTTTGATTAATTGCACATCCAGTGACCCCTGACCATTACAAACCACGGAGGACTTTGCTTCACAAAAACCTTGACCATACCAACAGTTACACAGGACACTTCACAAAATTTCATGAGATATCCTTTTTTTTTTGGTCAACTACATTTGATAGTACCTTTGATCTTATTTGATCAATTGATAAGATTAATATGATAGAAATTTTTACAAAATTAATCTTCCAGATAATTGGAACTGTCCATATTTAACGTCAAGTGTGTGTGTATGTTTGCGTGTACGTGTTCGTGTGTACCAGTTGTTTGTTGTTTAAGGGCTTGATTTCGGGAATGCTCAACCTCAAACAGAGCCTCGACTTTTGACAGCACGGACTCCTGATCTTTCAGCTCTTTTTCTTGTTCTAGCTGAGCTCGAGTAACTGAGTCCGCCTCCATCTTTCAGAAAAACACAAAACTCATTCTTTATTTAGACGAGAGAGACTTCTGAAGATCCACTAGCTAAAACAAAAGATAGTCAATAAAACATATTTACATAAATTTGCATAGCAAGTTAATAATTTGACAAATTAATTATTTTATTCCTCACCATAGAGATACATTTGCCTATTATTTTTTATGAGCGTGTCTAATGTTTTTGGAGCCGTAGAAAAATAATGAATCTTATTAAGCTCTATGTAATTCAGGATATCCAGTAATACTAAGAGGAAAAATCCAGAATAAAAACTCTGCTGTATTCCACAGAACTGCACAAAAGTTTTAAAGACCTCTGAAAAAATCCTGTAACTAAACCCAATAATAAACCCAATTATCAAAATGCAAAGTAATAATAATTTATGCAACATTAAATTGAATCAAATCATAGTTGTTGTGCTTAAAATGCTACAGTCCTTCTGCCTCTGCAAAAAAAAATCACATAATAGGTCATGAATGTGGTTTATAATATTAAATATTTAGAAAAACTATGTAAATGAAAATTATATTTCTTGCACTTTTTTTTACAGAATGGCTGGGCACCAAAAACTTTTGCACAATCCATTCTCACGTTGAGCTGCTTTATTTCCTCGTTATATTTCTTTTCCCTCTGTTTACACTCGTCTTCTGCTGTGGCGATCTGCTCTGTCAGTTCTGTGATTGCCGAGCTCATGGCTTCGTGTTCTTGGAGCTCCAGTTTCTATAAAATATAATAAGAATCATTAAAGTACTGTGTGTGTGTGTGTGTGTGAGTGATTACCACAGACAAGACTTTTGGCACATTCCCCTTCACTGAAAAAATAACCAACATTTTTGTACAGTAAACTTGGTTATAACAGTAGTGTAGTAGTCAAAATGAGCATATTTTTAGAATATTTTTGTAATAAAAAAACATTTCTGCTCAGTCATTTTTGTATAGTTGGTTAAAATTAAATAAAATCCACTGAAAAAGAAGATACGTCACTCTATACTTCCTAAATATGACCCCATGTTTATATGTTTAGTACTGTAAAAAACATCAAAACAAAAAATGGCAAAATTGCTCTGGGTTTTAAGGGCTCCGTACATCAAACGAAAAAAGGAATCTTTATAAAAACAACTAATATTTAGGATAAGATATACTGTACCTTTATTTGTCCTACAGCGGGGAAAATTTTCCCCATCCAAACACCTCTGTAATTATTAGAATTTGGATTATGTACAATTTAATCTCTCTCTCTCTCTCTCTCTCTCTCTCTCTCTCTCTCACACACACACGTGAGCACAAGCCCCCAATAATGTATTTCTTTAATACAAGTTTCTAACCTCCCTAGCTAGTTCACTGTATCTTGTCTTGTTTACGGCGGTAGCTGAACAGAGTTTCCTTATGCTGTCTTCATGCTGTTCTTTTAGAGTTTCAATCTTCACACAGAGCTCTTCTCTCTCGATCTCAAGTGCTGCCCTGAAAAAAAAAACACTTTACAATATACTGAATATACAACTTTAACATACCATTTCAGAATTAGTAATAAAATGAACCTGCTGTTCTTCTCCTTTTCCAGCTGCCCCTTCAAATCCACCAGGTTCTTCTGAAACAGCTTCACTGTGACCCTGAGAGACCAAGAGAAAATCATTATAACTGCTCTTACGATCAACCTTTATTCTGTCTCTACTGACTCAGTTCTGCCGCTAATTCACACTTATACAACATAGTTTGGATATTAGCTGCTAGTGCAAAAGAGGCTAGCCTGCATGAAGCTTTCATAATGTACCTGTTGGTTTCATAAAGCTGTTTCATTTCTTCCTCCATCTCTTTGATTTCAACTTTATATTTAGCGATGGAGGTGAAACGCTCGTCCAGTCTCTGCTTCGATTTTTCCAGTCTAAAAGAAAAAAAAGGGAAATATTCCATAAAGTCCACACTCATGTGTTTTGTACCTTTAAATATTTTTATTACATAATTTATTTTGTATTTCTATGTAGTGCATAATATGTGTGATACAGAACAAACAACATGTCAGCATATTAATAACTGCAAACTGCAAGAAATCTAAACTCTTCTGTCTTGAAGAGGGGGCAGAGGTGGCTCGGTTCGTTAAAGCATGGAGTTTCGGATCGGAAGGTCAATAGTTTGAGACCCAGCTCTGCTAGGTTGCTGCTGTCGGGCCCTTGAGTCCTTAACCCTGTCAGCTACAGGGGCGTCGTATAATGGCTGACCCTGAACTCTGATCCCAGCCTACTAACAAAGCTGAGGTATGTGAACAATAAAGAGTTTTACTGTGTAGTAATGTATATGCGATGAATAAAGGCTTAAGATGAACTTTACATCTTTACCTATATTGGTGCTGACATTGGAGAAATGTTACAGACATTACTGTACAACGTAACCACAAACATTACACAATCCTATTTCTCCTTACAGAAAACTAATTGTTGCTATCAAAACTATAACATATTAGAGCGAGTGCATTAATATACACTTGCACTAATATCAGAGCTGCTGTAATAGAAAATTAATCAACAACTATTGACCAATCAGAATCCAGGACTCAACAGCGCTATAGTTTAAAGTTCATTAAATTAATTAAATAAGTAAGTATATAAAGCATAAAAGGTATTAATTGATATGAACTCTCTGTTTAGACTGCTGTGATCTGCCAATGCATCATCTTCCTTTTCCCTCTGAACTTTGAAAAAGGATGAAATTTGAGAGATGGCCTCAAAACGAACGCTGTTCTCCTTCTGTTCTTCTTCTATCTCTCGTTCCACCTAAACACAAAACACAAATAAACACCAAAACTGATGCTTTACCCCACATAAACTTTCTTTCGGCTACTCCTGTCAAGCACTTTTACAAATGAAATCAGGGGAAAGTCTTAGGACGCACGTTAGTTCATGGATGTTCCTTGATATTATTAAAAAGAACAATTATAAGGAAAAAAACATCATTGATTTTACAAAAAAAATCAACTGCATTATAATCTCTTGCACCAATATAAGCTGAGTATTTTTGGTCTACTCAGTCTACTTTTAACTTTTAAAATAAAAAAATAAATAAAAAACTCAGTAAACTGGAGCGAAACAGATCATCTGAAGGTTTATCTGAGTCGATTTTGCTGCAGTTATCTTTTAACCAGCTCAGATGTGACACTCTCTGGTCGCTTGGTGTGAGCCATAAAGTCTGGTCCAGTCCTCATCTCTGATAAAGGTCATCTCTACACCATGCACCTTTGAAGGTCTTTTTCAAAAGCACAGCATGAAGTCTCAGCTCAGCAAGAGTTAGCCCAAGCGGCAAATCAATGCCTTAAATCTCACATCTGAGGGATGGGATTTAGTGCTTTGATTCCTTTCTGAGGGAAAAAAAAAGAGATGCTTCTTCTTCTTCTTTTTTTGAATAAAAGTTTGCTCAGCACATTTCCTACCGTTCTGATGTTCTCCTGAAGGCTGAACAGCTGTAGGTTCAGTGTCTCTCTCAGCTCTTGTAGCTTTTTCTCACAGAGCTCTCTGGTGATAACACAAGGGCATTAAAAAGGAATTTTTTAAGCGTAGAAGCAAGATGAAGCTACACCAGCTACTCACTTCTGCTTAGTGAGCTCGTCTGATTTTTCAATTCTGTCCTTAATTTGTTCTTCATATTTCTGGTGTGATGTCTTAAGTCTGACCAAACTTCTTTCCAACACTGATATTTGCTGAAAAAAAAAAACAATAACAAAAAAGGAGGAAGGATGGGTATATGTGGGATTTCAATATTAAAACATTTTACAATTTTGCATGTTTTACATGCTGGGACTTTTCAATATGAAAATTGCACAGTAGTATACAAAATATCTTTTAAAAAGGCAAAGGTAATGAGAGTATGTTTTGGATCAGGTGCTATTCTACAGTATTGTACAAATGTCTTGAGACACCCCTGTGTTGCTGCTTCCAAAGAGCCAGAACCTCTATAGTCTAACTAGGGACCATGGAGGCCAATTGTATTTATTTCCATTTTTATGAATGTGGTAGGACACCTGGTTAAGACATGTGCATGCACATTCATACACTATGGGCAGTTTGGCAACACCAATTAGCCAAATTAGTCTTCGGGATGTGGGACGAAACCCACCAAACAAGGGAAGAACATGCAAACTCCATGCATACAGAGTCGAGGCGGGAATCAAACACAGACCCTGAAGGTACAAGGCGACAGTGCTAACCACTATGTTTCCGTGCCGCCCACACAGTGACCTATGAATCATTAAAGCTAAAAAGAAGAAACAGAAGAAGATGATGACAGATTAGGCCATTGATAAGTATACTGGTAAAGCTGAATGCTGAGTTGTTGTAACTGATGAGAGGGGAAATGAGGTTGCTGCTGAGGTTATTACTTAAACCACCAATTTTTAAATTGTATTTTCAGGCTATCTTTGCCTGTCACAGTAAAACAATTGTTCCCATTTCTTTCATTTAATCTATCTCATTTAATTTAATTTAATACAAAGAAATGGAGGGTGGCTCAAGACTTCTGCGCAGAACTGCATGTGCTAATAAATATTGAATGTGAAATAAGTTTAAACTGGTGATTAATGTGATAAATAACTAGTACTATTTATGCAGCAATATATTGGTGATATTATAGACTCCTATAAATTTTTAGACTTTCTTTCCTAATTTAGTTGTATCCAATTCCCACTTGGCGGGCGGCTCCCACATCAAGGCTACTACTCAATTAAGGAGGGCTGAAGACTATTATGTGTCGCCTCTGGATCATGTGACACCAGCCAACTGCATCTTTTCAAACTGCTCACTTGTGCCCCTTGAGGGCGGGTTAACACACTCGAAAAACAGGGCTATTGGTGAGTTACAGACGCCCATGATTGGCTGTAGAGCCTCCCATCCCAACCTGTTGAGAAAGCTTGGCCCATTAGCTCTCTCCAGCGAGAAGCAAAAGCATCACCCAGAAACCAAACTCGCAATCTCTGGATGATGGAGCAAGCACTTTACCACTGCGCCACTTGCTGGGCCTCACACCTATTAAATTTATTTCACCACTTCCCAGTTTCCTTTTCATATACTGTATATTTTAAGTGTTAAGATCACTTTTATTTAGTGTGATAAAATCAATTGTATTTCACATTTAAAGTCGAGTGCTTGTTTTGGTTCCTGAAAAGTTCCTGTAGTAAAAGCATGCCTACATTTCATTCTGCATTGAGTTTAAATAAAACAGAACACAGTTTACGTCTGAAAAACTGTCAGCTCTTTCCTCTTTCTTCTCAAGCTGGGCTAAAGCCACATCCAGCTCTTTGTGCATCTCAGTGTTCGTCTTCGTCTGCTTCTGAATGGCATTCAACATCTCGTTAATCTAAAAAACAAGCAAACCACAAAAACCTGTCCTGTCATTGTGTAATAGTAAAAAGCTGACCTGAGTAATGAGAAGGTGTGATGATGCAGAGTTATTCAAACTACCTCAAAGCTGTTTTTTTCCTCTAAAAAGCGCACCTCCAAGTGTTTTATTCCTCTTACATGACACATTAATATAAACCTGTGATTTGCAATTAGACTACTGCCAGATTCTATTAAACCAGGATACACTTTTAGTACCTGTTTTTCAAGCATTTTCTTAGTTTCTTCAAAGATCTTCTTCTTCCTAATCAGGTTATCCTGTAGATCTTTCCTTGCTGAGTGCACCTGAGCGATCTTCTCCTTCGTAGACTGGATCTCATTCTTTGTTTCATTTAGGGTAATCTGCGTATCAGCTTTCTCTGACAACTGGCTGTTGAGCTGCTCGATGACCTCGGCGTAGGCGGCATTCAGGAGCTGCTGCTCTGGACTACAGAAATATTCATTAACATTTCTTCATTTAGCAGAATTATTTATATGAACCCAAATGAGGAATCCGTTCAAAGAACAGACCTGACAAAATGTTGTTAAGGAACTTACTCAGGGCTGTGACATAGCACTTCCATCTGACAGTGAAGGGATTTAAACTTCCTGGCAGTCCAACATCTTAACTATTAAGCTACACAAGCCATCTTTATCTATCATCTCAAGTTGATACCCCCCAAGAACCACATGATTAAGGTTACTGCGATCACTTCTCGTCTCTGGATGTTCTTTGTCTTTGTATGTTATATACAAATAACTTTTACATCATGAGTATAGGTCAAGTTCACTTTGGTAGAATATGGCTAATGTTGTCAAATGCTCCAGCTATTAGCCTTCTGACTAATAAAAATCAATAGCGCTCTAATATAACTGATAATCATAATTGTATACCATGCTAACATGCTATTGCTAATACACACAGAAGTAGGACGTTCTGTTCTTTCAGAAGCTTCTGTCTCTTCTCCATGGACTCGATCTCCTGCAGGATGTTTACTATCTCCATCTGGAGTTGATTTAACTCAGCCACGTTTGCATCCCTAGCAGCGGACACGGCGGCTAGGAATTGACAAACCAGGTGTATATTTATGTGCTTGAAAAGACACACATACACAATGTCATGTATAATGCTACATCTCAAAAGAGATCATGTTCAGGTGCCAAATGTTTACCTGATATTTCAGCGATAATATTGTCATGCTGGCTCATGAGCTGGTGGCGGAGTTTTCCCGTTTCTATCGTTTCCACCTCAAGCTCTTCATGCACGGCTTTTCTGCATGTCTCCTAAATGGTTAAGCTGATGTTAATAAAGTGAGACAAACGGCTAAGATACATGTAGTGAATGAAGTTTCAGTGTTTAAGTTTGTGGGAATGTTGCTAACAAATAAGTGGTTGTGCAAGGGAGTAGTTGTACGTAAGAACTATCTATGAATGTAATTACTTATAAGCAGAGGTGGGCAAGGTACACAAATTTCCTGTGTTAAATATTATTACTCAAGTAAAAGTACAAGTCCTCCATTTACTTGTGTACCTGAGTTAAAGTCCAGAAGAATCAAAAATACAGGGCTTTTCAAAAGTAAGGTCTTTTTACAGTAGGATTTTTCACAATAAAAACCTCTCTCTCTCTCTTTCTCTCTCTCTCTCTCCCTTCTGACTAGAAACGTTCTGCTTTTGTCCCCATCTGCAACTACCTCCTCCTTTAATTTCAAACAACTTTTATGTTATTAGGTTTTTCTCAAAGGAAAGGCAAGTCATGCAATTACACATAATAGCCAGCAAGTGGCGAAAGTCGCGCTTCAATACTACACACCACTGTGTTAGGTAACACAATGCCTTGCAGAAATGTACTTATACATTAAGTAGATGATATCTGCTGCATTTTAAGTAGGACATAAAAGTAAAAAGCATTCTCTAGTAAAACTAGAGAAAAGTGATGTAGTTTACGTGAAATATGTACTTAATGTACTCAGCCCTATCTACTCAGTTAAATGTACTCGGTTACCTCCCACTTTCGCTTATATGACGTTCCAGTCTTTAAACTTTAGGCATCACCTATGTCCCAGAATCTTGAATGTGACTGTTTTTATTTCTGCAATATTCTTTTTGTCCATTTTTATAGTAAACAATGGGTGTTTATCTGAAACACGAACGCGGTATTGTGTGATGATTTAGATGATGCTAAACTGGTAACCATAAGCTAACTTGCTAGCTGCAGGTGGAAGCCTGGCAGATCCAGTAAAAAACTAAAGAAGCTGTATTGTTAAAGTATCCCTTTAACCTAAACCCTGTAAGGACAAAAAAATTATTTACAATCCCTTGCCTTCAGTAAAGAGAGCACAAACCTGTTTAAACCAAAATTTCACTAAATATTTCGTTCATGTTTCAGTATTGAAGGTTTCATCAGGATGTGTTTGATGACAAAGCAATCACAACAAGAGCGAGGTGATGATGTTTACTTATTTATTTTTTTATTTTACCAGTTCTTTAATGGCTTCTGCTATCTCGCTCAGGTGATGGCTGGCTTCTTGACTGAACGACACTCCTTCGGCTCTCAGCTGCTTATCTAACAGGTACAAACAAACACATCATCAGCTCAGATAAGCCCCAAGCAATTCGGGTGAAAATGAGCTTCAGGAAAGCAAATACACTCAGAATTTTAATGGTGTGCAATGACACAGGATCACAGAGCGGACTTCATGCACAGGATCAGCAGCCGTGAGACGCTTGTTGTGAGAGATGTAACACCTAGCAGATAGTCTGTGTCAGGGGTGTAATGTCAAACAGTCACAGAAAGTATGCTTGTTGCTTTACTTGACTGAAGGAAATTATGCGGATTTGGATGTATTGTATGCACTAAAAATATACTAGTCTAGTACATCCATAGTGCATGTTTAAATCTGTCTTATATTCAATTGAATAAAGCTATGAACTGCTTCAATAGGAAGGAAGTCAAAGGTATTCTTTGAGGTATATTTGACTATTTCTTTAACAATTTAACATCTCGGAGCTCGCCCAAAGTGCATGCTTTTTGGCCCTTAGTAATAATTATTTCATACCTCAATCTCTCTCTCTGTTTCAGACCCCATTCAAACATGCCATTTTAATGTCTATATAAATGAGTTACTGCTGAGCCACGCCCATACAGAGACCTGCAGAGTTGAGCAACAAACCTAGGGAGGGGGAAAATCTAATCAGCTTCTTTAAACCCCAGCCAATTTAAACAATCAAAAGTTGTTGTTTTTTTGTAGACACACACTGGGGACCTGACAAAATGTCTAAACATGACTAAAAAAGTTAATTATAATATGTGCCCTTTAAGCAAGCATAATATGTGCCCTTTAATATACAGGTCGTATGTAAGTTAATCTTTTCCATATGTTATTAAGATCAGAACTGAAATTCATTTTGATTCCAGCCCACATCTGGGGCATTACACCTCCCACCTACTGTATACACCTGGTTTTGTATCTAATACCCCTATCTCACCTATGCGGTTTCGCGCGGTGGCCGTAGTGGTTTATCATGATTCACCGCGTGTTTTGGCACTGTGAGTACGTTTCCATCTTTTGACGCAAAAAATTGAACGTTTAATTTTTTGGCGGTCCTTACGGAAGCTTTCAGACCTTGCAGAACTTCGCAGAACGTCAGCGGAACTTTGACGGGCAATTGCAGCAGCCTAGGGGCCTAACACCGCATCTCACCGTGAGTCAAACTGTATAAGATACATAAGATAGTACATATATAATAGTATAGATTAAAGGCTAGATGCTGAATTGACTGCACTGGATTTTAGATAGTCCAGGGTTTGCCCTGTCTAGTGCCCTGAGTATGTAGCAAAACTCAGCACGTATAGATTTCTAGAGTTTTGGTTATTTTACTTAAAAATGATCAATAGACCCTGAATAAGAAATAAAACTCATAAAATAGGTTGCATTTTTATGTATGGTGCTTAGAGTATTTTGTTTTTAAGCACCTTTTGATTCACTGATCTGTCATCTATTTCTATACAATAAATACTGTACTGTATCAAGTGAACACTGATTTAGATTTGAGAGTGCTAGATTTTAACCAGCTCTCATTAGAAACATACAAACAGTACAAAACAGTTCAATGATGATTAATTTTATTTCAGTAACTCAATTCTTCTAAAAGAATCACTAATCCTCAAGCAGCAAGTAAACTGAGGCCAAGGCAGTGAGCGCACCGGATCCTAGGCAAACCTCAACCTCGGCCTGTGGATCACTCTCCTTCAAAGTTACTCCTGGCCTCTTAAAAGATTTATTTATTTATTTTCTTATTAATTCTCTCTTTGCCTGGTAACTGACACTTAGTCGATGGTCTCCTGTAGGACATAGCATATGGGTCAGGAGTTGTGTTGTATTCTTTCCATTTTCAATAATGTATGTATTGCTGCTTAAATCAGGACAAAATTTAGGTAAAAAACAACAATCGTGTATTCATACTGAGTGTGAGACCATATACCGATCCATGCACAGGTCGACTCGGTTCAACTTATGCTGTGTCTTCTGATGGCATTTAGTTGCCCCAGAATAAATGTAGTGGTTTTACAGTAATGGGGATGAACACTTACTCATGGTCAATTTTGTGTAGATACATAAGGCTGTAACACTAAACTGAAAAATTTAACTAAATACTTGTGCAAGACACTGTAGTTGTGTGTATAAAAGCAGCTGAGCATAACAAACATGTTAAAGACTCTTAGAGAAGGATTTAATTTCTTTGATGGCTGCAGTGTGTGATGAGTTGTGGTTTGTGGCAAAGTCATCTGAGCATCATGTGTAAAGAATCACAGTTTACAGATGAAATTTACTCATGTGGTTTTCACGTTTCATGTTGGGTTTTATAAAGGTTTTTCCATGGATTTTTTATGTGTGATTTTTACAGATTTTTTTTACATCAAGCACTTTTTTTGCTGCACATTGCTTGTTTATTTTTGTCCTGGTTTTAATTTTACAGTTTCTTTATGTCAACACAGTGTTTATGATATGAATTTTAGATCTTCATTGATTTATCTTGAAGCAAAAAACATGAACAACCTATAAAACATCCAAATATGCGTGCATGCATTTAAAATAATAACCAGCAAAAATGTTATTTCTCTGTGGCTAAGCAGATATTCACATGCTGAAACTATGGTGAAACTACTTCCATAATGATATTTAATTCCAGCGGTGTAAACATCAGTGTAAAGACTGATAGGGCTATTAATGAATTAATTTAATTTATTTACTACTCGTGCTCTTACCTAATTCGCCCAGATGTTCAAGTGCAATGTTCACAGCTGGAAAGTCTGGTACTAAACACGCGGCCATGACAGAAACAGTGAGAAATAAAAAGAGACTGAATGGGGTGGAAGCGGCTGGAGAAAGTTTTGCGGCTCTGCGCCATCTGTGTGCTGTGTACGGGACGCGTTGTCATAACAACAACTGTTCCATAAAGAACTCCCCCCCCCCTCGCGCGGCATGATCAAAGGAATTTCTCTAACGCTCTAACCACGCCCCTAGATACTCTAACCACGCCCCCGATTATTATAAATTAACTGTTATAATTCTTTTTAGACAGAAATAAACGTTTACAGTATCTGAAAAGAGTGATAAAATATAATAATAATAATAATAATTATTATTATTATTATTATATAAAACAATAATTACCTTTAAATCGTATTTATTTATTGGTTTATTAAAGTAATTGTTTAGATATTTATTTGTTTGTTTATTTAAGAAAACTTTCCCACTTTGACGACTACCTGCCTACATCTCTCTCTCTCTCTCTCTCTCTCTTTCTTTCTTCAGCTCCTTTATGCTAGCGTTATAAAAAGGGCAAACCTGATGAATGCATGACATTATTAGGGAAATAGAGGACGCGTTTAATGGTGAGATTAATGTAAGGATAAATGCTGTTTCTCACATGGCCAGCAGACGGCGCTGTTGTTCCAAGAAATGAATCACGCGCATGCTGAGAAGCCTTTAGACTTCAGCCTCGAGCAGCACTCAGTGTATTTTCTATTCTTATTCTTACTATACCTGTGAAACATCTATCTATCTATCTATCTATCTATCTATCTATCTATCTATCTATCTACTTGAATGTTTATCTAATTATCCGTCTGTCTCTTTTTATGTTGGTCTCACTGTCTGTCTATTTCTCTACCTGGCTGTTTCACCTTTTTTCTCCCAGTCTGTCTGTCTGCTTCCTCAGAGCACCAGTTTTTAGCATTGTTGCATGCGTATAGAAGTATTCCCTATCTAAGACTCATAACACAGTCTTTATATAGTAATTGTTGAGAAGTACAATCACGATTGTGTTGCAGCGATGCATTGTTTGTGATAAGGAGTCCGAGCTTGTTGCAGTGATGCATTGGTCATGGGATGGAGGCTAAGCGTGCTCCATTGATGCGTTGTTTATTCTGCAGCAATGCATTGTTTATGTGAAGAGAGCTGAGTGTGTTGCAGCAGTGTATTATTTATGGGAAGGAGTCTGAGCATGTTGCAGCGAAGTATTGTTTGTGGGGAAAAAGGCTGAGCGTGTTGTTGCAGCAAAGTTAAAAATGTTGCAGCTGTGTAGCATTTATGGGTTCCTAACTAGACGTGTTGCAGCATTTATGGGCATTGCAGTGCTGCAGTGTTTATGAGGAGAAGAATGAGTGTATTGCAGCATACAATTATGAGGAGAAAGCTGGGCATGTTGCAGAGTTGAGGAGAAGGCTGAGCATATAGCAATGGTTACGGGGAGGAGGCTGAACGTGTTGCTGTGTTTATGGGGAGGAGGTTAAGCATATTACACTGGTTATGGCAGGAGGCTAAGCGTATTGCAACGGTTAAGAGGAGGATGAACATAATGCATTGTTACAGTGTTTATGAAAAGTCTGGGTGTGTTGCAGCCTTTACAGGGAGGAGGCTGGGTGTGTTGCAGAGGTGCAGCATTTACAGTATGGGGAGGAGGCTGGTTGTCTTGCAGCTGTCGGTTTTAATTGGACTCAGCTGAGTGAAATCTCAGGCTCGCTGAAAGCTCCAGACTCTGACGACAGCCCTTTATCTGCACTTCTGCTTTCACTAAGGTCTCTTAGGAAATCACTAATGAGCTGGAAGTGATTGTGGAATTTCTGAACAGCATTTTACTGTTGGTCTGCTGTGTGTAAGAGAGATAGAGAGAGAGAGAGAAAGAGAGATAGAGAGAGAGAGAGAGAGAGAAAACTTCATTCAGCACATCTGTTCTTTACCGCCTCACCAAACTCACCTCACTGTAAACTGAACTCCTGCTCATGGACTCCATACATGGCGCTCTCTAAATACACTACTAGTCAAAAGCTTGGACACATGTTCTAATTCCATGATCTTTCCTGATTCTTCTTCTTTGTCTTTCAGCTAATCCCTTTCAGGGGTCGCCACAGAGAATCATCTGCCTCCACCTAACCCTATCCTCAGCTTCCTCTTCTCTCACCCCAACTAACTTCATGTCCTCTCTCACTGCATCCATAAATCTCCTCTTTGGTCTTCCTCTAGACCTCCTGCCTGGCAGTTCCAACCTCAGCATCCTTCTACCAATATGCTCACAATCCTTTTCTCTGAACATGTCCAAACCACCTCAATCTGGCCTCTCTGACTTTATCTCCAAAACATCTAACGTGGGTTGTCCCTCTGATGAACTCATTCTTGATCCTATCCATCCTTGTCACTCCCAAAGAGAACCTTAACATCTTCATCTCTGCTACCTCCAACTCTGCCTCCTGTCTTTTCTTCAGTGCCACTGTCTCTAATCTCTAGAGCATCGCTGGTCTCACCACTGTCTTAAAGACCTTTCCTTTCGCTCTTCCTGATACTCTTTTGTCAAATAACACACCTGACACTTTTCTCCACCCATTCCAACCTGCCTGTAACCGCCTCTTCGCCTCCTTTCCACACTCTCTGTTGCTCTGGACTGTTGACCCTAAGTACTTAAAGTCCTGCACCTTCTTGATCTCTGCTCCCTGTAGCCTTATTGTTCCACTTAGGTTCCTCTCATTCACACACATGTATTATGTCTTGCTACGGCTATCCTTCATTTCTCTGCTTTCCAGAGCGTACCTCTACCTCTTTCCAGAACATACCGCAATCTCCTTCCTGATTGTTATTTCTTTTACATTGTAAAACAATGCTGAAGGCACCCAAAATATGCAATAATCTCATTTGAACAGATGATATTGAGAGTCTGCTACTTACGCTCTGTAAAGTCTCCATAACATCTTTAATCTGAGGTGCTGTTAATAGATTTTTAGGGCTGGTGAACTCTTGCATCAGAGGTAAGGGATGGTCTTCATGAGAGCTAGTTTTATCATGGTGCTTAATGGCAAATGCACTTGACAACACTGTTCTTGCAAGAACTGTTCCAGAACAGCTGACCTTCGTATCTTAAAATAACATCTGACTGATGTTGGTGTGGTGGCTTTGGGGCCGAGTTCATCATTCCTTCCTCCATGGAGTTTGCATGTTCTCCCCGTGCTTGGTGGGTTTCCTCCGTATTTTAAATCCTCCTCCAATAGATTGGCACCCTATCCAGGGGAGCCTCATGCTCTAAGACTCTTGCGACACAGGATAAAGCGATATAGATGATGACATAGACATTGAGTGAATAAGTGATGTTATTGTTTCTTAATTCCCTAATGCCATATGTGGTATTTTATAGATAAATTCTGCTATTATTTTAGAATCCCTTCAGTTTCCTCTTGAGTATGGTTCCTCTTAAGGTTTTTTTCTATTGCCATCTTCATTTTTTTTTTAAATACAGCATCATGGAGTCGACACCCTCTGCTTGCTCATCAGGGACAATCGGATAATTATTATTTATACATATTTCCCCACACTTTACTAATTTCCATAATTTCTTTTTGATTCTGAATCTGCTTGGCAAGAATGACCGTTGTTAAAAGCTTTATATAAATAAAACTGTCACTGAAGTGATTTGTTAAATGTATTTGCTCAGTTGGAGGTTTTGCGGAAATGATTTATTAACTCTAGTGCAGTGTATTGGCGTTAGCATACAGTACATACCTGTCCGACAACATTCACGGGAAATGTTTAAGAAATGCCACAATACAACATTTAATGGTGTAAAACACTCTAACTCTAACCCTTTTTGTTTTTGTTGTATTGGGACTCCTGTCATTTTTCACTTTGATGTTTTCTCATATTTCTCATATTAACAAGATCTCAGCTTACTGCTATTGTTCTATGTGTGTGTGTGTGTGTTTGTGTGTGTTTATGCATGTGTGTGTGCATACATATGTGTGTCTTCTGTTACTTTGTTTACAGCAGTGAGTGTGTTTGCACACTTTCAAGCTGGAGCAGTGTCTGATGTCGCACATGGATGGTTCGATCCGATTATCCTTACAGCTGGGGACCATTAGGGGACTTGATTATGCATAATGGAACAGGTAGTGCACTTGCATTCCATGCTTTATTTATCACTCATCCAAGGTCAAGTGGTGCTACACGCTTTGTTTTACATGCAGCAGAGTGTAAAGTTTCTTGTGACAGAAGAAAACATTTGCAGTTTAACTGAGAAGTTACATCATTTTACAGCCAGTCAGATGTGTATATATAAGTCAGTGTGCCTAGAGTTTCCATGGGCTTGTTGGGTTTCCTCCAGGTAATCCAGTTTCCTCCCATAGTCCAAAAAAACATGCCGGTTAGGCTAATAAGCATTCCCAAATTGCCCATAGTGCGTGTGCCCTGTGCCCTGGATTGGCACCCCACATGCCCAAAGCTTCATGCCCAAAGTCTCATAGTATAGACTTGTTTAATGGTTTGTCTCATTATGTATTATTTATATATCATTTGTTATTATTAATTAAAGATACATAGTTACATTTTACGAAACCCAACCTCTGTTCTAAAGGTGTTAAAAAACCCTGCAGAGTAAGATGCTCACTGTCTTAGCATGCTGATTTAAACTTTTTAGATGGTTTTATAAGCTTTGAAAAGAGCAGTGCTCTGATCAAACACACTTTAGAATCAGTACATACTTGTTTGAACATTAATGAAATGATTCATTTAAATGACTCTCTAAAATAAAATTCAAACAGATCTTTCACAATTTAACTCAAGCTGTCGTCTCTTCTTATTGTAGCTGGTGTTCATTTGGATTAAAGATTAAAATGCAGCCAGCATGACAATTGAAGTGGACAACCTGTCATCTATCCATCTGGTTTCGAGAAAAGACAAGAAGGAAACCTCACTCAGGTTGTATCACGGGAGTCAAGTTTCTCTGGAACAATGAGCCTGAAACATTGCTGTGGTGTGGATTACAGCATCATGGAGTCTAATTAAAAACAAACACAAGCACATGCACATGTGCGTGCACACACACACACACACACACACACACACACACACACACACACACACACAGATTTTGAGCAGGCTTAACACACAGGGAAACATATTAAAACGCTTCTGATTAAGCATTTTCATTTATCTACTTAATTCCTGTGAGACCTATTTAAGAGAGAGCCCTCGTTTACAACAGCACAGAGAACGTGTAAAAATTAAAAACTGAAATAGAGAATCAACATTAAATAAATTAATAATTCAAGCAAAACATTTGCAATTAAATTGAATTTGGTATGGGATTAAATAATTTAAAAAGTAATAAACCGCTCATCTCCAGGCTCCTGATTGACCCCGGGTCTCTGCTCGTCCCAATGGGTTCCTCTGGGTTCTCCAGTTTCCTCTCATCCTTCCAGACATTTTATAGTAAGTTGTCAGAAAATGTTTTTTTTTTTTTTTTTAAAGTTTTAAAAGCCACCAAAAACCCTTCTACTTGGAAACTTAATATATATAGGAAATTCACTGTTGTAGGGTTAACACTCATAAGAGTTGTAAATATTCTGTATACAGCAGATCATCTCTACAGCCTGTCTCTTCTCAAAAAAAATTCCAAGTAGACCCCCCTACTCACTAAATATTTGAGAACCCTTTTGTAGTATTGGATATCCTTTCAAGAAATGAAGTGGTTCTATAATTAAACATCTAACTTGAGGGAGGGGGTGCTGTTGTGATAAATATCACCATGATCTTGTTGCGGTCATAGACACGATGGCGCAACAGCGCAACAACAGGACCTTGAGTGTGATGTTGCTTTTATACAATGGTTCCACAAACACCATGTATTATCAACTGACGTGATGCCCTGACAAAATTTGGCTGGACCGCCACACAGACAGACAGACAGAAAGACTGGTTTTGGGTCCTCAAATGTCTGCAATTTAAAGATATCAGTTAAAGAGTAAGTTCTGATCAATGTACAAACAAAATCTTTCTTTTATTTATACAGATTATGATTCGTCATAATTATCCTCATGTTTTAGATTATAAAATAAATCTGTCCGATCTTACAAACAACACAGGGACAAGTGTTTTTATATATTTAACAGGGTTAAATATAGCATTAAATAGAATGAAAGTGTGCTACGTAGGGTGTACAATCCCATGTTCCACACACCAAGTAGTGCCCTTGATCAGGGGCTACAGAGGGATTTGGGAATCAGCCTTTTGTTAAAAACTAGTTAGCTTTTTAGATAAAAGTGCACAGAGCTAATTTGGAACAACTTAGAAACAATTATTATAGAGACAAGGTGTTGTTTAAGA
This sequence comes from Clarias gariepinus, assembly GCF_024256425.1. Lineage (NCBI taxonomy): Eukaryota > Metazoa > Chordata > Actinopteri > Siluriformes > Clariidae > Clarias > Clarias gariepinus. The sequence goes on from NC_071112.1 coordinate 27,227,540, forward strand.
TCACAAGTGTGCTTTCCTGCAAAAACTGCATCTGTGACTATAGTTTATACTAGACATGGAATATAAAAAAATCTGTTGAGGTGGGGGCTTAGCGGTTAGCACTGTCCCCTTGCACCTCCAGGGTCCGGGTTTGATTCCTGGCCAGGTTTGATTTCCGTCTCTGTGAGTATGCAAGTTCTCCCCTTGCTTGGTGGGTTTCCTCCGGGTACTCCAGTTTCCTCCCACAGTCCAAAGACAAAGATTCATCCTGCGATGAATTGACACGTTGACACCATGTTGTCCCCCACATGGTGTACCCCACCTCATGCCACAAGTCTCCTGGGATAGGCTACAAGCCCCCCACGACCCTGAATACAGAATGAAGCGGTATAGAAGATGAGTGAGTGATTAAGTGTTGGTACCTCTTATGTAACTAATAAAAGGTTCTTTATAGGCTCTTTAAAGGTTCTTAGCTTTTATAAAGAGTAAATGAGAGGTTAAAGTGGTAGTGACTGAATTGGGAAAATTTGAGAATATAGTTCAATAAGTCAGAAACATTATTTTGTGTGTGCGAGTTTGTGTGTATACTCTCCTCTCTATGCCTTAGTAATGATAGACATCAACCTTGTTTCCTCACTTTGCATCTGCTGTTCATCTGATACAGTATGATGGGCCTCTTACAGCCGAGAGCAGCGTGCATTATGTACGATGTGGAAATACGACTCTGCACTTCGGGGTAAGTGGCCGTTTCCGCGCAGGAGGAGAGTTTACCCCGAGTCAGATGAGATGAGTGAGATAACATGATGGTCGATTGAGTGATTAAGACTCTTAATACCAGTGTCAGAGTTAGGGTCAGACAGTAGAGGATTTTGATTGTATATAGGAATTTATTACAATACTTGCAAAAGTAACTGTTATTCATGGTAGAAGAGTTTTGTAGAAAAAGTTAAAAGTTTAAAGCTAAAAATAACTGATCTAATTTAATGTAATCATTGATACTATTATTTCAGGTTGAAGCGCATGTGCATGTCTGTCTGCCTTTCTGTGCAGAAGAACTCTAACTGCCTAACTTATTAATACAAAGAAATTAAAGAGTAGAGTATCTTACTGTATGCCCTGTTTACATCATGTATTAATGCTAAAGTTATATGTTATTGTTTCTAAGAAGCTGTAATTGACTAATAGTTGGACTTGCTAAAGTTAAAAGAATGAGTACTAACTTTTAAACCTTACTCTGATATACAGTATATGTTGTGTATAAAAGGCATTTATGGATGGTTTTGTACATAAAAAATAGTGATTTTACTGTAAGGAAAGCAACACCACGTGTCACTGAACATGTTTTGCGATTCGTTCTTGATTGTGTTGAACCTGAGTCAGATTAATATTGCTTTTAGCAATGCATTTATGTTTTAGGATTTCAGTTTATCTCTTGTCCCAACTCTATTACCTCTGTGCATGTTAGAGCCTTGCTGTTGTTCTTGTTCCCAATCACAGTTCCTGTTTCTGCCACGAGGCTTGTGTTTGGTTGTTTGATTCATGATGTTTATTAAAGAGAAGCCTGAACTTGCATCTGCTTTGTTTCCTCGCTGACATTTTATACCGAATAAAAAATTTACTTAATCAGCTTATCAAATAGATGTTTATTATTGTTATCATCACTTATTACATAAGAGGATGATTCACAGTTTGGATTAAAGAAATGAATCATTAAAAATAAATCATTGTTTAAGCAAGCCTACAGTCTCTGTTTGAATGGAAATTCAGAAGGAAGTGTCGCTGGACTCTAAGTGGACTTAGGGAGAGTTTAAGTGGAAAAATCTGAGCGGATGTTGAATGGTAATTGAAGCGAGGGAGGCACAGTGAGCTTTGCTTTTCGCCTTGCTAGAGATTTCCATTGCACCTGAGGTAATACATCAGCGTGTCTTTCGCTTGAGTGCCAGAGCTTGTGTGAGTAAAAGCCCTCTTTCGACAGGCCGGCGCCGGATCCGTCCTGATTCACCTTTAAAGCCCACTAATGCTGAGCTGTAGCTCGCTCACTTGGAGGCCCCTGCAGCAGCGGGACACACACCACAAAATCAGAACTCAATTTCCTTCTTAACGCGTCTGTTTGAAGGTTTTCCTTTTCTATTTATTTATTAATTTTTTTAAGAGAACAGGGCTGAGATTTATGAAATCTCCCAGCAGGGGAAGGGTTTAGGGGTAGTGCTGATCGATTGAGATATTTGACCCAGTCTAATTCACTCATAACACCTAAGACTGATGTGCTTAAGGACGAGTTCTGTCAGGATGTTTTGTGGCACAATAAACGGGGCAGGCCTACTTCCCCTTGACCCCTAGCAAGGGACCAATCTGCTGACTGGATGACTGCAGGGGCTCAGATAACTCTTGATTATACAGTGGAATATGGGTTCGAGTGCACTTCCTATCTGTTTAGATTTTAGACACAGACTCCGCAGGGTATTCGAGACAGAAATTTGCTTTAAAAACTTGCATGTAAATTTGGTTGTATGAGGCAGAGAGGACGATTCATGTATTATTGTATGTGTGTCCTTAACATGTGATATTATGGAAATGGGATTAAACCATGTTATTTTCAGGTGTTTGTTTCCTATGTTTTTAATTTTTCTGTTAAAGCTATTAAACATTGACACTATCATTTACATTTTGCAATGGACACTCTTACCTCAGCCGAGGATCTGATCAGCAATTTTATCTACACTGTAAGTTAACCTAAAGTTAGAGTATCCGTTACACCTCTTAAACTGAATAAATACCTGTTTACATGAGATTTATTATGATTTATTTATTTATGCGGTTTTCTCTCACATTCTCTCTCACAGATTTATTGGCATTTTCCAATTGCCCATGATGAGTGAATCCGGTGAGTCGAGAGTATCTTTGCATGTATTCACGTGTGTCTTCTGTCTCCACAGGCTCTCTGAACCCAATTTGCCTAGAAGAAACCTGCCAGCCTTGTGCTCTCGCATGCGCTCTGCTGTCTCTGGTTGTCTCACATCGCCTGCTCAGCACTACTTGTCTCACCACCTGCACCACCTGAACCACTCTGTTTTTAGCAAACGTAACTCCTTTAAGCTTAACTCAGTTGTGCTTAAAAAAGACTGTTAGTGATTTTGACATCTGGTTTCCATGTGTTTCTTCTGTGTATCGGACCTGTCACACCATGACTAACTGAAGTCTCAGTTAGGATCAATAACTAAAATCACTGGTATGTTAAAAAACAAAATCTCTTTTACTGGAAAAGTTAGAGCTGAAGGTGCAGAAATGCAATACTCTTCATCCACTGCACAGCGCATGACTACATCACAGGCTGGGAAAGATCAAGCGCACCTGATTTACACATTAATGAGCCCTGCCCTGCGAAGGATTGGCCCATTGTCCAGGGTGTACCCTGCCTTGTGCCCTAAGTCTCTTCGGATAGACTCCAGGCCCGCCATGACACTGAATACAGGATAAAGCGGTATAGACGATGAGTGAGTGAGTGAGTGGGAATAATAATAAGCCCTATTATTTAATTCCTGTCTAGTTCAGCACCTTTAGTATACCTTTTGTGGTTCTATGTTCATGTTTGCAAGGATCACATTCTCTGGATTGTTAGTGATTTCTTAAAAAAAAAAAAAAGACCCCAGTATAAGCCTCTTCCAAATGGTTGAGATGTCACTTTATGGTTAGAGTATTTATATAATTGGATATACCAAAACAACCCGAAAGTCACATAAAATGCCTACGTTTAAATTGTCAAAATGTCCAAAATAAGGTTTAAATGTTTTTAAACATTGGCTTTTAATTCTTTTACTTTTTGTAACAATACTAGTGACACCTAGTGGATTCTTTTTAAGCATAGCATACTGTACCTCAACCATTAGAGATTGTTTAAGCTACAGGACTTTAGACAGGATTCTGCATAGGTTTTCAGATCATGGTTAGTGCAGCCTAGTCTGCATCATTCAGCACAAGCTGTGAGCAGTTGGTTTGGCAAGTTGGCACAGAACTCTGTAACTGTATCAGGGGTATAGTCTCAAAGTGTGTGAGGAGAATATTAAAAGTCGAAGTATACTGTATCAAACATGTAGTCTGATCCCTCATCTGGCCCCGGAGTTAAGTTTCTGATCCACCGTTTTCGAGTAATCATTAAAAAAAAATCTGTGAAACACTTCTAGTCTTTTCTGAACCATGTCCCCAGCTTAAGGTTTAAAAGGGACGCAGAACATGCTCTACCAAAAAGTTGTACACAACATTAAATGGTTTATAACCAAAATTAGTTTCAATGAATAATCAAAATTGGATATCCTTCAGTAATCTACACCTATGTTATTATTATTATTATTATTATTATTATTATAAATAATATTTTTATTCTGTGTAAGCATACAATTTATTTCTTATCTCCAAAATCCAGGATGTTTCTTTATTGATGGTTTCAGTCACACATGCTATGCTGGCAAAAATGCGACATCATTTCATTATGTCACTGTAAATATAACTCACTGTAATTATTAGTTATTAGCCTTATTATGTTTGGTAACATTAAACAACCAAATCTTTAAAGTTTTTTTTCTCAGTTATACAATAAGAATTGTGCATTGTTTATAGTGTGTAAATTACAGTAGAATCATCTCAGGCTTGTATAACATGTAAAAGTTTTTCCAAGTTGTTTGAGATGAAGCACTGCTTCTAAAGAGCTCTTCTTAAACACAAAGCTGTTGTAAAGGGGTGCTGTGGAGGACTGGAGCTCTGTGTTGTTTGCTCTTGTGCTTATGGAGCAGTGGCTTATTGGATTTTTCTCTCCAGGCATCCCTCAGTAACGCAGGTCATTTGATTTTGCCTCATGCTTCTGCCTGATTGACGTTATAAGAAAGAAACAGGAGAAACTCCAGCAGTGAAGCTTCATGTCTGCGTAAAGACCATGCTAAGTAACTGTGTGTGTGTGTGTGTGTGTGTGTGTGTGTGTTTATATCTCCTTTGCATGGTCGCTGATGATAAAATCCTCTGTCATTTACAGTGTAATCCTTAGCATGCTCATTTTCACTAATGTGTTAGCATTAGCGCTAATAGCAGGCTGAGAGATTGTAATAATTGATATTCATTTAGTGGTGTGTTGCTTTAAGCACTTTCATGCCACTTTTATGTACTAGTTAAGTAACGTGTAGGAGGCAAAGCTTATGTCCAGGGTATGAAGGGCCGTGAACTGTGTCGTTGCTACTGTAGTTAAACTCTAAGAGGTATTTACGGAGGCATGTACTTTGTGTCTTCCAGTCACAGTGGAAGGGGGTGTGGCCTCTGTATCTGTCAGTCACACTGAAGGAGGTGTGGCCTTTGTACTGTATCTGTCAGTTGTACCTGTCAGTCACAGTGGAGCGGATGTGGTCTCCGTATTTGTCAGTCACACTGAAGGAGGTGTGACCTCTGTATCTGTCAGTCACGCTAAAAGAGGTGTGGCCGCTATATCTGTCAGCTACAGTGGAGCGGGTGCGGCCTATGTATCTGTCACGTTACTGGGCTGATGAAATTTACTTTATATATTTTTTCATTTTTCAAAACTGGATTTGCCCAATAATATTGTTTTTGTTTTTATGTTTAAACAAACTGCAAACAATATTATACAATTTATAGTATGTACAGAGTTTTGAGGTTCATAGTTTTGTTCTTTTCCTGCAACAAATATAATAAAGATGTCACAACATTTTTTTTTTTGCCAACACTGTTTTGTAAGTAAAAAAAATAAAAAACAGATTAATATAGGATATACCACACATCAGTGTGTCGCAGCTGAACTGTTTGGTGCCCTGCTTTTTATTAACCACATCTTTCTTTCTCTGTCTGTCCTAGACGCTCTGCAGAGATCTATTTCAGCGTGATAAACAGCGCTCCTTCTGTCTGTTCACAGATAATAATCCGATTCGGAAAGCTGCCTGAGGTTCAGGAGCTTCTGCTTTACTATCTTTATTTGATGCGGTGAAGATGGTATATGGTCAGGGTGAGCTGAAATGAAGACATGGCAACGTATGAATTTTTAGAAAAAGGCTGGCAGAAGAAATGGGGCAGTGGCACAAGAAAATGTGATGAATTAGATTTTTTTTTTTACATAAACATATGCTTAATACAGTACATATGTTTTGCCACTATACAATTTCATTGTATAGTGGAAAAATATATAAAAGAAACATCTTAAAATTGGGATGTGTTGAGTTGACAAGCCTCTTTTAAGGCGGGGGTGACTCGTGGCCACACCTTTGTGAGGTGTACGGTAGTGACAGATTGCAGTGTATACTAATGGAGTTGTGTTTATATGAGCAGAAGCAGTGTTGAAATCCTCGGGTAGGTCGGTGAATGAGTCATGGCATACAACCGGAGCACAATCAAGCGCTCAGCACCATGGTGCAATCAATGCTAATCTAATCTGGCTAACGCTCGTCTTTTTTCTGATGGGTACATAAATTCATCCTGACATTTTGGACTTGAACATGCGTGCTCCTATGCAGCTCATAAAAGACAAATCAAACACTAAAATCTCACCAGCAGGGGGCAGAAGAGCATTAAACAAAGCTAATATGATTGTGTGTGTGTGTGTGTGTGTGTGTGTGCGCGCATGTGTGTCTGTGTGTGTGTGTCTCAGGTCTATCAGTGACTTCAGGCTTATTTCAAACAGTCAATACAAAATGATTGTTAAGCCTTTAAATTGAAGTTGAAAATCAACACTTCAGTCACATCTCATTACTTAATTCCAAATGCATTGTTGTGGTGTACAGAGAAAAAAAAATGGTATCACTGCTGAAATACTAATGGACCTGACTGTATCATCATTTTACCATTTTAGAAACAAAATTTTAATTTTGTGTTTCATGTGTTTTCATATGGCATGTCACATGTGTGAAAATGATTCCTCATTTGAGTCCTGGAATATGCCCATGGAAAACAAAACTCATGCGATAACCTGGTCATTCAGTACATTCAGGTCATCAGCTGACTTCATTTTATTGCCACATAAGGTTGCTGAGCCTAGAGCTGACCAACTGATCATAACACTGCCTCTAAAGGCTTGTACACAGGCGTGCTCAAATGCTCTTACTTTCAGTATTGAACATAGCCCTGTGTATAATAATATGTTGGACAGTTCTTAACCCAATTCCCTTAAAGACTCTCTAGTTGTTCTCTTTGATTGATGCTGGCCAATAATTCTAGCCTTCTTAAATGGGTAAGTTTTTTTGTTTTATTGCCAGGTAGTGTATTTGTATGGCAGTATGTGAAAACCCTCCACGTAGTGAAATGACAATATTTAGTTTAAATCACAAAAAATGACAGTGAACTAATAAATGTTTCTCTTTTGCTTTTATCACAACCTGAGGGTCTATCATTTGCCCAGTGCCCAAAATTACTTTTGGGAGAAAACCCCCAGTAATTGAGCTAATTGAGAAAATTTCTGTAAATGAGCTGTTGCTCATAGAAAACATATCGTATTTTGATACACGTTAATGCTGTTAATCAACATCTTTTGACCAACCAGAATCCAGAACTTAGCATTTAATACTAATCTAGTATTTGGCGATAGGCTTTTCCCCCATAGATATTACCTTTCAACAGTCTACATTGAAGTATATATATTGTACATCACTGATGTTTATAATGTACATATTAACTTAAACAATTACATAAGTAAAGAAGTGTGTATTGAAAGTAGTGTATTTATTTACTGTGCCTTGGTTTATCTGACAGAAATGGATATCAACTATGTCAGTGCTCTAAGAGACTTGGACACTTTCAAGTCCAGACTACTTGGACATTTTACCCACAGCACATAAACACTGATTGTGATGCATCGCTGCATCTCAAGATCTAATGTGCGATTTACAGGCTTTTAAAAATGTTTACACTCATTATTTTCGGGCCCTGGTGTGTGCTGCATCGACTGGACTCGGATTCACTGTTTGTTTCTGCTATATTTAACATAAATGAGCATTTACAGGTTTTGATTAAGACATCATCTGCAGAGGGTAAAAATGACTAATGTATTCAGTACTTTATATTGAAAATCCACAAACTGTTCTTTACATACTCCAATCAGCCATAAAAATAAAGCTACCTGCTTAATAATGTGTAGGTTCCCTTTTGGTCTAAACACTCAAGGCCTAGACTCCAGGTTGTGCTGTGATATCTGGCACCAAGCCATCAGTAGCATGTTATTTAAGTTCTGGAAGTTGCAAGGTAGAGCCTCCATGGGTGGAACATCCCACAGAAGCTCAACTGGAATTGGACACCTCAACAAAACAGATTTGCTCATGTGTTTCTCCAACCATTCTTAAAACATTTTTGTCAGGGTCCTTTACTGCCATCAGGGTATACCATTTCCATGATGTGGTAAGCTCGGTCAGCAACAATGTCTAAGTAGGTGCACACCAAACTCGCTCATCCATGTCTTTATGGACCTTGCTTTGAGCACTGGTGCGCAGTCATGTTGCAACTGGTGTGGGGTTGTTTTTCAGGAGTTGGGCTCAGCCAACTTTGTGGGAACAGTTTGGGGATGACCCGGCACATGTCAAAGTAACATACACATGAAAGGCAGGACCTAAGGATTCCCAGCAGAGCACTGGGTTGAGTAATATGATATTCAATATATAATGGTTTCATAATAAGAAACGTAAGTTAAACAATATGATAAAGTAATACTCCTAGTGACGTTTTCACATTTTTTCAGCGCCCCAGGTGGTGATGTGTAGTTTTTTTTTGTTGTGTTGTACTGAGCTGCAGTGTGTGATATTGTGGGATAATATCAGGTTTAATGGCGAGTGCAGTGACCTTCAGTGAGGAGTTTAAAGCACACGTTATGCCACTTCAGCACAGCGCTGTCACCGTGCTCCTCCTGAGAAATGTTACACACACTGCATTGGAATTGCCTTGCTGCTACTGATGCCTATGCTTCCTGCCGCCACCAAACAACACAAACTCATACCTTTTATCTCCACTTTAAAGGTGACCTTTAAGGATTTCCCACTACAGCTTTTCCAAAAGAGTAAAAATGTTTATTGGTTGTCTAGCATGTTGCAGCTCAAAACACCATGATGATTACACACTATTGGAAGTATCAGTACAGTAGCTACAGAGCTTTTTAGCTTTGGATAAAAGTCCTCGCTGAAATACATATTCAAAATGACGAGCTCTAAAGAAGTGGAAAAAATGGCCCGTTGCTTTGCCCTCTCATTTGCTCTTAGTACAGTCACAGGAGGTGTGTGAATGAGTGAGTGTGAGTTGTACTGTCACCTCCTGCTGAATGAGTTGGAAGGCTAATGGTGCACCAGGATTATCCCCCTCTGTGTCCCGTCTCTGTGTGAACGCTGACATTTTTGCTGACATTACCATTTTTCTCGCCCCCTCACCGTTGTGCGCTCTGACACATTGGGCTTCTGTTAACATTTTCACATGTTGGAAACTTCAGCAAGACTGAAGTGAACATTTCCTAACTCCTGTTTTAACACACCGCAGCAGCAGCAGCAGTAGCAGTAGCACTGAGTAACTGGAGAATGAGAAAAGGTTAATGTTACTGCGCCTGAAGTCATTTTGCTACCGTAGAAACCCTGCGAAACTGCATAGATTTGTTTCTAATTTGTCTGTTTTATCTGTTTTTTTTTTAAAGCAATGCCTCTCTTAAAATAAGCGAAATGTTGCTCTATAGGACTAGAAATTTGTATCTTGCTTAAATGAAGGACATTTATTTTTGCACAGACACTTCGAGTTACTAATGAAGTCAAATGGTGCTCTCATAATGAAAGCCAAACACCATGAATACTTAGGCTTTGCCTAGGTTTACAAAAATAAAAAATACAAATACGGAGCAGTGGTCTAAAGGGGCAAAAGTTGTTAAGATGATTATCATGTATGCACTTTAACTATTGAGTGAAATATTGTATTTTGCCTGGAAGAAATTAAAATCTAGTCAATTCTTCATCACACAATATTGATTCATATCAATTTGTTTATTCGACTCTGACTAAAATGACACCATGAAAATAATGACCATGAAAAAAATCAGCTTGTAACAATTATGCACCCTTTATTACATAAAGTTTAAACCACTCTGTGTGGTTCCCGGTAAAATAATCGAAGACAAGGTGATGAAGACGAGTTACTTTTACTGCCTGAAAGAGATTATTTTCTTATAAAAATATGTATTTTCCTATAAATATATTTTCCCATATAAATATGAATGTTTTATTCCTGTTATGCAAAACTGATTTTTCAACAAGTAAAATTTTTAGAAACCTTTAAAAAAAATATATGTATATACAGATACATTTTTATTAATTTCTATTAAAACTAAACATGCTACGTCCCATTGTCACGCCATGTTATAGCAGCTATAAATGGTCATTCCTTCTCCAATACCCTTACCTTTGACTGTTACAGAGTACTTAAACTTGAGACTCCTTCCATAAATATTACATAATTCCCCCTACAGATGTTTATGTAAACAAGCTGTTATCAAAATACAATAAAATAATAAATTAAACCTGTGATTGATTTTTAAATGCACTACTGTCTTGGTGTCAGACATTTAACAGTCTTAAGGGCCACTTTTGCCTTTTCCCTGCACTCAGCAGCTTAAAACAGGGAAGATTTTCCCCATCCTCACACATAACTCTGCTAATAGAGAGAAATCTCCCCAACGTGGTGTTATATGAAGTGTCGCTGGACTCCGTCCTTAATGAAATAATGAGTCCTCCAGAGACCCGCAAGTCCCTCATCAACCGCTTTTGTTTTTGGGGGACAATAGAAAATAGAACGCAGCTCTCGCTTCCTGACCCTGCAGTAATTGATAATCTTATCTGATTGCCTTTTGATGGATGACTCCTTCTGTGAAAAGCTCAGGGGAGGACGAGACAATATCGGCTGAGGAATGGTTCATTGTGCTCTGTTCCTTCATGCCGTGAAAGCCTGCAGTGCAGCAAAACTACCCTTCAGATCAGAAGTGTAACGATAAGACATTTATAGGAACTAACAGTCACTTTAAAAGTCTCTCTATTACTTTAAACAAATAAAAACAATGATGGCGTACAGGAGAATGGATTGGATCTGATCCACCTTGTTTTATAAGCCCTAGCCCTAATTCAGGAGATCCTCCACAACCTGGGAGGACATACTTATCTACCGCCAGATTTGTCTCCACCCCCTCGATTTTTGGTTTAAGAGCTAACTCTACCCCCTCTGGTAGGACCTCTGGTTCTTCAGCAAGGGGTGCTGGCATTCTTTTGGCTAAGATGGATGGTAAAGTTTATCTGATCCTGCTCATTGCTACTTAAAGTATTACCAATCCCTCACTCTCAAAGCAAGTTTGCCTGATCTCAACCATTCTACAGACAGTTTCTCCTACAAAAATGTAAAAAATCATGCCCATTCATACGCAAAGTGATCCCCACTGCACTTAGAAAGGCCATTTTTTTTGTACTCATGTTTTTTTCACAAAACTTGTGAGTAATGTCATGTTGTAAAGGTGAACATACACTTTAAATTCCAAAAGGACAAAACGTGGATGATTTCATTTTTTTGGCTTTTTTATGTATAATAAAAAAAAAAAAACGTTAGAAGAATCTTTCCATTCTTCCATGGAATCCAGTTGCAATTTTTGTTCAGTCTGGGGATAAATTTACCAGGTGTAGTTCGTGTATATTTTATCCCCCCCAAAAATATCTTGTCCATGCCCAGTGAATAAATTCATAAAGATTTATATACAGCTATGATTATTATAGATGAGCTCTGCTCTTGGCACACGCTGGAAGCTAATTAGAAGCTTATTTTCTGGAATCTGTTACAAGGTTTCACACAATGGGTTTGGAGTGGGATGGGCTGACAGCCACCGCTAAGCTAATGATGAGGTGTTAGAAGTGTAACTGTGCTAATTGTGCTAAGGTGGTGTTGGAAAACCTGTGTAACTTGGGCTTGTTTAGAAAAATTGTTTCGCCGTAAGGTATCATCTAAGACTTTCTAAATAAAAATTTTTGTTTTTGGTATTCATCAGGGATCGATTCTAAGCCCATTTCGATCAGTTCTCACACAGATGAGTTTCTTTTTTTTCTTAAAAAACGATTGCATTTTTTCTATGCAAATATGCCATGTATGCTTTTTTTTAAATGATGAAAGAATTGGTATATCCCATAATTATTCTTATCAATTTACATTTACATTTACATTTAGGCATTTGGCAGACGCTCTTATCTAGAGCGACTTACAAAAAGTGCTTTAATGTTTACAACATTGGATACATATAATTTGCCTATACCTGTTGTCCCACTGACATTGTTCAAGTCATGACGCAGAGCAATTTTTATTCCAGACTAGCCTCTTAAGGTGCTCTTTAGCTGCGTGGGAGATGAAGAGGTGTGTGTTTTGCGTGAACTTCCCAGTGAAAACACTTACTGAAGGTCACAGAGCTGATTGCAGCTATTACATGACAAGTTGTTACTCAAAGTTGTTCTAAGTCATACATAAATACTAAACAAAGCATCACGTTGAGCTTACACTCTTTCTGTGAGTTTTGATCTTGGGAATCCTTTTGGTAGAAATGGAACCCACATTATAATTTTTACATGTTTAGCATATTATGAGGTTGATTCCTTTCTCATAATTTACCTGGTTTGAGTTTATAACTGAGATTCACTAGGTTGTCATTCACTGGATGCATGTTTAGGTCAACAGATTTTTTTTGGTTATATACTGTAGTTCCCTCCTTAGGCTTCAGGCCCCCTACCGACCCTGTACACAGGATAAAGTGGTATAGGCAATGAGTAAGTAATATTGTTTTCTTCTCTCATGTTCACTGAGTCTCTGATTAAGCATGCAAATCTTTTCTTGTTATTACAGAGATTTGCCTCTCTTCTATTTAGCATGTAAGTGAATCTTCTGGTCATGACCAAATGATTTACTTATCTTTCATTTAGTGATTTTTTCCTAGGGATGATGAATCTTAATCATGTCTGAGATTTATGTCTCTTTTTTCGAATCATCCAAATTTAAGTGAGTGAATCTCGGTCAGTGTCAGTGACTCTTTTGCTCTTGAAATTAAAATTAATTTAATGCAATTCAATTCAGTTTAATTTATAAAGGCAAATTAGGAAAATAAGTTTGAAATGTGTGAGGAAATATGTATAAATTATAATTATATATTATTATTAATTATATATTTTAATATGATTATAAATTACATAATTATATTTATCATACTGTTCCTATGGCTGCACATTGGCTTAGTGTTTAGTTCTGTGGCCTTGCACCTTACATTTCCATGTCCGGGTTTGATTCCCGCCTCAGGTCTGTGTGCATGGAGTTTGCACATTTTATATTCTCCAGTGCTTGGTGGGTTTCCTTCAGGTGCTCCAGTTTCCTCCAGCAGTCCAAAGACATGCAGATTAGGCTAGTTGCCGTTCCCAAATTGTTTGTAGTGAGTGTGTATATGTGTGTGCCCTGTGAACCCTGTCCAGAGTGTACCCACCTCGTGCTGGGATTCTCCCGCAACCCTACATACAGATACATATGGTATAGACAATGAGTGGGTGAGTGAGTAAGAGTGACCCTGAAGAGCAGGCTGATGGTGACAGTGGCAAGGAAAAATGCCCTGAGATGGCAATAGGAAGAAACCTTGAGAGGAACTAGACACAACAGGGAACCCGTCCTCATCTGGGTCATAACGGATTGCAGGAATCGATCTGCAGTCATACTGTGTGCTAGGCGGCTGAAAGTTCAGTATAACAGGAGAGGTGGTAATATGTAAATTAATTAACAGGAAAGGTGTTAATATGTAAGTCGAAGTGATATTGAATCAGTAAATCTTTGTTCATTTGTTTATTCATTGGATTAGCTTTCACTGTCGCAAATATTTTGGTCTTGAGATTCCTGTGTCTGCTGCTCAGCAAGTGAAATAAGGAGAGGATGGTGTTATTTCTCAGGTCTGATTTATGTGCGAGGTGAAGAAACAGCAGGATGTTAAATGCATAATGCAGGTGATAAATAAGCAAATGAGTGAAGGGAATAAAATCAGGGCTCTGCATCATCTTTTATTTGCCTTACTGTAAAGCTATCGATGTGGATTTGTGTTGGTTAGCGAGCCGTCTTTGCATTTAAATGAGAGACGTGAAGGAACAGACAGAGCTGTCGAGCCTATATTGTTTAGTGCTTGACCTTTAGCTTAGTGGCTGTCGATTTAATGCCAAAAGAAAAGGTGAGAAACTGGAAGGAAAAAAGATCGCAAGATGAACTCTGAATATCACAGCTGATTAGAATGCATGCTGTGGTGTTGGCTGTTCAGGAGAAGTAGCTTTTGAGGTTATTACTGACGGACACTTCTCTCTGTCTCTTCGCTGCCGACTCCGGTGAACGATTGCATTATTACTGCAAATCAAGAGGACCAGGAGACGTGACCAGAGCAGTCCAGAGAGAGTTTAAACTGGAACATCAGTGCGTGCAACAGAGCTGTACAACATCAGCGAGAGCAGCTTCACAGGTGTGAGAACTAAACTGGGCTGTTTTTAGCTGTGAGCCATTAAAAAAAATAAAAAAGTCCTTCAGAGGCTTATGAGCCACAAGGGGGTGCTGTAATTGTGGAGGGGCAGGTTAGATCTCCCTTAGCGCCACAGAAGGTTCAGAAACATTAATAATAGAGTATTCAGTAAAAATAAAACAAGTGACAAAACATAAATGGGAGTAAAAGCCAAATAGTATTATAATCACAAAGATTGGTGCCTTGGTGTTTTCTGCTACTTAGTGTTAGCTCCCAGACATTTCACCCTACATCTTTTTTTTTTTTTTTTTAACAATTTGTGGTTATGTTAAACTACAGCCAGAGGTGGGTGATATATAATAATGAAAAATATAGAAAGGCCCGGGTTCGATTTCCAGCCAGTGCCCTAACGTCCCAGACACTGGACGCAGTGCCGGTCCCAATCCTGGATAAAATGGGAGGGTTGCGTCAGGAAGGGCATCCGGCATAAAACCTGTGCCAAGTTGTTGTGCGGACTGGATATTCCGCTGTGGCGAACCCTTGCTGGGAGCAGCCGAAAGACCAACAACAACATATAATAAAAATAAGGTCATATCTCAACATTTCTAGGTTACATACACAATATACAGGATGTATCAGTTCAGAAGCAAGTCAGAGCCACATGTGAGATGAAGCAGACAATTTTATTAAAAACAAATGTAATCAAAACAAAATGCAAAGATAGACTTTCCTTCCCTGTGTTCCAATTCAAAACATTTTGTTATCACCACAGTGGATCTTCTGATCCGTACATTTTTAAAATTTGGCACACGTTTTTACTTCAGATGACCTTCTGCACTCACCATTTCTATTTTTACATGGTTATGTGTCAGGCACTGCATTTGCCGAGATGTGATCTCGGGTCTTAGGAGAAAACTACACAAAATGTAATATCTCTGAGTAAGTGGCTCCTACCACAAACAATCATAAGTAAGTTTTTTTTTTCAGAATCAGTTCAGTAAACATTGCACTCGCCAATGTCCAGATGAAGCCAGTGACAATGCATCCTCAGGTTTAATGTCATGAGTTCCACTGCTTTGACAACTTTGCTCCCATTGTCGGTTGTTATAGCAACCAATCCCTTTTTGTTGAGCTTCCAGTTTGTATGGGCATCCTGCAGGGCTTTATTGCACTCCCGTGTGATCTGGGAGAAATAGCTGGTTTGGAGATACAGTTTTTATCTTCCAGTCCTTCATGGAATGGTCTTCCTAAAGTCTCACATGTTCTGCTTGAGCACATACCCTATTTTGTCTGACCTCAGTGCACATTCCTGGTAGAGCAACTCTTCCAAAGTAGTTGTGACTTGGCAACTGGTATCTCGGGTCAGTGAGTTTTATCAGCTTTTTAAAGCCTTCTTGTTCCACTTTTGCAAAGGGGACCATATCTTTAGTGATGTTGTAGGCCACCGAGTTATACCCTGTCACTTGGCACTTTTCTTTTCATAACTCACAGCTTGGGTAAATGAAGCCTGCAATGCACTTTCCTATGGTGCAGAAGATTTTTTGGGTTTCATGACCAGGATTGTAGCACAGAGTTTAAGATGCTGTTCATAACTGTAGTTTATGGTGCTGTTGTAAATGCTAGATGAGATTTAAACTGCTTCTGCTTTTGGATAAAATCTGTTTATGACATGGATCTTTTAAATCTGTAACTCCAAGTCTAACAGCAGCACAGTGATAAATTCTTAAACATTGCTTATGCCAGCGTAATTAGTTATTAAAGGTACAGTAAAGCCTTTATTAGTGACATCATTATTGAACTATATATACACTACCGCTTAAAAGTTTGGGGTCACTTGCAAATTTCTTTGTTTTTGTTTAGTGATTACAGGAACAGTATTGTCAAGTGCATTTGCAAAATCCGTCAAGCACCATAATGAAACTGGCTCTCATAAAGATCATACCAGGAGGGCGAGACCAAAACCTACCTCTGCCGCAGACGAGAAGTTAATTTAAAGTTATCAGCCTGAAAAATGACCAATTAACAGCACCTCAGATTAGAGGCATTATGAATATATATATCACTAGTTTCTTTTCAGATGGAAATTGGCTATCTAAGGAAAGATCTCCCGCATCTGAAGAATCCCATCTCTCCAGGAAGGCATCTCTGACAATCTGATGGACATTTATTATGAAACTCTGAGCCAGCGCAAGGTCCGGGAATTATGTCGCCCATAAAACACGGCTGAGTCCATAATGAAAACGAGGCCTTGAGACGGCACAATCTCTACTCAAAATGTCATCCAGACTTATGAGATGATCGACAGGGACATTTCCCAGGGGTGTCCTTCAAATGACGAGAGCACAAGGACCAATCGTCACTTCTATATATGGACTCAAACTCATATAGTTTATATTTAATTAACTGTGTTCATACTTTCAGCCTAAACACATTCTCACTCATCTTGCTTCGTGAGCATACTGACAGAACGCAGTGGAGATGATTATACGTAACATATAAAGGCAGCAAGTTAATATCATGCATCTCCTATAAATTATTGAGTTCCTGAGCTTTTCCTCTCAATCACCACAAGTGCTCTCCTCCTCCTAATTCATCTCAGTGGCATTTCCGTAACAGTTAGTGACAGAAGAACAAGCAACTGTTTACTTTGTTTTTTAAAAATCTGTTTAGGCAACTTACACGTTTAGCTAGAGGTTAGGGGATGAATTGGTATTTATGGCGATTTTAAAAGAGATGATCAATCACTTGACATGATCACATTTTTAATTGGTAGCTAATTTCCTTAGTCCCAGCTGTATCCAAATACTGTCTCCATTAGTTCCGAACCAAAAGCAGCAGTGCGCTGAGTGTGTGCACGTGGGTGCATGTGTGTGTGCGTATGTTGGCATGAATGCTAAAGTTCTGGTGATAAAATCTACAGATTATGCGCATGAATCCTTATGCCTCACTCATGCAGTATTTAGAAAATTGCCGTTTGAACACGTCAATACCGGTCCCCATAATGCACACCAACACACAACATTGTGTTTGTGTATCACAAAAGTATAAAGTAAGACGCAGCATCTGTGGAAATCAAATTCACAATTTAATTTTCACATACATGATATGATATGCAGTAAAAAGCTTTTATGACTGTCCATGACCTAAAAAGAGGAAAGAGAGAAAAATAGAAGGATTTTACTGCAATAAGAAAAAATTGCATTGAAAGAAATGTACAAATGTACAATTTACAAAATTTGCAATAGACATGTATAAATGTATAAAATAAATGTAATGTATAAGTTAAACAGGAAAGGCAGAATGTGAATGTGCAGAACGTCCTATATAGTAATGTAGTGCATGTACAGCAGGTATGACAGTATGAGTGGAACATGAGGTATGGAATACACTGGTGTGTGTGCCAGCAGCAATGTTATTGCCCATGCTTTGTTTCATGTTTTTTGTGTGTTAAACAAGTGTGTTAGTCCTCTTGAACTTAAAGCAAGAAATATGGGCAGTAGTACATATATGCAGAAATGCAGTACTGTATGTGCAGTAGCGCAGTATGTGCTATGTTTTTAAACTAGATTAGATTAGATTCAACTTTATTTTTTACTGCACATGTTTGGGACATGGCAATGAACTACAGTTAGCATCTAACCAGAAGTGCCTTTGTCACAGTGCAAAATAATAATATAATAATAATAATGAGTGCAAATGATTGTAGGTGGGTACAATGAGGAAAGGTATTATATACCATGGTAAAAAAAAAAAAAAAAAATATATATATATATATATATATATATATATATATATATATATATATATATATATGAACAGAAGTCCACACTCTCCACTGGGCACGCGTTGATGACGATGGTATGGTAGTTCCTCTTTTGCTTGTGCTGAAATCCACGATCAACTCCTTTGTCTTGGTAATATTTAGGAGGATGTTGTTTATCAACGTCAACAAGTTTCATGTTTTTAGTAGAGTCGGTCGTGGCCATGCAGTCATACGTGTACAGTGAGTACAGAAGGGAGTGTGGGGTCCATTAGCCCCTGGTGGGTCAGGTGATGTGTTTATAAAAGTTATGTTTGAGTTTGGCACTGTTAAAATCCCCCACCACAATGAACTCAGTCTCCCAGTGTCTGGTGCTGGGATGGACTTTGAAGGCTGTGCTGCCTATGACCAAAGTAAACTCCCAAGGAAGATAAAAAGATGACATTTGATGGTCAGTAGCTCCAGTGGTCTGGAACTGCTGGGTCCAGGCATGTCTCGGTGAAGCAGATGAGATTGCAGTCACGAATGTCTCTCTACCCTGGAATGGAACTTAACCCTGACCATCCCTGTCATCAAGCTTGTTTTCCAGTGACTTTAAATGAGCTAGCAGGATGCTAGGCAGAGACATGTGCACGAGTTCTCAGCTTGTTCCTGACACTGAGAAATTCAGTAGAAATACAAGTCTCTCTGTCATACCTAATCTAACAATGGTGAAGAAACTGCAAGCTAAAAGTTACAGAAAGTTAACTTAAAAAACAAAACCAAAGAAGGAGAGGTCGGAGCAGATGGCAGCCAACCTCACTGGAACCGTCTTAGCTTGGAAGGAGACTCCAGTGTCAAGGCTTTATAACTTTAGGTTTTAAAGGTTTATGCTGTGCGTTGTTACAGTATAATATAAGTGAGAAGAAGGTTTTTTTCTGGATAAAAAGTATGATGGTCTTTAACAAATTAAGATTCTGAATTGTTTCCTTTCCTATCACAGTACAACAAACATACATTTTATTATAAATTTGTTTTAGCACTGATAAAACAAACAGACGTACATGTTTCCACTCGACTGCATCTGCAACTACTTTGTAATAAAACCTAATTTCTTTCTCAGTGTTGTTCCGTGAGTCTGTGTAAGAAGGTCACAATGCGGAACTGAACACAGTGGAAGGTGTTAAAACCACCACCACCACCAACAACAACAACAAAACAGAGTATATAACGGCACAAAGTGCACTGTAATACATTTTCACCCTGACTAGTTTGGCCCAAAAAGACATTAATCTTAAACGTAGCCTGGTGCCGCTTGACCAACAGGAAGACTCGCTGGCTGTTTGTGAGAGATAAAGCCGGCTAATCCTGAAGGAGCGTCCTCTCAGCACTGAGCATCTCATTTATACACACTCCATCCGGAAAACACAGAGACCTCTCGAAACTCTCTGACATGCATGTTATTGAAAATTCAACTACAAATGTAATGTATTCTGAAACATCAACCTGAGTCGTATAGTGTTTGGAAATAAATAATTATTATTATTAACTTCTTGAGTGTATTTTTACATTGAACAAGGTGGCCTATGTTTTATTTTAAAAACTATATTCTGGGCAAATACCATAAAACTGGCATAGATTGAGGGATACATAGACAGAACAATAGCTTAAGTGTCAACAGCTTTATTGCTTTAACGTAATTCACAATTAATACAATTTAGTTCCGTTTTATTTGTACAGTACTTTTAATAATGGATGTGGTTACAAAGCAGCTTTATCGCAATAAAAAATCACTCACTCACTCATCTTCTATACCGCTTTATCCTGTATTCAGGGTCGCGGAGACCTGAAGCCTATCCCAGGAGGCTTAGGGCACAAGGCAGGGTACACCCTGGACAGGGTGCCAATCCATCGCAGGGCACACACACATACAGTACAGACACTCACACACCCATTCACACACTACGGGCAATTTGGGAACGTCAATTAACCTTGTTATTAACCATGTCTTTGGACTGTGGTAGGAAACCGGAGTACCCAGTACCCACCAAGCACGGGGAGAACATGCAAACTCCGTGCACACAGAGATAGGAATCGAAACCAGACCCTGGAGGTGCAAGGCGACCGTGACGGCCTAATTCTGAATATAAATTAAATTATGTTTATTCCCAATGAGCAAGATGAAGGTAATGGTTGTGAGGGGAAAAACTGCCTGAGATATCATGAAGAAGAAAGCTTGAGATGTTCCTGACTCAAAAGACCATAAATACATGAATTGTATGTTAGAAAATGTGTCTGAGTTAACATGAAGTCCATGTTCTTGTGGTTTCAAACTGTTTACTCATGAAGACTTGGGTATGAAACTGTTGGTTGCAATTTCAGTCCTAAAACTATTTAAACAATTGTTATTATATGACATTTATTAAGTGAAGCAAACCACACTTATCATATGAATCTATAAGCAGACCCTATGTGGCCCTCCTTGGCAGTAGCTTGTGGTCTTCAGAAGCCTAACCACAAGTGGGGCACCAGGACCATTAACATACAGTGTGTGTGTGTGTGTGTGTGGATGTATTGAGGATTTTATAATAACTTTAAATGTGCCTTAATTATTCTTTAGGACAGATATTATTCATTTAATGAAGGTTTAAAAAGTCCAGTGAGAATACAATTACCGTATCTGGATTTTCATCAATCTTGATGTCTTCCTGATTACTACTCAATGTGTAAATATGCAAAAGGAATAAACATTTCTAACATGGCATCATCACGATCATGGAGCTTCAAATCATCTTCTTTATTTTTAGGTTTCCTCTCACAAAAATAAATAAATAATAATAAAAAAAACATGTTGCCAGGTAGATTATTTATTGTGGATTAGTGGTTGTATGTTTTATCTGAGTGAATTTTACCACCCAGTGGTGCCTGAAGAAACTCTGTATTCACATTCCTCCTGAGCAGGATAAAGTGCTTGCTGAATGGTGTGTAAAATCATTATTTTTACAATAATAAGGATATAAATGGCAGGTGCATGAGTACAAATCAAATTGTTATAATAATAATAAAATCCTCCTGTTTATTGTACAAATATATACGAGGGGCGTATGACCACATGTCATACCAGGACTTAAAATGAAATTTCTGGTGAATGAAGGTGAAGGACAGATTGGCACAGTGTGCTGAAAGAGACTCTTAGCTGTAGTTAAACATTTGAATGGTTGCTAATGTTTTAAAGAAGGCTCCTGCAGCTGTGAATGATGATTTCCGCTGAGGTGGAGCGAAGCCTACTGCAGTTGAACATTCAGTGAGTGGAACGCTCCCGTTTCAGACGAGAGGCAGGCATCCGATCATGGTTCCAGCATCCTTAGAAAAGTTTCTACCTTGATGGTATCTAAGCACAAGTGAAATGCTGGGATAAGTGCATTAGTGTGGCAGGGGATTATATAGAACGATAAAGGTCGATTTTAACTCTCATAACCGTGTTCTGTTATTCTGCTCAATAAAAATATTTAATGGTGTAGTGGGTAGCTCTGTCGCCTTGCACCTCCAGGGTCCAGGTTTAATTTCTGCCTCGGGGTCTGTGTGCATGGAGTGTGCATGTTCTCCCAGTGCTTGTTGGGTTTCCTCCAGTTTCCTCCAGTTTTGCCCCAGTTTCCTCCCAGGACTTGATTAGGCTTGTTGGTGTTCCCAAATTGATCGTAGTGTGTGAATGTTGACCAGATGTTCTCCTGCGGTTGTGAAAATGGGAATAAATACAATGGTCAAACAGTCCCTAGTTGGACGACAGATACATAAATATATAACATATAGCAATAAATGTAGTATTAAAATAGCAAAAGATTTTTTTGTGTATACATTTATTTGGCTGACTTTGTACAGTATATAAGGTGCAATGTAGTCTTTACATCAAATTATTCCTAAATTATTGACCACTCTGTTTGAGTGTATGTATGTGTGTGTGCCCTGCGATGGATTGGCATCCAGTGTGTACCCTGCCTTGTGCCCTAGGCCTCCTGGGATAGGCTCTAGGTCTCGTGACCCTGAATACAGGATAAAGCAGTATAGAAGATAAGTGAGTGAGTGACCACTCTGTAGAAAAATGCTTTTATTGCTTTTTTACAATTATTGCCCCCCCATGTAAAGATTGGTAAAATGGGTTAGAAATAAATCACCTTTTGGTGAAGTAGCTTCATCTCACACTAAAAGGAAATGAGAAATATCTAATTGGAATACATTTATTTAGAGGAAAACAAGGTGGACCTTGTATCCTTTGCCCCTAGTCTTTACAGGGGTGCCAGTAATTGTGGAGGGCACTAATATGGTGACATACTAATGATATAAAAGCAGCTCTTGCTGGTGAACTCTGACTGTCAAGCTCACACAGCAGAAAAGTTTCATCCTCGTAAGTTTACTCACAAATTATGTCGCCGCATCTTCAGATAAACTGGGTTATAAAGTGGTGTTTACTTGTGCCGGGAACTTTTCCTCTAAATCGATGGCATTTGAACTCCAGCAGTGAGACAGATTGCACTTTGGCACAGCCACAAGACACACATTCATCACACACCTAGTTAAGAGGGAAGAGTGTGTGAGGGCATGGGAACTGCTTACAGATGGAGATTACACACGGCGACCGCTGACACTCGTGGGTTTTTTATAGGTTTAGGCGAATACGAAGTGTTAAATGTTTGCCATTTAGGTGACCACAGCTACGTTTTAATGTCCCAGGTGTCATTTCTTTATAAACCAGTGCAATTCTTCATTTCTTCAACAACATGGAAAAGGAAAAGGCCACAGCATTACAAGATTGACAGACTTCTGTGTCACGTCTCTGACCTGTGTGTTCTGATTAAATCTGCCGTGAGCTGTTCCTTTTGTAAGGTTCTCATGTTTCACCCTGGCAGATTTTCCACTGCAGTTCTGCTGCTGCTACAGCTTTGTCCAGTGTTTGTCAATAAAAACTTTTTAACAGAACCAAATTAGATATATAATTCATCAGCTATACATTTTGCTAAAACATGAAAACTAATCGACTTTCTGTGGAAAATCTAAATCATCCCGGAGGTACTAATGACCTTGCTGGATTGTATTTTGAACACTGTGAAGAATGCTGTGACTGTGGACAGGCAAAAAATAATTAAAACTAATCAATACCAATTTTGTTTTGCTGTAACATTTTAAAGAGAGTAATTCATCTTTTTTTGCTATGGACACAATGCATCGCTTTATATTTTTGAAATGCCTCCCGTCTAAATCATTTCCTTTCCATGATTTTTTTTTACACTTGTGTAATTTATTGTCTTTGCATTCTAAATATTTTAAGTTTTAAATAATCTTCTAAGGATGCAACTTTTGCCAATTTGTATCAATGTTTTACATAAATAAATAAGTGGTGAAATAAAAAAATAGCAGACAAATATATATATATATATATATATATATATATAATTTATTTATTTATTTATTTATTCAATTTTTATATGGTGTGCTGGACCCTCTTGTTTTCCTATGGATTCTTTTTTTTCCACTATTCCTGCGTGGCCCAGGATTTTGCTGCATAGCTCATACTGTACACACTTGCACATATGCACATGAAACTCGGTACACATTTAGAGCTTATCTCATGTCATGGGCTCAACTCAACAGGAGGCCAGTTATTTTGGGTCATTTATTAATATACTCCTCCTAGAGAATTTATACGATCACCACCAAACCGGTCCTATGTGATCTAAAGACATTGCGGATGAAAAATTGTAGAGAGATTTTTGATATCTTAAACAGGTCAGCCGTGATAATCCTGAAAATTGGTTAATACGTTTTTTAGTTTGGGTTTGTGAAAGTTGTAAAGTTTTGAAGCACAGGTTTGTGGAAGTTTATATATACAGTGAGGTCAATAAGTATTTGATCAGCCTGTGATTTTGCAAAGTTTCTTATTTATATTTGGTACAAAAGCCTTTGTTAACAATTACAGAGGTGAAACGGCTCCTGTATTTTGGCCCACTCCTCCATACAGATATTATATATATAATAGTTGTGTAGAAACTGTAAGGTTCAGAAATCTGGCTTGTAAAGCTGCAAAGTTTTGTACTATGCTTTTTTGTCATAAAAGTCATAAAGTTTCCGATAGTATGCTGTACATTTACATTTATGACATTTGGCAGAGGGCCGAATCCAGAGTGACTAACAGAAGTGCTTTAAGGCCTATATTAATAATACTTTTAATAGTTTTATACTGGGTCACTAGGGTGCCTTTCCCCTCTTTGATAGGGTTTGGTAATTCATTTAATTTAATTAATTTGTGTAGTTTAGTGTAATTAACAAGTGTTTGTTCAATTGTATATTGTGTAGTATGAAATATATCCCATATTATTTATTTATATATTACTTATATATAAGTTTACTTTTTTTCTTAAAAGTTTTAAGGTTTTGTTTTATAGTTGTAATCCCAATAGTTGCTGCGATGCTGTAGTCACGGATTCAAAGCAGTAATTTTCTCTAATGCTTTGTGTCATGGGCTTGGAGAAGTTGTAAAGTTTCATATTATGGTTGTATAAAAGCTATAAATTTTGTAATTTGGTATTACTTCCACAGCTTTATTGCAGGTGTATACTGTATACACAGCAGATCAAAAGCGCTACGTTTTTGGTTAAACATCAAAGTATTGTAAAGCTTTGCAGTACAGTGTTCTGATAAGCTCTCCACTGTAATTAATTCACTATAGAAAAAAAGAATGGTCTCATAAAGCAGTATACAAATTGTGGCTGTGTTTCTCTGGTATTGGTGATATAATGTGCTACAAAGCCTACCAATAATTCATAAGCCATAATACTGTATAGACGGTTATAAAGTGTAAGCATTTTCTGAATGGTTACACATTACTGTATAACACACTGTTAGAGTATCCAGACAGCTCTCTAACTATTATAAACTTTTCTCATTTTTATTGTCGGCTGCACGCCAGTGGTTTTGATGAGAACACCTCGTTTTCAGTCTGGGTCATACCCTTTCTCTCTCTCTTTTTTTTTGATCATGTGAGACTTGACCTTGTATTGAAACACGACTGTGTGCTCCATTAAAAAAAACAGTCTTAAATCTAAAGCCCTTTTCAACCTGGTTTTGAGCTTCAGCATAGATTCAAGATTCAAGATTCAAAGAACTTTATTAATCCCAGAGGGAAATTGCTCAGCATGTCAGATATTGAGGTAAACAATCAAATATGCATGTTTTATGTGAGGTCAAATGTGGCTATATTTATTCATAAGTCAGGAAGATTGCTTCATAAGCATTGGTATATACTATAGAATATATTCAGGAATGAAAAATTAGAACATGAAAAAAGAGCCCTTATTAAGTTATTTGGATTTTGAAAAAATAAAATAGGTTCCTAGAAACATTGAACCCTTGACACATACGGCATGGAACCCTTGGCACATATGGCACATAAGAACACGGGGTCCTCGAATCTTATGACACTGTGAGCATATGGTGTTGAAAACAGAGTTCACTGAGAACATATTGCAGGTCACTAAAAAAAATAGGACCATTAAAACAGAAGGTGTCTATGAATATTGCTCTCTGAAAACATAGAGCCCTATGGGAAAAAAAAGGCCTTGAAATATACAATATTATGAACATAAGCCCATTAAGTATACTCTAGAAACCTGCAATATACAGCACATACAAAACACAGGTCTTAAAACATAAATCCCCGGGAACACTGGACCAGAGAAATGTAGGACTTAGGAAAACAGGCCTTTTAAACATAGAAGTCTATGAATGTATGACAATATAAACAAAGGTCCTATTAATAAGGTTTTTTGTATCCTAGTGACATAGTGCTCTGGAAATATTTAGAATTTTTTTGCTAGGGATTCCTATGAATTCACAAATCGCAATGAGTCCTGGTAAGGTAACATAATATATATATATATATATATATATTTTTTTTTTGCTGCTAAGGGTGATATGTTGTGTATGTTAAAACAAGTATTATATACATGTTTATGAACAATCAATGTTTTTCCCTTTGAGCATTTTATGTAAGTCAATTATCTCAGCACTCTTTGTAGGGCTCTGTAGAACCTCTCAGCACGCCAGTTGGTGTCATCTGTGATGGCTTTTCTCTGACTTTACATATCACAGGTGACTTTTGCCGTAGCTCTGCCGTTAGTGTTCCATTCCAGTGTTCAACTTTCATGCTTTGAGTTTGACATGCTCAAATATCACTAGCTACGGTGTAAAGTGTCCATAAACACATTTTAGGAAACAGGTGTAGAGATCTTAGCTAATAATATCAGAGCACATCAGAGCCAAAGCAAGAAACTCAGAAACTCTGGAGATTCATAGCAAAAATCTGCAAAGTGGAAAGAATAAAGTCCTAACAATACAGCACCCGAAAAACGTAGGACATGGGAAACATAAAATCTTGGGGAACATATAGACAGCACCTGCATAGCCTGGCATTATTAGCTATTTTTTTTTGTGGTTTTAGATGTGATTGTATCCAGAAGGGTCATAAACATGTTTTAAGGAACAGGAGTAGATAGCAAAGGCAGTAGTTTTTAGTACAGAGTTTTGCTTCTCCTCAGATTCCTTTTGTATTCCAAATTTTCCCCCTCACTGAGGGATGTCCAGAGACTCAGAATATTTCAGTGTTCAGCTCCCTTTTACTAATTCAGCACCTGGACCCAAAACAGGATCTGGAGGCTTTACTGTACTTTTGTCCTTTTTTAAAAATGCATGAGTTTATTGTGTTTAAAGTGCTTCTTTTTTTGCGGGGTAGAAAGGGAAAAAGTGTGACGGGCCTGGAGAAAGGCTTTTGTTTCTTTTAAAAATAGCTTATTGCAGCATCAGAGCTGAGTGACCCATTTGAGTGGAGGTTGAAAATACACTTTCAGCGCTAACATCGAGAACCTGGGGAAAGAACAGAAGATAAATGGCTGTGATAAAAACAATCTCTCTTCATGAAGAGGGAGAGAGAAGACCCTCTCGAACCTTAGCTGAGGAATCTCCTGTCCCGGGAAAATCATTTAGGACACTACTGCCTCGGAAAAGTACTCCAAGGAATGCATGATGGATATCTTTAAGATGG
This sequence comes from Clarias gariepinus, assembly GCF_024256425.1. NCBI lineage: Eukaryota > Metazoa > Chordata > Actinopteri > Siluriformes > Clariidae > Clarias > Clarias gariepinus. The sequence continues at coordinate 27,254,852 of NC_071112.1, forward strand.
AGAGAAAAAAAAATCTTGGTAGAAGATTGCATTTCTAAAATTTAAATGTGCCACACACACACACACACACACACACACACACACACACACACACACACAAAATAAAAAAAAAATAAAGTGCTGCAGAGAATGAAACCCGATTGTCTTATTACATTTATTTGGTTTTATCCGTATTGAAGGAGTGATGATATTTCAGTTTAATGGTATCCTGCTAAATATGCATTTTGTAATATTTAAGATTTTTAAAGTTCAATTCGGCTTTTTATGCTGCTTTATATCTGCTTGAATTTTAATTATACATTGGACTACAAAAGTTTGTACTCCCATGGTTTTTGGATGGAAAAAAGAGAATCTGTCGTTTCAAAAGAAATAACGTATATATGAAAATAAAGTCAAGGCTTTAAGCTATAATTCAAGGGATTTGACAAATGTGTGGACTAAACTGTTCAGGAATTACAGGCATTTTTATAAACACATGCACACACACTGTACACACATTTATATACACACTGTACACACTTTTGAGGGGCTCATAAATAATGGAACACATTAACCTAATTACAAACATAAGGATTGCCTTTAATACTTGAATTAAATGAATAAAAATAAAACCAATGTATATGATAAAATGCTCTGTGAGTTTCCTTATTGAAATGCTTTGCCAAGCTTTTACTAAAATTTATGGACTGCAGTGACAGATGGAAAAAAAACAGACATTGAGCGAGGACACTGCCTACTGATTCCTTTGGTGAGGAATGCCTGTGACATGCCTGTGACAGAAATACCTGTGCAAACAAAGACACCAACAGAATTACTATATTTCATATACTGTATAACGGAATTCCATATAAAAATAACAAAAAATAATTCCCTAACCTTTATAAATTTCTATTAATCTTTTAAATGGTACAAATTCTGCCCAGTTTTGTGCAAAAATTCTAAACACCTCAGTATATTTGGTTCTTTTCCTTTTTTTATTCCTCATTTTTTTTCCCAATGTTTTTTTTTCTCTCTCTGTTTTATTTTGCCTTTACTTTCTTCCATTTTTCCTTCTCTTGCAGTTTTTCTTTTAGTTTTATTGTATTTTAATGTTTTTGTTTTTCTCGCAGCAGCATGGTGGCTTAGAGGTTAGCACTGCTGTCTTGCACCTCCAGGATCTGGGTTCACATCCCGCCTCGGGTCTGTGTGCATGGAATTTGTATGTACTCCCCGTGCTTGGTAGATTTAGTTTCCTTCCACAGTCCAAAAACATGCAGATTTGGCTAGTTGATGTTCCCAAATTGCCTCTAGAATGTGAGTGTGTGTACTGTATGTGTGTTGGCCCAGAGATTGATTGGCAGCCTGTTCAGGGTGTACCCTGCCTCATGCTCTAAGTCTCCTGGGATTGGCTCCGGGCTCTCAGTGACCGTGTATATGGGATAAAGAGGTATAGACTGTGTTTTTCTCCCTTTAGAATTTTCTTCTGTATTTTTATTTTCTATTCTTTCACTTAGCCTTACCCTTCTTTCTCTTTCTTTCCCTAATTTACAAACAGCTTTCTTTGTCTTCTGTTTTTCTTCTGCTTATTTCTTTTTCATGCCTTTTTTAATTTTCCATTTTTCTATTCTACTACATATTTTCCCTCTCTTGTCTTCATGTCCCTATTCTTCTACAGTATTTTTCCTAAATTATTTCCTGCATTCATTCTTTCATTAATTTATCTGTCTGTCTTTCTAGTCTCTTATGTACTGATTTTTTTTATTTATAAATATAAAACATATACTGTACAACATGCAAACACCCCAACCCAGTGGTGTTTTTGTGCTTGTTCAGGATAAAATGTGTCCCTGCTGCCCCACATGAGATCCACCACCCCCGCCTGCCTCATCATTTTTTTTTTACTCTAAACTCCCAGACGTGAGTATTTTATATTTGTCCTGTTTGTGCTATTAATACTTAGGTGTTAATGCAGCGTGTAACTCTGAGACCTGTGCAGCTCGCACAAAATAAATAAATAATTACATAGACAAAGTAATAGGGAAATAAAAAAAAAGGAATAAAGAAAAGACAAATCAATACACCAGCATCACAGATGGTAAAAAACACCCCGGAGAGTCCCTCTGATTAACACAGCGGACATTTTGTATGTCTTGCTGCAGAAACTTGGGAAATGTATTGACACGTGGCGTGTAAATTTGATCAGGAGTGATTGATAAGTGCGGCTCAGACACACACACACACACACACACACACGCATGTGCGTTTATGATGCTTACAGGTTTAATTGAGTGAGATGCCTTTCCTAAATGAGGTAGAAAACATTTCCAGGCTGGTTAAGCCCTCGAGGTGGCGTGTGGTGAGTGGCAGCCTCGTTAATTTACACTGAAACACTTCAACCTTCACATCTGCTGTTCCAGGTTCGACCTGTGAGTGTGAGCATGCTTATCAAAGCTATCGATTCCTTGGTGTGTTCCGTATCGATTGTGAGCAGAAACGCTGTAAAAGTGAAAAACAAGAGCTGCTTGAACTCAAACAAAGAGCAGGAGGATTGCATCATAAAATCACTCAGGGTTACCTGCAGCTGCTGGAGAGAGCTGCGTGGAGACTTTTTGGAACATTCTGGACACAGAAAACAACAGGATTTCAGCATGAGATTTGACATATGACTTAGTTAAATAAAAACCAAAAGAATTAAAGGAAGGTGGCACAGTGGCGTCATGGTGGTTAGCATTGTGGCCTTGCACATCCAAGGTCAATGGTTTGGTTCATGTCTCGGGTCTGTGTGTATGCAGTTTGCATGTTCTTCCTGTGTGTTTCCCCCCGTACTCAGGTTTCCTCCCAAAGACATGCAAATTAGGATAATCAGCGTTCCCAAATTTCCCATAGTGTGTGAATAAGGAAGTGCATGTGTGTGCCCTATAATAGATTGTCCAGGGTGTACCCAACCTCGTGCCCTAAATCTTCTGGGATTTAGCTCCAGCCCCTTCTGCGACCCTGTAAACAGGATAAAGTGATATAGACGATGAGTGAGTGAGAAAATAAAAATATCTAAAAATAAAAAGCAAAAGTTTGGGGTGTCAAAATTAAAAATGGCAAGGACATAACAAACATGTAAATGGAAAAACATTGCTATGTTGTTGCTGGTCTTTTGGCTGCTCCCGGCAAGGGGTCCCCACAGCAGACTATCCGGTCTGCACTTACAAACTTGGCACAGGTTTTACACCGAATGGCTTTCCTGACGCAACCCTCCCATTTAATCCGGGCTTGGGACCGGCACTGCGTCCAGTGGCTGGGGTTTGGGCACTGGCTAGGAATCAAAGCCAGGCCTACATTAGAGTAATTTACAGGTGTATGTCTATAGAACACGATGACGTTCTTATTAATGACAACATTAATTCTGAAGACAGATGAAGATGGACAGATGGCGTTTTCTCATCATTGTAAACATTTTCCTCCCACCTCTCAGTTATTTTTGCACACATCCATCACTGCAGTAAGGACAGCCGTCTCTCTGAAGTCAGATCACTTAGGCAGAGTGAAGTGCTCGCTGTGTCTGAATTAGACCAAGTGATGCATTAACATCATTTATAAACTATCTGTGATTTCCGAGGAGCAGCATATGGATCAGTAACAGCTGTATAGCAGATGGTTTTGGGGGAACATGGTTTATATAATAATCTTTTAATATATGTTCTGCTGGGGGCGATATAGAATCACCCGATGCTGAGGGATTCGTCAGCTGCCAAGAAATCTTCTTGTTTGTAATATACACTGCCGTTCAAAAGTTTTAAAACACTTGCAAATTTCTTTTTTTTTTGTTTAGTGATTTATTTTCTACATTCTACAACAATACTGGGGATTTCAAAACTATAAAATAACACATATGGGATTAGGTAATTACGTAACAACAAGTAAAACAACAGTTAGTTGTTATTATAAGACACAGAGGTCAGCCTTTCTGTAATAGTTCTTGCAAAAACAGTATTGTCAAGTGCATTTGCAAAATCTTTCAAGCACCATAATGAAACTGGCTTTCATGGAGGCCATCCCAGGAGGGCGAGACCAAAACCTACCTCTGCCGCAGACGAGAAGTTCATTTAGAGTTATCAGCCTGAAATTTTTCGGCATTCCTTTACAATGTAAAAAGAAAAAAAAAATCAGGAACCATTATGGAGTTAGAAAGTGTTCTGAAAACTTTTAAACGGTAGTGTATATGTCTGTAAGTATATTGTTTTGCAGTGATACGGTATGTTAAGCAATATAAACACTATAATGTATATCCATTGATCAACCATGACATTAAAACCATTACCATTAAAATCACCTAGGATTTGGTTGGTGACCTTGGTCTCTTTGCTTGCTGGGGCCCTTGACTGGTACCTTTCTATTGTTTAGTGTTGGCGTTTTTTTGGCACTTTGCGCTGGACATTGGCTTTTCTGTAGGATTGAACTTAACGAGCTGGACTTTGATCCTCGCAGGCATGGGTGATGGGTTAATGTTCCCATCCCAGGTTAATCGGTGTTTATAATATGTGCATAGAAAAGTGAAACTTTTCAGCTTAATTTTACCCTGTTCTCTTTGCTCGAAGAAAACAGATGGAAAATGTGTGTGTGTGTGTGTGTGTGTGGTCTCAACGTCTTTCATTATATCCCCCTGGAGAGAACTAGCTGTTCCCCAAACTCTGTATTTTAAAGCTTTGCCGCTGCTTGATGTTGAATGATGTGGTGTGTTACAGTACATGTTCCAGATTGAACCGGTGTGTACTGTTTACTGTTTAATGCGTCAATGTGAAAATAATAAACTCACTGGTTGAGTCAAATGTACCACTTGGGTGTAATAACTGTGTGACCGTGCCTTGCAGGAAATAGGATTCTGAATAAAAATGAAGAAAAAAAAAGTGGAAAAAAGTACTTAAATAATAATTATTTTTTACATAAAAAAAAAGAAACCTCTATCAAGTCTAAGACTGGACTTAATGTGTGACATCATTTAGCAATGCTATATTTTGTATTTGCTCAATTCGAATAAATTCTAGCATTATTTCTCCCTCGACATGTGGTCTCGTGTGGCCCCAGTTTATGTTGTTGTTCTAAACATAAAGCTGGTAAAGTTGGTCTTTTTTTCATTCTCCCAATCTTGTTCTTGTTGTCATGGCAAATAAAGAGGCTCTTGTGTTGTTTTTACCCCGGTGGCATTCTTCTGTTTAAACCCTCTCACCCCAAAAGCACTAAAGCAGCATGGACTTTGCAGGATTACATCTTTAACATGAGCAAAATGTTAAAATAAAACCTTGTATTTTTTTGTTATTAGTATATCTACAGTATGTCTAGTCTGCTCTTTTTTCCTATCTGATATTTTGGTTGATATTTGTCTAGTATTTGTATAGTCTTGTCTTTTTTAAGTTTAGTTTAGTTTGGTTCAGTTTAATACCTTTGGCTTGCTTGCTCATGTTTCATCCTTTACAGGACTTTGTCCTGTCTGGTCCTGTTATTCTCTTGATTGGACTATTCTTGTCTATTCTTAATTCCTGCAAGTCTAGTATTTTCATGTCTGGTCTTAATATTATGGAGTCTTATCGAGTCTTGTTTAATCTGATCCTAACCTGGACAGTCTTCTTCTATCTTTTTTAAAGACTCTTTTCCAAAGAATTCCTTTCCTGTACTTTAGCATTGAGAAACACCTCGAGTGTCCTGGAGGTCTCGGGTGTTCAGCTCTACAGTCATGGTCAGAAAGAAACAGAGCTGAGCTTCCTTAAGGGCCTGGGAGACTCTCTCTCTCTCTCTCTCTCTCTCTCTCTCTCTCTCGCTAACTGTGTGTGTGTTGTGTCTCAATAAAGGCAGCAGTGGAACGTGGAACACAGCTGAGCTGAGCTTCATATCATCAGGTAATAGCTCACTCGTGGCTTTTTTGCTTCGGTGTGGGTTTTTCCACTAAAACAAAATGATCCACTTGAGACATAAAAGCAACTTTAAAGACTGATGTTTTACTTAAAGCTACATCTAAGCATTGCAAATGGATCATAAAGCTTACTATCTTCACAACGTATAACGCAGCTATATTGCAACCCAGTGTCCTTTAAAACAACATTATATGGAGGCGTAATTTTGTGTAACTGAGTAAGTGTTGTGGTTTGAAAGCAATTTTGATTGCAGAAAACTGAGACCTTATACAGAATGATTTATGTTTATCTCACTGTATATCTGAGTAGTTGAAGGTTAAGGGCCTTGGCCAAGGGTGCATCAATGGCAAGTTGTTGGTGCTGGTGTTTAAACCATTATCTTAACCTCTACGCTACTCTATCCTTAATGAGTAAAGCTTACAAGTATTCTTAGAGTAGCAAAGCTTAATATTTCTGCTCCAATAGTGTTGATTGCACAAACTTTACTCTAACAATCCAATGGGTTCATTTGGGTTGTACGAAGCAGAAAAGATCACCATTTCCGTTCTTAACTAGCCTCTAGACTGGAAACTCTACTGGGTTACAGATTTGAAGTAGAACTTACAGATATGCATAATAATTAGCGCAAGAGTATATTCAACCACACAATGCAAAGAGAACTCAGGGGATTGGGACTAAACAGTTGTGTAGCTTTAATAAAACCACTTTTTAGTGAGGATTGTCAGATAAAATGCTGCAATTTGCTGTGGAGCATTTAAAAAAAAGGTCATGTTGTCTGATGAGTCCAGATTTACCCTGTTCCAGAGTGATAAGCACATCAGGGAAAGGAGAGAGGTGGATGAAGTGATGTAGGCATCATGCCTGGTGCCTACTGTACAAGCCTAGATGAAATGGGAGGGTTGCATCACTAAGGGCATCTGGTGTAAACTCGTGTCAAGTTGTTATGCGGATTGATGGTCCGCTGTGGCGACCCATCAGTGGGAGCAGCCGAAAGACTAACAACAACCTTAACCCCATTGAGACCTTTGGGACATCCTGGCAAAGGCTTTACACAGCATTCCTCCTCTTTTACAAATCATACAAAACATGCTTTGTAATGATAGGTCTGTCTAATGTTTTGGGAATCTGTAGTGCTGGTATAAAAAAAAATGGATGCTTCATCTTATAGACTATATCAAATTAAAAGCAGTATCTTAAAGAAACGTCTTCCCCCTGGATTGGATGAAGGAGTACTTGACTGGGGACTGAAGTAAGCCTTCTGGTACATGATATCTGATTATGATATTGACAATTTTTTTTGACCCCTGAGCATCAAGAATAAAGGCTTTTACCATGCCATTGGGTCTTTTATCAGTTCTAACAAATTGCCTTTGATTTCTGCAACATTGCAGCACCTTATGCAGAGGTATCTGGGGAATAGGGTTCACGACTTTCCTTTGATCTAACTTGAAAAACTCATTCCTTAGAAATATATTAGGTGTCTAGAAGAAGTGTTCATATGGTTCTACAATGTTAAATAAAGGCAAATGCATAGGACAATGTTATGGATTATTTCTTTTATTTATTAACCATAGTAAATGGATAATTAACAGAATCACTGTTTCTACTAATAGATTGGGTTTTACCGCATTTTTTCATTAATGCAGCTCCTCACATGGAAGCAATAAAACTCATTAGCATGCTGTGATAGGTTGTCTTTCCAGATAAAATGGGAGTGGACCCATGTGGCTAGCGATCAATGTGAAAAACAGGAGGGGAAGACATTTGCTGGACAAACAACCAGGAAATGGAACAACTCAAGCTGAGGAAACTACAGCAATGTTTTTTTTAAACACTTGTAAGAAAAATGCCCTTGACTTTCTTTTCTTTTAGACATCATTATGTTCCTTCCTGTAGTTAGAACAATTGAATCCACTTTGCGGTACGGTATTGTACCTTTAGGTCAGCTAGGAAGGTTCAGCTTAAGTTTTAAGTCAAAGAAAAGTGATTATTTACTGTTGAGAAGCTGTTTTCTTATTGTGTTGGATTTAAAATAGTTTTTGGGTTATTGATTGTGATAATTATAACGTAAATGATTATTTTGAGTATTTTGATTATTTACCATGAATTAACTTTAAGTGAAAATTCATCTAATTAAATGTTTAATTACATATAATAACCAGGACCTTTTCAGATAGAATCATATATTCTTTACTTTACTTTATCCTTTCTCGTTAAAAAGTTACAATTTTTCTTGATCTTAATATCTTCCATTAAAAAACATTTTTACATTTAAATAGCTATCATTATTCATGTGACATTTACTGGTAAATTACTGTTTTATTATTGTAATTTGTCCACTTTATATATATATATATATATATATATATATATATATATATATATAGAGAGAGAGAGAGAGAGAGAGAGAAATAATAGGGAAAAGAAAAATATATAATTTTCTCGATTATTTCTATATATTATTCTATTTAATTGTATATTGATATAGAAATGGTATATATATATATATATAATTTTCTCTATTTTTTCTGTTATAGCCAGTATTATTTATAGCATTTTACAATTATTTGCCTCTTACTTTGTTCTGTATTTTCCCCCGCACTTCTGAAGAAGTCTGAGTGTGTGCACATACAGTATGTGTAAGTGTGTATATGTGTCTGTGCATTAGTGTGTGTGGATGTTATTCATCCTCCTCCATCTGTACCGGCACACACTGCCCATGCGTTTGTCCCCCGAGGTCTCTGATCTGCTTCTGATTTATAATTAAACTGAGGTTTTATTACAGGAGATGCAGATCATGAGAATTTCATGCTGGCCGTGTGTGAAGTGTCAAGCTCCATATAAACTCCAAGACTGCGTAACATCTTTTTTTCCCCTCCCTCCTCCCTTTTGTGTCAATCCTCTTTCTCAGTGCATATTCATACACGACGGGAATTATTCCTGTTGTCTGCTCATGAATATTTCATATTACAGCGGAGGAGTACGTGAAGAGCAAGGTAACAGGTTTGATCTGAGCGGAGCTGCTGTTCTGGTGCAAGCTGGAAGAAATACTAAACAGACTCCTCATGAAAAATACGGTTGAATGCACAGAATAATTTTCTCTAGAGCAGCTGCAAATCACAGGTTTTTATTAATAGGCTTGTTGTTCCTTTTTGAATAAAAGCAGTGTTTATTTTTATGAGGGGCGTTTAAGTTAAAGAAGGACTTTTGATTGTGGAGAAAAACAGAACACAGTTATGAGAGTAAAAACAATCTTCATTTCTTTATTTAATCCCCTGCTTTACTGATGCACTTATCCCAGGGTTTTCTCTGTATGGCGGCTGGCCATGATTGGACTGTCAGAGCTAAAACACTGGCCTCCCAGGAACTCCTTTAATGGGATTCTTTTTTAAGGTAAAAAAAAACCCTGCTTTGAGGAATTTCTGTTTTTGCAGGATAATGCATGTCCGTATACTCCCCACTTGCACGTCATGGGAACTTGGCTGGTCCTTGACCTCACTCCAAGCCATTTCCACATGCTTGTGCCATTAAATGAGTTCCTGGGAGGCCAGCATTTGCGTCTGAACATAGGCTCCGGCATACTGAGAAAACTTTCTACCTTTGTGGTTTGCCCTGAGCGGCCCTCATATAATTCCATCCTGAGAAAGCGATGACAGATGATGAGTTACCCAGAAGAATGAGTCAGACGGAAAGATGGAGAAGAAGTGATGTGTGTTTGTATTCAGGAAGATGGAGATAGACAGAGTAATGGTTTGCTTTGGATTTAATGGATCGTTTGCATTGAAAGCTGTTTCCTTTCAGCAGTCATGACAGACACGCCCCTTCCTCTCAGCACACAGACACACTAAAGGAATAAATGCATCAAATAAATAAAATAGATTTAAAGAAAGTGAGAGAGTACCCACAGACTGAGTGAAGGACCTTTATAAAGCATGGCTTTACAGTAAATAAATAAAAAAACAGCTCACGAAAAAGAAAAACGCCAATCAATCTGCACACTGTTACCATAGCAATGTCACCAGCATGTTACTGTACAGTAGGTCACTTGTTATTGTGCAGTTGAGTATCGCTTGGTTAAGTATTCTGTAGTTTCTGTTGAGTATTGTGTTTTTAGGTGTTGCATAGGTGTGTTGTGTAGTAAAGTATTGTGTTATTGTGTGTTACATGAGTAAATATTGTTTAGTTGTGCATTGTGCAATGAAGTATTAATGACTTGCATATTGTCTGGGTGCTTTGTATGGTCGAGTATTGTATCTAAAGTATTGTGTAGTTGTGTATCAAGAATTGAGTGGTAGAATTGAGGATGGTTAATTGAGTATTGTGTGTATTGTTTATTGTGTGTATATATATAGAGAGAGACAGAATCTAAAAAGAAAAATCCGGAAATCACGTTGTTTAATCATGTGAACTCCATGCAAACAAACTGAGGCAGGAATCAAGCCCGGCGAGTGTTTTTTAAAAATGCTTTTTTAATCTCTCACAGAATTGCTTAATGCAGTTTGTTAATGACATCAACAACATACTGTAAATGTAAACATTCCTGCTGAGGTGCAGAAGTGCATTAAGGGTACAGTAGTTTGGCTATGACAACACTTTCAGCTTCTTTACTCAATTTAGACATTCAAAATAAAACTTCAAAGTTTGCAGCGTTTCAGAAAGGCAATGTGGTAAATCTGTTTAATCCTGCGTCTGTGTCCCAGGGAGAGTCGCTCATTTGTGTGTTATTAGGAAAAAAAGGCCTTCATCTGGCTCACGGATTCACATATAATTAAAGAAAAAGATGAAAGAAATAATTTACTCCCAATCAAATCTGCACTGAGTACGCAGGATGGAGAGAATCCTTTGCTTCTCGTTTCAAGCCGAGATGCTTGAAATGAAATTTCATCCCTTCTGACTGCAAAAATGTCTCAGAGGAAAGAGGTGGTGTGGTTAAAGCGAGATGCTCTGGTGACCAAATTACACACAGAGTTTATGTGTGTGTGTGTGTGTGTGTGTGTGAGAGAGAGAGAGAGAGAGAGAGAGAGAGAAGATGAGAATTCTAGTAGTTTTAGATGGATGAAATGAAAGAATGGATGTGATTTCCCCGTCTGTCTCTTTGCACTCAGGAACACAGACCTGCTCACAAATTGCAGTTATCAGTGTCCTGAAGGAAAGTCTGTCTCTTCATCTTCCCTCTTTGGCTCTTTGCAGCTCCATTACTGCCATCATTCACTCTCCTCCTCCACCTTCTTTTTTCTTCTGCTTTTCATCTTTATCTTATCTTCTTTATCCCACACACCACCACTCACACCACCAACATCATCAATACCAATATCACCATTACCATTATTATCATTGACACTAACATTAACACCAGCATCATGGATATCACCATCACCACCATTATCACCACCACCAGCATTTTGCACATCACCAAGATTAAAACCAACACCACCATAACCAACACCATCAGCATCATGCTCATCACTGACATTAATACCAACATGACATTTACCACCAATACTATTATCATCACCATGGTCATCAACAACACCATCCTAAACATCACAAAAATGATCACTATCAACAAAACTATGCTGACCTTCACCAACCCCAATACCAACACCATATTGCCCATTAGTCATCACTATCCAGACAATCACTAACACCATTATCACTTCCACAATAGCTTCCTGAAAGCAACACAAAATCACAAAAACACCATTATTACCAACACCATAACCATCACAATCTTGACCATCACTAACACTATCATTACAATCTTGACCATCACCAACACTATCATCATCATCATCATCATCATCATCATCTTTACCATTATGAGCATCACCAACACCATCCTAACCTTCTCCAACATGAAGACCATTTTTACACCATTTTCCTGCTATCACAAACCCTACCACCACTCTTACCAACACTTTCAACAACACCATTACCAACTCAAACATTAACACCATTATTACAAACAACAACACCATTACCAGTCATTAGCTCATCTCACTGGACATCTACACTTTTGCTGCTAGCCATCATAGCTAACTGTGCTTTACTCTATTCATTATTTTTTATTGTGTTCTGTCTCTGCCTTTGTGTTTAACCTAAACATTTGCTCCTGCCTTGTACTCACATATTGACTGGTTTGGTTCTTTATTCCCTGTTGTTTCATTATTTCAGTCTGTTTCTAAGCCTTACTTTCCATCTCTCTGTCTTCCAGCTTTCTTCCTGCCTTTCTATGGTCCTTTTTTTTTCACCAAAGCTATAATGTTTGATAATAACATTTAGAATGCCCTTGATAAAGAATCGTCTGTGTTTCTGTCCTGCCTTGAACTGCATGCCACATTAATAAGCTAATGTCAATCTTCCCACTTCGGATTAACGCTTAACTCTCTGGGAAAATGGAGTTCAAACATTCGGCAGGCTTCTTCACATGACAGGATGATATATATTTCACTGTAAATGGTCAAGCGTGGTTTTAACCTCCTGTGAGGTTAACAGCTTTAGTTTTATGTGTTTGAAAAGCTAAAGCTCTGGAGACATTAAAACTCTAGAGACACTATACTCTTGAAGTTTTTCCTTTATATAAATGCCACAGAAAGTCAGGGGTTAGAGCAGGATCATGAAGGTCATGATGCCTCAAAGCAGCAGCATAATAAATCTGATGAATATTACACTCATTCTCTGCGGCAGGAGGCAAGGACTCCTAACACTCGCACACATCAACTATTCCTTTTTTATATCCTTCAGTTTCTCCTGTGTGTGTGTGAGAGCATGACGTCTTATTCTCAATCTAAATAACACTTTAAACCATGTTAAAAACCATGTTGATCAGGGCCCGGTTTCCTGATAACGCACTTTCTAAGAAGACTCTTAGGATATATCTTACATAAGTTGTAAGTGTGTTCACCGAACTGTCCCTTAGGAGTCTTCTTAAGTCGCTGCCTCTTACGTCCGACGTTACAAGGCGCTGTCTACGGTGAAGGTACTGAATCAGCTGACATCGATTGCTCAGGAATGATGATTTTTCATTCCTTTTGCATGACAGCGTTTAGAAAGACAGCACTTAAAAATTAAACATTGCACCAAATTCTTCTAACAACGTGTATTTCGACATGGATTACCTTATCAATAGCATGCCATGATAGACAAATATATAAATTAAATCAGTACCGACGTTAGTCTGAGATGGAGATCATGAGTGTTGAAAAAGGTTTGCTGTGCTTGAGGCAAAGCAGCGGCGAGAGAAGCTGTCTTCCCATCTTGCGACCTGAGTTCACTACCCATTAGTAAAGTCAAGATTAATCAGCAATACGACATTTTAGCTTGGACAACCAGTTAATTTTTGACAGAGATATTCTAATGTGTAGGCCTATACAACTTTAGGAGAAGCATGTCAGTGGTTGGGGTTGTTTAGCGCACTTTTGGAATGAATACGATGAAATGACAGAGTAGAGGTTATAAGCATTACAATCTATCAGAAAAATGAATGGATGCGGGGTTTAAAACTCCCAAGTTTATTTTCTTATTTAACTAAATCAAATTGCATCATAAAATAAAACGTGTCGAAAGAAAAGTCCATCCAGTCATGGATGATGGCTAATGATCAACAAAACATATTTTACATTTAGGCATTTGGCAGACGCTCTTATCCAGAGCGACTTACATTTTTATCTCATTATACATCTGAGCAATTGCTCAAGGGCCCAACGGTGGCAACTTGGTGGTTGCGGAGTTAGAACCTAGGATCTTCCGAACTGTAGTCCAATGCCTTACCCACTGAGCTATCCCTTCCCCAACATATTTTCAACATTTTCAAACAACTGCTGCCTTGCCTGAACCCCATCAGCATGTGCAGCCCTCTGTGGAGGATTGAAGACTTCAACGCCTATCTCTGCATCTTCCTCCTCATTCACCTCCTGGTAAAGGTGCATTTCCATGCACAGCCATGTTACGTATGGAGCATGGCTGCTGCCACCGTAACTGCGCACAATCTGTAAGGCTTCATGCATCCTCCTGTGGACTTGTGCAGACACTGAAAGCACTGCTTCCAGAGTCCAATTGCTCGCTCAATGATGTTGCGAGTGCGAATGTGTGCAACATTGAAGACTCATACAGCCTGAGTCTGTGGGTTGGATACTGTATGAAGCGGTACATTTTGAGGGAGTATCAACTGTCCCCGAAGAGCGTGCTCTGACCAAATTCACCTCTTTCTGCTTGCTCACCCACGGCAGAATTGGCTCAGACAAAACTGCCAGGCCACTTCGGCACCAGGTCATTGATTAGACCCCTGTGGTCCACCACTACCTTTCGCGACATGTATGCCTGATCAAGCACTGATGAAGTGGAGAGTGGGATTAGTGTTCCATCCACTAAGCCTAGGACTCTAGGAATGCCAGCAATGGCATGGCAGCTCTGGTGCACCTCCTGGACCTCCTGGTGTGTTGCTGGCAGTCCGTTCCAATCGTAGCCTTTTCCCACGACCTCCATGTAGCTCATGGTAGCATAAAATCTTAGTGCTGCAAGCAGCTGAACATAGGGACGTAGAGCATAAGTACGATGCGTTGGCCTGGCAAGCGTAGGTCTGAGCAGGTCAAGAAGCTCCATGATCTGTTGCCTTGGAAGGCGAAACTTTTTTTAAATAGCCACCACAGGCAAAATATGAAAAGGGCTGAAGTTTTGCCTAATGAAAAAATGTACATGAACCACACGGATTTAAATTACCCATTTATACAATCTTAGCCACTTAAAGCCAAATTGTTTGCCACCTGTTCACTATTAAAAGTGATTGCCAATTTTAATGCATTAGTCACATTATGAAATAGGCTAATTAAAAATCACTCTATTAGTTTTGATATCAAATAAAATAAAATTCTTACACAGGCCTACAGTATATTCCATCATTTATACGACTTTGATAACGTGCCATAATGTGCTTGCATACACCGATGATTTATTTAGCGTCTTGAGCTAAAACTATACGCTAAGACTGAGTTAAGGTTGGTTCAGACCAACCTTACGAACGTGTGACTTACCTAAGATATACTTAGAGTACGAACATTTCGGGAATCGCGCCATAACGCTAAGAGAGAGGTTAAGGTACAACTTAAGAACTACTTAGCAATAAGAAGCTTTCAGGAAACTGAGCCCTGATCAATCCCCAGAACTAAATCAGCTAATTATTTATTCATCACAAAACATCTGCTGAAGTTTAAATAAGAATCATAGTTACAACAAATAACAATCAGATTGTTTTAAATGACTGAATACAGATGCAAGAAGCAAGGGACACAAAATATATTACATTCAATTTATTTGATATGAAATCATCAGATTTTTGATATTATCATTCAATGTTTTTCTTAAATTCCACAAATGCAAAGTGTTCTTTCTTCCTTCCTTTCTTTCTGTCTGTGTCCAATTTCCCTTTAAAAATGTTTGTGATAAATCTTACTTGCGTACTTACTTTTCTTCTTGTATGCTTTTTTGTTTTTATGAAACATGTTAGCTTTCTGATATAACCCAATGTGTCAAAGACCTTCCTTTGACAAGGACCTTCCTTTCTATTCTTTTTTTTGCTAATGCCCTTTCAAAGTCATATTTTTAATAAAATGTTTTACTTATTCGTTCGTTCGTTTATTTGTTCGTTCGTTCCTTCCTTTCTTCTTCCCTCCCTCACTCCATCCTTTCCTTGCTTTGTCTTATAATATGATGCAGAAATCCATAATTAATTGTAATTGGCAATCAAAGTAGACTTTGTAAGTTGTGTCAGAAAGCTACAATGTTCCTAAATTTTGTAGCTTTAACAAAAAAGACTTTTTTCTGATGATTGTCATGTTCTGTTTAGTCCGATTAAACAGATTGAACTAGTTTCACAGTTACTGTTTCACTTATTGATTTGTGATTTGTCACAATATTGCAATATATAGTTGAATAGAAGAACCAATCACACATCAATATCAATTAAGACTGCTCTAATTAGCATATTCAAATGAGGCTAAACAGATCATCTACAATACTGAGGGCCTGAGACAGAGAGAGAGACAGAGAGAGAGAGAGAGAGAGAGAGAGAGTGACACACCATTTGCGGCCCGGTTTCCCCCGGCCGAGCCGGCTCTACCTGGCCACTCAGTTCTGCTTTAATGGAATTAAAATTTCAATTTTCAGTGTAGACATCATGACGGTGAGAGAGAGAAGCTTGCTTGTAAAGCTGAATCCTGGCTGCATCCCAGAATCCCATTTCCAGCTTCTCGCCTCCTCCCTGGCGTCCGCTGTGACACATTAACACACGGCAAGATTTGTTGAAAGGAATCTGGGCGGCCAGATTGGATTTCCTCCTCGGAGCAGACCTTGATCTGATCAGAGTTGACTCTAAATTGAAGCTCGGGGATGAAGCGCACCATGACACTATAAAGCAGATACGACTGCATCAACATGAGCTAAAGCTAAGGGATACACACACACACACACACACACACACACACACACACACACACACACACACACACACACACACACACACAGCAGAAAAGGAGGCAAAGGAAGTGGAGAAGCCAGCAGGATGTGTGTGTGTGTGTGTGCGTGTGTGTGTGTGTGTATTCGACTGCATTGAACATCTCTACCAAGAACACAAATATTTGATAATATCACAAATTAGTTATAAATAGAGGTGTGTACCCAGTACCAAGCTGAGAAACCCTAGCTTTCTGGTAGGTGCTACATCTTAAGATAAAAACAGGCTTTAAGTAATAACAGTAAAACCCTACTGTACATCAGACTGTCTCACCATTAGTAAAGGTTCCAAGTAGAACCGATCTAAAAAGCCAAGAACTTTTTAAGTTCAGCCTTTATTTATCACATATGCTGTACATTACTGCACAGTGAAATTCTTTATTCTTCACATATCCCAGCTTTTTGTTAGTAGGCAAGGGTCAGAGTGCAGGATCAGCCATTTTATAGCCCCCCTATAGCAGACAGGGTTAAGGGCTTTGCTCAAGGGCCCAACAGCAGCAACCAAGGGGAACTGGGGCTCAAACCACTGACCTTCCTAACATTAACTCAGAGCCTTAACACACTGAACCACAGCCGACCGAATTATACAATGTTCTATCGAAGAACCATATCAAGAACCAATCTAAATGTAAAATATAAGGTGATTTTTTTTTATCTTTAACAGTTCTTAGCTTAAAAACAGGGTTATACTTGAAACAACACTATTGTAGAGGAACCAGTAAAAACCCATATGAGTTTTAAAAGGTTCCTTCAATTCAGAAAGGGCTCCAAGTAGAATACAGTAATCTTTATGTTCAGTACAGTAAATTCTGTTCTTGGGGCATTTGCCAAGTAAAAAAAACTTATGAGTTCTTTAGTGTATAACCCTACAACAGTGTGATCCTATTATACTTGGATATATACAGTATATATATATATATATATATATATATATATATATATATATATATATATATATATATATACTTGGATATATAATATAATACTATAGAAATGAAACTTATACAGTATATACTTGGAAATGCGAGAGGGGTGTACTCACTTTTTTGTAAGATACAGTACCATACCAGTACTATAACAACTTAAATTTTCCATCAAACCTTAGGCATGTTCCAAGTAACCAGCTCACCATATTCTAAATTCCTGACAAGTGTTATGAGGAAAATAATGAGCAATATTTTAGATTTTGCAAAGCACACTTACTTAGTTTATATCACAAAGATTCCGCATGGGTACTTTAAAAACTGATTGGAGGATTAGGTGTTCTTAGGAAGGGATAACAAGGGGAGAAAAAAATGAAAATAAAAGAAAAATTGTAAAAAATGATTTTGGTGGGTGGCAAATAGTCTACCATTTACCTATTATTTTAGTCAGCAAGTTTAATTATATAATAATGAGTAAAATTCACCCACACTACCTAATTATTTATAGTAATAACTGCAACCTAAAAAAACATTGTAATATATACCCCAAAACGTTGGCTCTGTTGTAAGCATGAGCTATTTGAGGGTAACATTTATTTTTATCTCTCATGAGATTTGTGGTCATTGTTGTATGCTCGATGAGTTGTTCACATCTGTAACTTTCTTTAGGCAAACATTTGTCATAACAAGCTAGCTTAGCTAATGTTAATGTACAGGAGAAAAGGTATTTTTTCCTGTTAGTTAGGTATTAGTGGTATGGAAAAAAACACGATTTCAAACGTTTTACCGGGACTATTATATTGACTCATATTTTATGCCTGTAAAGTAATAAAGCACAATCTGTTTTAAGTTACCGAAACATTAGCTAGTAAGATATTCAACTTTTATAGCTAGCTAGTGACTGCCTTAGCCAGAGTCTAGGCAAAGTTACAGAAAAAAATAGAAATAACTTTAATTGCAGAAAGCTAATGTTTAAATATAAATATTTGTGTTTTTTGCTGGTAAAACAAGATGTTTGGAGTTAAGCTTTAGCTACAGCATTTAAAATATACACTTGCCTGATATTAAAGTTGTATTTAAGTCAGTTATTTGTTTGTCACTCAAACTAATGTTATTTTTGTGTTGGAAAAATAATAGACATATTAACTTAATTGTAGTTAATTTTTTTACTTCAGCAAGCATGCATAAATTAAAAATACAATTGTCCAGTATATGATGCTAACAGTGCTGTTGTTGATATTGAGTTAAACATAGTGTTGAAATCTAGAACACTTGTTTTCTAAATTATGTCTTTAATCCATTTCTTCATTAAAAAGCAGCAATTTGTTTTGATACAAACTACTTAAAATTAGGACAGTCACACAACATTTTCCTTTTGTAACATGGATATAACCGACTTTAAGATGTGCTTTTATGAGCTATGATTAGTTCAATGCCATATATGTGTCAATAATAAAGAATTGTTATAATAAAATGTTTATGCCAGTGTGCATGTGTCTGTCCGCAGGATTTGGACTTTCTTGTCTGTATGAATTGGACTCATTTGTCTGCATGAGGTGAATTTGTCTTCCTTTGACTGTTTAGGTAAACTCAGCTAAACTCCACACTGAATGAAATAGAGTGCTTTCTTGCTTTATATTATGGCATAACATGCCAATTGAAATTAGGTAAAGTCTACTCATTGCATCACATAATGTTACTTAATGTTAACGTTTTAATAAGTAATTCATTATGTGATGCAATGAGTAGACTTTACCTAATTTCAATTGGCATGTTATAGCTAATTTATTTAGGTACTTTTAATGAAAAATATGGGGTGAAATGTACCCAAACAAACTGAGTGCAAATTGTTATGTCACATTTTTTGGGTAGATTCTACAGGTAGTTTTTTACAGTGAATTTGTAGTGGGATGAAATCTTACAGCTAGAATTATTGTGGTTTTATTTAAATAAACTACAGGACTTTATAGTGTTAATTGATGTCTGTTGCACTGGGACTCATTGATTGTATGTTTGATTTTTATAATTTCTCTCTTTTTTAATAAAACCAAATGAGCCTCTTCTGATGACTTGACTTGATTTGTTTCGCTTCCAAGTCTTTTATTTCTATTTCTTTAACCAATTGCAATTCAATCTCTAATGATTATTACACTTTTAATCTTTAGAGAAGCTTCTCATTTACAGAGCAGTGTTTTAATTACAGTTCGAATGTAATAAGAAGGAATTTCCGTAAAGAACTTCACTAATTATAGCTCAGTCTAAGAAAATGCTGCAAATGAGGGGAATTCATGCGCACACAATTCAGCTAACAGAGCTACTACTGCTGCCGTTTTGTGTATAATCACAGGTTGAGTTCACTGAGCAGGTCTAAAAAAACATGTCACATGAGTGTGATCAGATCTTCAACACACCCAATCAAATGATGTAATATTTATCATTTTTGTCATCCTAAAAATGCTCTTACTCATATTTCACATTAGCATCTTATTGCTGATGATTTCTGCACTAAAACAATGCCTTCATAACGTGTTTATACTTCATGACGAGTGTGCAAGAACATTTCAGGCATTGATAAAGTGTTATTATTTGGCTAAAAGTTTTTGCTTTTAATAAAGTCTGCATGTTGTTTAACCTTTTTTTTTTTTTTTTTTTTAAATCAGGGCATTTAAACAGAATCAACCTCACTTCCTTAGCAGCTTGTTGTGAAAGATGTGATCGTTCAAACTGGCATTTTTCATCATTAATTCTAGATAAAGGTCACCATGTTCACATTTCTGCACCACAACCACAGTTTAAAAAAAAGAAAGGAAAACTGCAAATGTCATTTTTTTTAAACTAAAAAGGGTATTTATTTATATCATTTTATGTGATTTTAATTTTTTGAGGTATGTCTCAATAATGTGCATGAGTCTGTGAGGTATAATGTCTGTGAGAAAGATGTTTATGTTCCTGACGATAAATATACTCAGCAAAAAAAGAAACGTCCCTTTTTTTAGGACTGTGTATTTCAACAATAATGTTGTAAAAATCCAAATAACTTTACAGATCTTCGTTGTAAAGGGTTTAAACAATGTTTCCCATGCATGTTCAATTAACCATAATCAATTAATTAACATGCACCTGTGGAATGGTCGTTAAGACCTTAACAGCTTACAGAAAGTAGGCATTTAAGGTCACAGTTCTAAAAACTCAGGACACTAAAGAGACTTGTCTACCGACTGTGAAAAACACCCAAAGAAAGATGCCCAGGGTCCCTGCTCATCTGTGTGAACGTGCATTAGGCATGCTGCAGGGAGGCATGAGGACTGCTGATGTGGCTAGGGCAAATACTTGCCATGCTAGGGCAATAACAGCTGATCATCCTCGCAGTGGAAGACCACGTGTTACAACACCTGCACAGGATCGGTACATCCGAATATCACACCTGCGTGACAGGTACAGGATGGCCACAACAACTGCCCGAGTCACACCAGGAACACACAATCCCTCCATCAGTGCTCAGACTGTCCTCAATAGGCAGTCCATGAGGAGGAGATGCACTGCAGTACTTTAAGCAGCTGGTGGCCACACCAGATACTGACTGGTACTTTTGATTTTAAGCCTCCCTTCATTCAGGGATACATTGTGAAACATTTGTGATTTTTGTCTTATGGTTATGTTTCTTTTTTTGCTGAGTATATATGTGAATATACTCAGCAAAAATATATATGGAGAATATCGCTCAAGGATAATCTACTTGTCTCTATTTGTTTTTTTGTTTTAAGTCATTATTTGAAGACTTTGTGAAGACGAAAGTTTTGGTCCCTAAAATACTCCAAGCAAAACTTTTTCTAAGCATGTAAAATACCATGTATAAAAAACATAGGTTTATCAAGAAAGATGTCCCTAGAAATGTGAAAGTAAAAAAAAAAGCTTTATATATAATTTGACTAAAATAATTTCCCACAAAATATTTTATTCTTTCATGCTCGCTAACTCAAAAAATCCTTTAATAGCTTTATTAATGTTTACAATAAGTCCATAAGGAACCTTTGAGGAAAATTAAAGTGTTGAAGTACTTTTTGTTTAAAAAATAAAGCAGTAAGGATAAAATAAAGTTTTATAAATAAATAAATACATAATAAATGAACAGATTAATAAATAAATAGTTGGGATAATGTTCAATGCTAATAATGTATGAATAAAAAAAAGTAGATGTTTTTACACTTTATGTGTAAAAACACTTGTGATGAAGTGTGTAATTGAAGGAGCAGATTTCGGTATCTCTGAGAGATCTGATTCACTCTTAATAAACTCTGTTTTATAGATCATTAGATTACTTAGAAAATCACCTCGAGGCATGTGATTGGATAAAACACATCTTGTTCCTGATCAAAACAGATTGAGTTTAATTTCAATCAAATAATCAGATGAGTTATTTTCATAATCGTGGGCCGTCACTCTCTCCGTGCGAGTCACTGGAGTGTTAATTACCGCATAATTATAATATAATTACAGCATCATTACATTAATTTCTGCCTAAAACTCTGCATATGATATGATTAGCTTCCTGCTTGGATGTGTGTTTAATAATGTTTTTTTTCTCTTTTTGAGTGTCGAGTAACATGACATCATCTCTTCTTTATACGTGTTGTTTTCTCAACATCTGTTCATCGCTCCTTCATCGTGTTCTCACATTGTATGTAGAATGTGTTTTTCTGGGGGAAATGCCTTCACACTTGTTTAGCATGCCGTATGTCCGTATGGCTGACTAAAGCCTTAGGGAGGAAAAATCTCAGCATGCGAGAGAGGAATGTTAAAACATGCATCAGAGCCAGAAACGGATTACAGCATCATCACTCTCTTACAGATAACCTTAGGGAAGCGTACACAAACTTTCACATACACATGCACACACACACATGAGCCTGTGAGCATGTGTATATGATGTTTCACTTGGTTCTGGTTTTACAGTCTCTCTTTATAATTTGGGTTACTTCTGTTTTTTTGTCATCAATATAATATTAAACATTCAGAATTATGTAACAGTAACATTTGTATTATACATTATATCAGAATTCTTTTTTTTTGGGTGCCTAAAACCAGTGCCAGGTTTAATTTTTTTATTTTTAAAGCATCACAGTTCAAAGATCATTGTTAAACAGCAGCGGGTGTATAATAATAAATTCCCAAAGCAAATCTTTATAACTACTTTTAAATATTTTTGGGAAATAACCCTTAATTATTATTTTTTTATAAAGAATTAGGAGGTGCTGCTGATTTTGATAAATTAATCTAATATTGTATCCAATAACCTTATCATAAAAAATTAGGCTCTTTCTTTAAAGCAAAAAATAAAATAAAATAAAAAATAATAAAAAAAACTTTTTTTTTAAAAAAAAAAACAGAACCACTGAATAACCCTTTTTATAGAATAAAACCATTCTTTGGTTTTCCACAGAACTTTTTGATTGAATATCTGATTCTGAATATAATGATTCTGTCTGTTTACTATTAAAAACACCAAAGTGGAATAGTTTTTGAAGTTAAAAATATTTAATTATTTAATGATTTTTTTATTAATTGTTTTTCTAAATAACCTTTGTCTTAGTCTATCTTTAATATCCATATACAGTACCAATCAAAACTTTGGACACAAGTTTGGATTTATTTTCCATACTATTGCTATTCTATACAATACTAGATTTTTTCAAAACTATGAAATAACACAAATGGTATTAGATCATAAGATAAGAATTACAACAACATAAATCAGTTGTTATTTTAGGACACAAAGATCAGCTGTTCTCATAGTTGTTATAGGAATAGTTAGGAACTAGTTAGAAATAGTTTTACAAGAACAGTATTGTCAAGTGCAAAACCCATCAAGCACCATGATGAAGCTGGCTCATATGAAGACCATCCCAGGAAGGCAGGACCAGAACTTACCTCTGCTGCAGAGGAGAAGTTCATTTAGAGTTACCAGCTTCAGAAATCACCAATTCACAAATAGCACTTCAGATCAGAGCCGTTATAAAGGTTTTACAGAGCAGAAGTAGCAGATGTTGTTGTTGTTGTTCGTCTTTCGGCTGATCCCAGCAAGGGGTCGCCACAGCGGAATACCCAGTCCGCACCACAACTTGGCACAGGTTTTACACTGGATGCCCGTCCTGACGCAACCCTCCCATTTTACCCGGGCTTGGGACCGGCACTGCAGCCAGCAGTAGCAGATACATCTCAATATCAACTGTTCAAAGGAAATTATTGCATATTTTGGATGCCTAGTTTGACAGTGTAGAAAAAAAAAATCATAAAAGACCATGAAAGTAAAAGGTATATATAGACTGGTAATGTAATGTACCATTAATTGAATGATATTTTGCTTGATGCATCCTTTTGGAAATTCTTCTAAGTAGAACTCTTTGCTTAATAAATCATTAAGCAAACGTCTTACTAAGAGTGGATTCTGTTAGAACCTGTTGCTTGATGGATATTTAAAAATTGTTCTGCTGTCAGAGCGGCTTTCAAGTAGAACCCATTTTAGAAGCTGAGAATAAATAATTATCCATTTAACACTAACACTAACCAGTTGTGTCTCAGTTCCGATTTTTTACTTTAATGTGACAATTTTTTTTTTTTTTCTGGCTGTCTGAATGCACAAACGTGATGTTTTTCAGATTGGAGTCACTTTCATATGAAGCCCTAGACTGGATACATATATGATATATGATCATGAGATTTGACTAAAATAGTCAAATAAGAAGTTAGGTCGCTTGCTGATGTCAGTCATTTCATAACAGTATTAGGAATAGCTTCTAAAAACAGCTAAAGCGATGTGTCTGGTGTCTTCCTCCTTTTAGCGGTCAACAAATACAACTGACTAACTGCTTGCCCTCCTCCAGAGCAAAAACTTGAGCATATTTTTGCTAAAATCACATCCATTGTTTAAAATGAACGAGTGGTCTATCCCAGATATGATGTGCTCTAGGCCAACGAGAGGTAAGTTGTAGTGATGTGCGAATGTGTGACATCTTAGATGACCATGTTACAGTCAGATAAAAGAAACTTGTAATTATGAATGTGAACTATCGTGACATGCAAAACCGATCTGACCCCCCAAAAATCTGAATTGAACAATGTGGGTTGTAATGTGAACATCTCCATGTCTTTCTAACCGATTTCTTTGGTTGGCAGTAGGCACCTTTTAATTTTAATCGCCGTTTGTAAAAGAATTACAAAAATTTGGAACCTAAGAACCCTGAATCAATCCCTGAAGAGCTACTGAGGAGCATTTTTATTCCTTAGTATTTAAAAGAACTGTTTGTTGGCTTTTATAGATCCTTCTGCTTACAGGATTTATTTGAACTTGAATTTTAATGACACTTTAAAAAATTGTGTGTGTGTGTGTGTGTGTGTTTGTGGTTCAGATTCTCATTAGTGTTAGCTGAAATGCAGACTCACTGTCATTTGTTTAGTCTGACACACACACACACACACACACACACACACACACACACACACACAGAAACAAATCCACAGTGAACGCTCATCCACATACAGCATGTGAGTGTGAAATGTGTCAATTAGCACACACTGCTGGGGTTTCATCCATCTGTCTGTTTATCTTTTCCCCCTTATATTAAAATATTATCAGCAATCCTAGCAAAAGAAAAAAGAACAAAAATAAAGACAAAATCGTCATAGAAGAAAAACCCCAGGCAGGTGCAAATGCAGGGTTGTTTTTCATTAATAATAAATGGATGAACAGATATTTTTAAGGAAAACATGGGGACAGAAAAATTAACTAGGGACACGAACTACAAGTCATGAATTCAAAATTAACAAACAACATATGCAGGTGATGAGCTGCGTTCTGATCAGCAGTTTGCTGTGAAGCCACTGCACAGAAGATTCAGCCACGTTACTTAAGGTTCCAAGCCATAGGGAGCACAACTGCTTATAAAGGAAGTGACCCTGTACAAAGAACTGACCTTGCAGATGGTAGAAAGTGAACTGATTGTGTCCATTACGCTCTCACCAGATCTGTTGTCTGTTTACATTAATGGCTTTGATTTACTTTATTAATTTACTTTACTAATTAATTTTATCATACTGTACAAGGGCTGCAACTGTGGTGTAGTGGTTAGCTCTGTTGCCTTGCACCTCCAGGGTTTGGGTTCGATTCCGACTTCGGATCTCTGGGTCATTACAACTACAGTATGGTAGTGTGAAATTCTCACAGTACCAAAAGCAAAGTATCCGAGGTGTTAATGTTACCAAGGTAATGCATGCAGGAAGTAATGCTTATGTTGATCACATTGCAAGGTGTTCCTAATGGAGGACAAGGGAAGTTCTCTTAACATACATTCCCTTCATAGGGAGAATGGCGTACTGTTCAAAGTGAACACACCAAAAGACACACTGCAAGCACGCAAATCCAGGGAAAACTAACTACATAAACGCCATGGTCGTTCCTGATTTTTATTTCTTTCTACATTGTGAATGCAATGCTGAAGGCGTCCAAAATATGCCATTATCTACATTGAACTGTTAATATTGAGATGTATCTGCTACTTATGCTCTTCATAACGGCTCTAATCCGAGGTGCTGTTATTGTGGTGTGTTTTAAAGCTGTTAATGCTAAATCAAGTTCTCTACAGCAGAGGTAAGTTTAGGTCTTGCCTTCCTGGGCTGGTCTTCATGAGAGACAGTTTCTTCATGGTGCTTGATGGGTTTTGAAAATGCACTTGACAATACTGTTCTTGCAAGAACTGTTCCAGAAAAGGCTGACCTCTGCATCTTAAAATAACAACTGTTATTTTAAGTCTGTTGTTGCTGTTACATAGGTACCTAATTCCATAGGTGTTATTTTATAGTTTTGAAATCCCCACAGTGTTGCTGTGGAATGTAGAAAATAAATCACCAAACAAACAAAAAAAAAAAATTTGCGTGTGATCCCGTGTGATATATATATATATATATAGATTTTTTCCCCTCTAAAACTGCTGCCGTTCACATTACAGCACTGAACCGGCATGAATAATTAATGTGTTACAGATTCGTCCCTGAGCTGGTCATAGCAGTCACTAACCTGTCAGAATAAATGGCCAGCTGCTCTCCAGGGTCTTCCTGTGTGCATGTGAGCGTGTGTGAGTGTGTGTGTGTGTGTGTGTGTGTGTATGTGTTTGTGTGTGTGTGTGTGTGTGTCAAGCCTTATGTGTCAATGATTCAAATCCTGAAATCCTGGCCTGCTGAACTACACTGGCTGAAGCAAATCTCGGTCTCCACCAAAATGATTCACTGATTCAAACTCTGTCATCACCTCCAAACTCTTAGCTAAAGTAATGAATCATGGTTGTGAAATGGTTCACGTACTTTGACTTATATTTGACAGAACAGTGAATCATTGACATGTAGAAGGAGATACGAACATACAAAATGCTGCAGTACTACAAACTCTGGCCTGATACAGGACAAACTGTAGGAGTGAATCTGACAAAACAATTCACTTATTTAAACACCGGCCAAATGATTCACTGATTTAAACTCAGCGAATTTCAGTCATAACCCAAATAATAAAACATCGACCAAAATGATTCGCTAAATTAAACGCTGACCCGGTCATGAATAGACGGGTGAATCCTGCTTGTGTTCAAAATGATTCACTGATTCAAACAATGATTCTCAGTCAGCTGTAACCAAAAGAAAGGAAACTCCTTTCACCTTCATTCAACTTGAAGTGAACAGAATTTTTTCCCTTTTTTTCCTGTGTTTTGTGACAGCAAAGCACAGGCCTCAATATTACAATGTTTCCTTTATTTCTATGTAAAAAGTAACATTTAAAGTGCTGGTAATGGCAGCATGATTGCTAGCATTATGCTAACTACTGTATATAAGCATGTCACTAGCAGCTTCATTAGCATGTCACTAACATGATGCTAGTGTGATAAGCATGTTGCTAGCATGACTTCAATGTGATAAGTATGTTGCTTGCATAATGCTAACATGATTATCATGTCACTAACATGATGCTAGTGTGATTAGCATGTTGCTAGCATGACATTAAGATGTCGCTATGACAGTGGGATCCGCAATTAGGCTCAGTTTCAAAGTTTCTATGAAGGTTGATTATGGAAAACAATGCAACTGTGAGCACTTCCTGTTTCAATAGGGAATACCTCCACCATTATAAGTTAATGGGGGCATATTTGGGCACCTCTTGCACCCCAGGGAATACAACTAATGCTCTCTTGCTGAGTATGTTCTGACACAGCTTGTAAGCCTCTTCAGATGTGATAATTTTTAGTCAATGTTGGTCAGGTCTCGATGTTAAGTCTATGGGATTTTTGGGGCCGGTAAATTTACCCCCACCCCTTAAAAAGGTTATAGCACCCCATACCCAACTAAGCCACATGATTTGACACCTCTTTGGTGCCAAAGTTTGTACGGACGAATACGAATAAGAAAAAGAATATTAAGCCTGTGAGACAAGTGCACCACTAATAATTGCAAATGAAATTGCAAAAAAAATTCTAATAAAAATAATCTATTGGTTGAAAGTGTTTGTTTGCATAGAAAGCTCCTGGTTTAGAGATCTGGGGATGAAACTCTTTCTCTCTGTGTGATCAGATTTATTATATGCTCGGTCTGTAACTGCCACGTGGCTTTAATATAGAATAAATTACAGGATCAATATTTAATGGGTGGTGAGGATGTTCTACATTCATGAAACATAAAAGTGAGGATTTGTGTGAGTGTGTGAGAGTGTGTAGACGGACTGTATTGTATGACTTGCATCATAGCAGAAACACAAAGTGTGTGTGGTTCAGAATATGAACAAATGTTTCAATGGAAAATGAACAGCACAGTAGAAACTGAGATTTTTAAAGGTTTATCTAATACTACTTTCATTTCTCTACTTTAATTGCTTAAATTTTTACTGAATAAGAAAACGGTTTTCAAAACAATTGAGTTCATGTTCTCACTTGTTTGTGAACACCTATGTCTGTTTTTTTTCTCTTGAAGTTTACCATAACAAAGATGCTGGAAACCTAATGCGCTGACACTGGTGACTTCTTCTATAAATGTTAAATAAACATCTTCTTCTTGGTCTTTTATAAGGACAACAATGTACAAGGTAAGTCAAAAATTATCCTCACTCTAGCTGTAGAATGTATTGTAATTAACTTTTAGAAAAGACAAATACATAATTTTTGACATAACCTTTTTTCTTTTTAATACACTCTGTCCATCAGTCAACAAGCTTTTGTAATCCCTCGGATTAAATACTTGCACATTAATGAAAAAAAATGTTTAAGGCTGAGCTGGAAGCTACGATTGCATAGCCGTTTTCACTTCTTCAACAGAAGTAAATCTTCGTCCTCGTAGTGCCACTTTCAGGGGACCAAACAGGTGAAAGTTTATGCAGAGTGTCGACAGTGTGGCTAGAAGTGTGCGGGTGTGCATCGTCATGCAAGATCACAGCGCCCTTGGATAGCAGTCCTCTGCATTTAATCAGTTAATACTGTACGTTTAGGCTTCATCTCTTCAATAAACATCTTACTGTAACGAGCACTGTTGATTGTTGAACCTTTTTCCTGATAATGTTTCAATCCTGGCCCTTGAGAGTCCCAGAAAACCGTAAGCATCAATGAACTTTCTAGCTGATGGTTGACGCTTTCTTGCTCAGCAATTAAGGATGTTTCCATTCCATACTTTGCTTTTCTTTTGTGCAAATCACAAGTGGGGCATCCATTTTTGCTTGCACTGCAGTTACAAATGAATGATGTAACCCATTCACGCCTGCACAGCAGTAACTGGGGAGACAGTAGCCTTGAACAGAAAGAGCTGATAAGACAGTGCAGCCAACAGAAGTTTTAATATAACCAGAGTGTGGATAATTTTTGACTAACTCTAATAATACAGCTGTGAGTTGCAGCTGTAAACATCTGGATTGTTTCCTATAGACAGCTAGCATTTTCAATTCTCCAAGCATAGCTTTAGATTAGCAGTTTTGCAGCCGCAACAATGAGAACTTTTTTGTTATAAATAACTCGAGCGTGTGTGTGTGTGAACGGAGACTGTATTTATGGTTTATGCAAGAGCCTCATGAATTATTTAGGCCCCAGTAAGTGTCTCTGTGAAAAGGCAGCAGCCCGGTGAAGTCCTTATACACCTTTGGTTTGGTGATGCTACAGCTGTTGAAGTGCCGAGACCAGAAGACACATTCGTCCTCCTGCGACCTTCCAGTAACTCCACCGTTTCTGAATCTCTCTCTCTCTCTCTCTCTCTAACCCGCTTTCTCTCTTCGCTTGCTCTAGAAAGTTTTGTCGGCATACTTGGGTGAAGTGCGTGCTGTTTTTTATGCAAATGACAATTTTGCATTCAAGCAGCTGTGAAAAGAAAAGACAGGAATATAAACACAACACCTACATTTTCACAATAAATGTGTTATTAATTTATTTATCTATTTATTTTATATTATGACAAGAAATCTCTGGTATTTTAACCAGTTTTTCATTTTTTAGCACTGTTTGTGTTAATGAAATTTCTAAAAAAAAAATTATTAAAAAAATAATAAATATATATATATTTATTAAGAGGCGTTGATTAGCTTTATGCTATGCAATCGTATGTGTAGACGGGATGTGCCTCAGATATCATAGATAATAGTTTTGCATCATATGGCGGTAGATTGCGTAGTGGCTAGCACCTTGGCCCCGCACCTTTTGAGGATTTGCTTCCTGACTCCTGGTCTGTGTGTGAGTGTGGAGTTTGCAGGTCCTTCCATACTTGGTGCATTTCCTTGAGTCCAAAGACACTCGGGGTTTCAAATTGCCTGTAGTGTGTGTCAGAGTGTACCCCTGCCTCTCTTGTATTGGGGTGGAGAAGAGGTAAGTTTAAGATCATGATAAAGATAATAATAAAAAATGATAAAAAAAAAATGTTTAAAGATATTGCCCTCAAGTTACTTAAAGTTGCTAAAGATGCTTCATTTTTTTTTTAAACACTATTAGTATTCTTGCTAATTTAAGTGTGAAAGCAGAGCGAGATTATTCGAGCACTGATCCATGGGGGACTGCTGGCCTGCGTCTACAGAGTCATTTCAAATCAATAAAACTCGTTATAGGGTAAAATGATGCCAATAATTATCATCGGTCTGTCGTTAGCTCATGCTGTGATAGTTTCGTGACCTTCTTGTCTCTGGTCGATTGAATGATTAGGAGGAATTCTCACTTTACCTTAAAGATAACTTGAATATCTAGATTGAAAAGCAAGAACTACAGCTTGGATATATTAAATAAAGAAACACAGTGCAATGCTAAATATATCATTTAAATGAAATACTCTTACATATCTATTTATATATTTAGTTTAGTGTATTAGTAAATTCTATCTATCTATCTATCTATCTATCTATCTATCTATCTATCTATCTATCTATCTATCTATCTATCCATCCATCCATCCATCCATCCATCCATCCATCCATCCATCTTCCATGTAGTTACAAAAGACTTGCTTACCAAATTCTTTACTTTTTATTTTTCTTCTCTGACCTAAATATTTTGAGAAACTGGAGACTCTCTCCTTAAATTTTTAAAAAACAGTGGAATTATTATACTCTTCTTTAACAACTCCACTAAACATATCTGTTAACTTTTCAACTCAGATACCCATACCACTGCATAGCTCATACCATGCATTCCGACATTCATTAAATTCCCTAAACTGACCTGAATGGCCATTTGCAGAAGTAAATTTTTAAGAAAACATGTTAGTCTTTCTTAAAAGTTACATATTTTACCATTTTTTAAACAACTTAACAAAGGTCTCAGAGCTCCCCCAAAACAGTGTGTGCTAATGCCTTAGCTGAAATACTCCTCTGATAATGCATTTTATCATACACTCCTCCTCCAATTGCATTCTTTTAGTGTTTATGTAAATGAGCTATTGATGAGCCACACTCCACTGTGCTGAGAGGAGCTGTTCTTTTATGATGTCACATTAGGGAGAAAGTTTGATTGGCTTGTTTAAATTCTGGACAATACAGACATGAAAAAAATGAATAGTAGAGAATTTCTGTTACATTTTTTTGTTTGTATATGCACATTTGGGACCCAACTGAATGTCTAAACATAATTAAACCATGCATTTTGCATAATAGGTGACCTTTAAAGAAAATGTCACTACAGTATATCAATGGTTACACACTTTTTAAAATAAGTCAAAATTTGCAGACACGCTACTATCACCTTGTGCCTCCAGGGTCTGGGTTCGATTCCAGGCCAGGTTCGATTCCCGAGTTTGCTTGTTCTCCCTGTGCTTGGTGAGTTTCCTTCGGGTACTCCCGTTTCCTCCCACAGTCCAAAGGCCTGCAGGTTAGGCTAACTGGAGTTTTCAAATTGCTCATTGTGTGTGAATAAGTGTGTGAGTGTATGTATGTGTGTGTGTGCCCTGCGATGGATTGGCACTCTGTCCAGGTTTTACCCTGCCTCGTGCCCTAAGTCTCCTGGCATAGGCTCCAGGCCCCTGTGGCCCCGTATACAGGATTAAACGGTCTAGACAACGATGCTATTCACGTACATGTCCTTGTGAAACACACTGTTAGTATCAAAACCACAATAATTTTAGAAGCACATTGTGATTAGAAGCCATGCCACTTCTGAATGGAGCATCACTTTTTGTGGTACAGACTGTCTGCAAACCTGTCTGAAGCCCAGTGTGCTCTGTTGGCTCGAGCCTGGGCTATCTTGTGTTTACACTTCTGACTGTGGAAATGAGACTGCCAGACATGCTGCATCTTTTATTAATAGCTGCAGGTGTTTCAGGCATCATGGCTAATATGATCTTGAGCTAGTTCAGGCTTCTTGAGGAGTGTGTACAGGAGTGTTTGACACCTCCAGGCACCAGAGACTCTTTATCATGTTGAAGCCGTGACCTGCTGAGCACAGAAAGCTCCTGGAATTCATTTACAAGTTAAAATTTTCATAAAACCGCTGCTTAGCGAGGTTAACATGCGGCTTAACATGCTGCAGGCTACTGCGAGACAGGAACATGGACGTGTGCTCGCTCATGCGCAGCTCTAGATAATTATCATTGAGGTTTATTGTGATGATGTTGGAAATGTAAAATGTTCCCATTAACCTCTTGAAGACATGATGACCTGCTTATCTTTTCTCTAACATGAAGAACACAGACATGGAGGGAGTGAGAAATAGTTTTCAGACATGAACACTACATACAGGAGATTTCAGGAAATGCGGTTTCATATACTGTGACACTTAACAAGTTATTATAAAAGGGGATAATAACTTTTGTGTGTTTGTATTATACGAGGGTTAATATACACAGCAGTGACTACGGAGACAGTAGCCTTGAACAGCGCTAATAAAACAGAAGTTTTAAAATACTGCAATCACAGATTTTTGCACTTACTTCCAAGTAGAACACTTTTAGGAAGATAAAGCTGTTGAAGAACATTTTAACGAACCCAAAAGTGGATTATCATACAGTATATCGCTGTTCCACAGTGCTGAAATGCTGAAAAGTATGGCTGTCTGGTACTCTTGTTTCTTATGGATCATGTTTAGGACCATTGGGGAACCTTGAAAGAAACCTTCTTTTGTCTCTCTTGGGGAACTTTATAAATTATTTAAAAGAATTTTTTAATTTTTAATTTTTTTGAGAATTTCAGCTGCATACAGCTCAGGGAACACAGCAGACCCAGGACACACAGGAGCTTAATTATCAGAACCAAAAAAAAAAGGTTTAATAATAATAATGAATAATTAATAAATTAGAACGTTATATGAGAGCATTATAAAATTTGTGCTCTGACATGATTACCCAAAACACATATTTAGCAAGAACACAGAGGGTAATAAAAGGTAATGAGCAACAGGTGAGGCTGATTAACTGCCATGGCAACAAGAAAAGCATTGATCATACAGTGTAAGGAAAGAGAAAGAAGAACTAGGCCAGTGTGTGTGTGTGTGTGTGTGTGTGGGTGTGCGTGTGTGTGTGTGTGTGTGTGTGTGTGTGTGTAGGTGCGTGTGTTATGTGTCTGCATGATGTGTGTGTGTGTGTGTGAGTGTGTAGGTGTGTGTGTGTTATGTGTCTGCATGTGTGTGTGTGTGTGTGTGTGTGTGTACGCATAGATAGAAATATTCCGGGTTTACAGATGCAATTTATTGCAGTTCAATATTCCGTGCCGTTCAAACATCATGGGTTCTGCAGTCTTGGGGATGTTTAGTACCATAAATATAGTGAACCTTACTGCTGGCTTTGTTACATAACAATGTGCTTTTATTTCTAATAAGACATATATGTACAGTGTTGAAAATGAAAGTTCATTAAGCGTAATTTTCAGCTACACTGTGAGTGTGCAAGCAAACCCATGACATGTTCTTCTTTTCACTGAGTCTCTTTAGGGAGAACACAGAAATTACATCCTTCTCTGAAAGAATCTAAGCAAGATTGTCTCCATTTGCCCTGAGTCAGCTCTGAGGAGAAAGAGATTTCACTCTAAACTGACTCAACGCCAAGAAATGAATCAATCATAACCTCCAGTGAGAAAGATATTGGATTTTGAATGGATTCTAAGCAAATCTAGTAGGATTTGGTGTCTAGTGAGGAAGTGATTCGACTCTGAGTTGACTCCACTGAGAGAAGTGAATCAAACATGCGTTTAGGTGAGCAGCCGAATCATGAGCTGCAAAACTGAGCCAAAGGAACCAGATCTGTAGTACTCCAATGGATTAATGAAGCATACAAAAATAGAAAATACATGCAGGTTGTGATAAATACTTTTAACATTTAAAATAAAATGTCAGGAATGCTTTTTTTTTGGATTGAAATAAACTAATAGATTATTAAAATACACTCTCATTCACTCATCGTCTATACCACTTTATCCTGTATACAGGGCTGTGGGAGCCTATCCCAGGAGACTTAGGGCACAAGGTTGTTCTATCAATACACACTTATTTACACACTACAGGCAATTTGGGAATGCCAGAAAACCGGTGTATCCAGAGGAAACCCACCAAACATGGGGAGAACATGCAAATTACCACTTGAAGTGGGAACCAAATCCAGACCCTTGATGTGCAAGGCCACCGTGCCGACACATTAAGATATACAGTGGACCCTTAGCATACAGTATGAACGCCCCAACTGGGAACTTTCACCTTAAGAACCAACATTTTGGCTGGATTTCAGCAATCAAGTGGTCAAGCGCATACTTCCACTTTCACACACTTTTGGTAGCTAGTCTAGAAAACAACACTCAATATACCGAACCCAAATGTGTATACGATTATTTGCAACTACACAATATTTTGGTGTGTATGTGAATGGATGTATAGTCCCAAGTACTGTATACTGTGTGAGTGTGTAAGGGTGTGCGAGTATTGTATTAACCTCGACTGGCTTTATGAGTCAATCAAAAAGACACTGTCCTGTGATACTGTCCCAATGGTGAGTAATCTAATTTTGATGTATCCGCAAAGAGACAGAAGGATTTACAGTCTTATGCAGTACTGGGAGAGAAAATTATAACCAGTTATATGTGTACAGTATTAACACCAATAAAGTGCTAGCCATTCAGTTGCGGTTTTGATTTTTAAAGCAGCTGGTGCTAAGCGGAATCATAAATTAAGTTTAAGTGAGGTTCAGTGTCTATTTATTTCATATTTTACTTAATATACCTGTCTTTTCTAAATGTTTTGATTGTTTTTTATATGCAAAGAGATGATTATAGTGTTGGAAATGGGTAATATGGGTTATATTTTTGGGCGGCTGGAACGGATTACCCTATCTGCTTTTACATTATTTCCTATGGGAAAATGTATATTGCAATACTAAATGGTGCCGTAAGAACTCGCCTTTAAAATGGATTAAAGTCAAGGTACCACTGCTATTCAGGTTATTCAGTTAGTTAACAGTTCTTACCTTAAGAACACACTCAGCTGTAATGTTCCATACGTCAAAAATTTCCTCTCGTTTTAAACACATCTAATTGTATAAGAGGCAGAGTCAAAACTGACTTAGAATGTCAATCAAGTTTGCTCATTAGAATATTAGGCCACACCCACTCAGGTTAGCAAGAAGTCTACTCTGAGATCCACTGCCGTTTTATCTGTATTAAACATGTAATTCATGCTTTAAGCATGTATTATATCCCTTGGATTTCTGTACCTTGTCTTGTTTTTATTCAATCTTTTTTACACACGTTTTTGTTGTCTTATACAAACATTTTAATATTTAATGCAGCATTCTGTGCAAGTTTAAATAATATATTACTGAGCAATAAATATTAACTGAGAGACATGATACACTGAGTATATATGAAAGATTAAAACATAAAGTTGTTGGTAGTTTACACACACACACACACACACACACACACTCGGTATGCATGCCGGCTGTGTACTGGGACACTGGGAGGTGATGGAGGGTCAGAGTTTGTGCCTTCTCTCAGTGACGTGTCCTATTTAGTGCTGCACTATCAAACCTCACTGACTCCTAATGATTAATCTCTCTCTCTCTCTCTCTCTCTCTCTCTCTCTCTCTTTCTCTATGTTCTACTATCTGTCTCTCTCTCTCTACTCATCTTCCTGTATCACTTTCCTCTTAGTTTCCCTTAGTCTCTCTGCATTTCCCTGTCTCTCTTTCTCTCTGTCTCAGACTATTTCTGTCTCTTTCTACATTTTCTGTCTCACTTTTAGTCTTTCTCTCAACCTCTCTCTGTCATTATCTGTTTCTCTTTGTGTCTTTCTTTTTTTCTTTCTTTCTTTCTTTCTTTCTTTTAATATCTTTAATAATCAGTCTTTGATTTAAAGAAATATTTTTTAGAGCAATATTTAAACAGTCAAATTGCGGTCGCTCACAATCCTGACCCCTGGTAAAGACGTGTATTTGCATGTAGCAGTGTTTAGTCTGAGCACCTTGGGGAGTTCCTGTACGAAGCAAAGCCTCAGGAGCGCAACATTTAGTAAGCGGATTAGCGAGATAATCGCATACTGTAAATCCGCTGCAGATTGAAGGTTTTGTTGTGAGAAATCGCTCATTAACCATCCTCTTAGCTAATGCGTTTATTCCGTGGCGGCAGCCATCTTGGTTCTGACTCGTTCAGTGTCCTTGTTCTTCCTGTTGTGGTGTATTATTATCGTTCATGAATTATTTATTACAGTGTTTATATCCCTATTCTTTCAACAAGGTATTTTATTCGAGCGGTAATCTCAAGTAACCTTTCGGAAGGAGGTTGCATGCTAGCACTTAGCGATATG
The DNA here is from genome assembly GCF_024256425.1 of Clarias gariepinus. Classification (NCBI taxonomy): domain Eukaryota; kingdom Metazoa; phylum Chordata; class Actinopteri; order Siluriformes; family Clariidae; genus Clarias; species Clarias gariepinus. Next base: position 27,291,431 of record NC_071112.1, read on the forward strand.
CTAATATGTGTGAGAAAATAATTAGGAACGTATAAGCAGTTTTTAAATCATCCACCATTATTTTAAAACATTCTCCAAGTGGAGGGGTTTAATAGGCGAGACACTGAGGCACTGAGGAAAAGCTATCGTGCATATACAATGTGTGTGTGTGTGTGTATGTGTTGACAGGAGTTGTTGTGCAGTGTCTAGCAGCATCTAGAATTCTCTTCTGAAAGATACAGTGCGAGAGAGGTACAGTGAATATAAAAAGTTTGCACAAAAATAAAACTTAAGACTTTAGTTGCATAAGTATGCCCTGTCCCTTAAAACAAAAGCAGTTTAGTATGTAAAAAAACTCAACCCAGAGTCTACCAAATTAGCATGTCTTGATTTTCATTGTTCTATTTCCATATAGAATGCCCCAGATCTATCAGAAAGCAAGGAGATCACCAGTACACAGCCGTCTTCAGGCCATTTGAAAGGTTTTCTATCAGTTTAAAGAACTTCTCATCATCTTTTTCTAAATCTGTTCCTGTGCTCTTATCGTGCCAGGAGGTGACGTGTTATTATTTTCAGATTTTTTAAACAGATGTCTCCATTTTTTGTTCCAGGTAAGATTGGTATTTGGAGCTCTTTATGATCCTCTTGGGCTTGACTAGAGTCGCAGCTGAAGAGAAGAAGATCTTGACCCTGGTCATGGCTATGATCTTCTCTAAATAATAAGTCTTGGTTTGGAGTCAATCATGTCTTTAAGCAGGATGCCCAAATGATCTCATCATGCTTTGAATGTTTTTACATCAGAGGCTACCCCACACCATTATATGAGGATACTGATAGACATGCAGTACTCACTAGATGTTCCTGCACCTCCTGTTATGTGGCTGTAGGTGGATCAGCAGCCTCCTTGAACAAAAAAAATCTTCTTGTCCTTTTTCCAGTTTTGGAGAATTACCCTGTTCATGATTTTCTTTCGTCATTTTCTTCATTTGTTTTTAATCACCTTGGTAAATGCAGTAGGAATTTGTACAACTTGGCAGGAGCATACTGTGTCAGAAACCGGCAAGGACGTATTGTCTCCCTTCACATGGAGCTGCCACACTTTTTTAGACATATTCAACCAGGGTTTAAAACCCTGGTGAGGACGTGGTGAAAGCAAGACACAATGGACACATTATAGATGGCACTGACCAGTTAACAATGTAACTAACACATAGAGACTATTAATTGATGTCTTACCGGCATGGCTGTCAGGGAGTGCGCTCTGCACCATAGACAATATGTTTCATGTTTTGTGTTTTATGTTGACATGTTTTTAGACTGCACATCCCAGAATACACCACACCTGAGTTCTGTTCACCTGAATCTACTCCTCTTTAATCAGTTTGTCTATAAATAGTCTTGTACTAGGGTTATTATTGCTCTCGCATTTGTTAAGGTTCTGTCCTGTTACGTTATATGTTGTGGTGTAGAGATTGGCATGCTGTCCAGAGACAAAGTCTCTTGGGATAGGCTCCAGGCTCTTGAGACCATGAATGTTCTTCTGGTGCTTCCCACATTTAAGCAGCAGGTTATTAGCGTGTCTATGCCATGTTTACATAGTAAGTGTGTGAAGCCGCATGTATAAGTAATAGTAATAGCTATAATATTTACTATTAAATAAATACTAGTAAAAATAATAGTAATAATTTGGTTCGATATCATTAGGCTTGCTAAACGAATGGTCATGTGTATGGTAGGAAATTAGTGACACATATATACTGTATATAGACACACTGAGAACCTTACACATGTCTAAGATGTAGTATGAACTTGATGAATGCACATTTTTCCAGTTTGACCTCGTTCCTGCTCTGATATTTTTAGAACACACTGGAAACTTCATGGTCTTCGTCGGACTGTGACGAGGTCCTAAGATCTCAGAGGAACATGAATGAAAGGAAGAGTCAAATGCTACAGAAACAGTTTGAATGTGGTTCATTCTTAGCAGAGTTGCATGATAAAAGGGTACACATACTTTGGCTACAAGAAATATATATTTTTATACATACTGTTTGTATCATGAGACATACGCCGGCTGAAGGATAGAGAGAGAGAAGCTCTCTGCCTTGAGCCCAACCGCAGCCCTTTGCTCCGTAACCTCATTTTGATTCTCATCATAAAGACAGAAATGTTACAGAGAGATTTACATCTCACAGAGAAATGTGCAGATGGGAATGAAAAAAAAAATAGATGAGTAAAATTCTGTGTATTTACATTTTTCTCCCCTGGAACAAATAGATCAACTCCATCAGCAGGAAGCTACACACATTTACGGAGGAAGCGCTTAAAGATGCAAAAGATGAGATGCATTTCCACATAAGTGAAAAATAAAAAGCTCAGCTGCACATAATACCACTTTGAGGAGGCGTGTGTGAGTGTGTGTTAGATGAGCTCTGAGCTGAACCAAAACACGCCGCAGCGCTCGAGCGTCATGTTTTATTTTTAATGAGAATGTAGGCTTGTGCAAGTCAGCGCTTTTATTCTTGCTCAATTCTGGAGGGAAAGAAAAGCAGTAAAAAAAAAAAGAGAGAAAAAAAAGCAGTAAACCCAGTGTGAAACTGATCACACAGCCTGAACACACCCTGCACTGACACACCCACTCCTGCTGGGGCCGTTAACACACCCTTTACAAACTGTGTGTGTGTGTGTGAGAGAGAAACAGTGTGTGAGAGAGGGTGCCAGTGTGAACAATTAGCATTAAATACTTACAGGTTTTTATGTAGGAAAACAAAAAATGTGTTTTTTTTTACTCATTTGTAGTTAATATAGATAAAACAAGCTAGCCCACGTCATCCCTTGCAACAATAACTTGTTAAAATAACTTCTGGAGACTTTGTTCAGTATACCGCATCACTCGTTGAAAATAATTTCAAAAAAGAGAATAGCCACATCATAACTGTAACATTTGTCTATATACTGTGTTATACAGTGTTTCTTTTAGACACTTCGAAGATTTACAAAAAATAGTATTAAAACTGTAAAGTTAAAATTTTTTACCCACACTGTATTAAAAAAACAAACAAAAAAAACTAAAATGCAGTTTGGTCCAGACGTCTGAGGGCAGAAGGGCTTTGCAAGCTGAACACTGGGGCAGCAGACGGTGTAATGAGCACCTGATGAGGATAATGAGGATTAATTGTTTTTCTTTAAGTCCAGTTGTGCGCGTGCCAGAGTGAGAGTTTAACCTTGACTCGAGATGATGGTGTTCCGTCCTCGCCGTGTACCAAATCGACTGGCTGTTAAACGCTGTTCGTAATCAGCCGGCTCCGTTTCTGTCTGGTGGCTTTATCGACTGAACCAGTGAATAAAGCCTGCACATATTGAATGCAAATAATAGTGCGGCTGCAAATCACAGGTTTATGTGTTTTAATACGTTATCTTTTCTGTACTAAGAGCTCGTTCGCAGGGACGTGTACAGCGCACGCTCCGATAAAAGCTGTAAAGTGTTCTGATATCTTACGCTCTGGGCTTTATCTGGAACATGACAAGCTGCCTTAAATCTTTGTCTTATTAACTTCAAAAGAGGGAATAAAAAGAGGTTGGTAAGATAATGAGTGTTTATAGCTGCTGTACTGTCAGTAAAATAAAGAAATGCTTTTCTTCCCAGCATTTTTTTCGTCTCGTCTAATGTGACCTGATCGAATGTGTTCTGGTTCTCTAAGAATGGGGGATCATTAACATAAATCATAATTGTCCTAAAAATGGACTTAAATCTACCCCATCTCCAGGAAACCCCTTTCATTCCCCTAAAGGGAGACAAAATCTCCAGCAAAAAGCAACGAGATCCGGCAGGAAACAAAAAGCATCAGAGTGACGTTCTCACGATGGATCAAAGGCTTGTCTCTTCCCCTCCTTTTGTTTTTATTTCTTATTCCTAAATCGCTCTGTGTGTGTGTGCAGCACACTTTCATGTATCAGTTTTAAGACACATACATACACTCAGACACACACAGTATTAAATAGATGTGGAAGATCTTGTTCCTGAGTGGGAAAAGAAACTAAGAAAAAAAAGCTCTTTTTACATTCTTCTCTCACTATCTCCTTCACTTTTCTTCATTTCTGGTCTTGGCAGCTCACGTCCATTAAAAACGAAGTTGAAGCTGTTACCTTGCTATTGTGTGTATAAGTGCTTGGGAAAGCAATAAGAATTCAAACAAGTTTGTAAAACTGCTGAAGTGGTCTAGACACTGACGAGAAAGGACAAATAAAAAAAGAACCAAAGAAGCATTTTCTAAGGCACTGTCTATTAACACTGTTTATATCATTTTGACATTTAAAAATTTTGTGAAACTCAACATGTTCTTTATTTCCTGTAACAGAAAGTGAGGAAACCATATCAAGATTTGTTTTAATGGCTAAGACGAGGCACAAGAGTAAGAATGTGAGACCGGGCTGGGGCTTCCAGAGGCCAGTTAACATCGGACATTATAGCATTGAGATCTTTCCGCACAAGAACACCTCAGTGACCTCTATAGAGAATTAGCGGAGAAAGTTTTTGGTGCGTAATAAAACCAGTAAAGAAGAATTTGGAGAAAGAGCCTCGTGTGAATGGGAGACCTCGAGAGAACCAGATGCTCTGCATGATCGATACAAATGCACACATTCTGTTTGCTCATCCACCTGTAAAGCACAGACTCACTTTTATCTCCTGTCTCTGCTTGGATCTTCACCTCGCACACTTTTCTTACATTTCACCCTCTTTCTCCAAAGCTGTCAGAGTCGTTAGACGCTTCTCGTTACCTGAATGTATTGCTGTGCTTCTGGAAACCATCCGCCTCTGTTTCATGTTAGATTGCTTCTCTGGCTTGCAAAGGCAGATCTGTCTTCAATTATTCATCCATAACTACATTCATTTATTTTATTTTCTGCTCTCTCTTCGAGCTGAAAGCCTGAGAATTGACGAGCAGCTATTTTTAACACTCTTTCTTTTTTTCTTTCTTTCTTTTCTTTTCTTTTCTTTTTTTTTGTCTGTGCTGAATAAAAACATTTGAGGTATTTTTCACTTCCGGAAAGGATTCGGTGTAACGGTTACATCAAACGCTTTATTACTGTGTACATTTTTTTTTAAAGAAAATTAAATTAGTTGTGAAGATTTTTTAGTCGAGCAATGGACCAATAAGAGATCAGAGTGGATTTCTCTCACAGTTATTCCTTTGGTCCTAGCCAGCTAATCTCGTTCAGCTAGTTTACTTTCTGTTGAAATGTGTTTAATGACTAACATTAGCTTAAAGATTATAAGAGAAAGGTTCTTTAATACTATAAAGAAAAGTAACACAACAGGGTCTGATAATTACATGATGCAAGCTTGACATACTATACAAACTAATTATTTTCTTGTAACTTCACACACACACACTCTTTTTCTCTGCTCTACACAGAAACACTGCTCTGTCACGATTCTTTTTAAAGGTAAAGTGCAGGTTAATTTGTTTTATTTTTACTTCACAGCAGTGATTCCGTTAGTGTGTCGCTCAATCGAGTGACTGAGAAATTTCTTGTTTATTTTTCCGTTGTGTGCGCGCGTGTGTGTGTGAAGAGAGTGGAGGAGGGGTAAACTCTGTAAGGCAAGAAGGGGGAAAGGGAGCTTACTTTAGATTAACACACACACACACACACACACACACACACACAGACAGCGCTTGCGCACACAAACGGAAACACTTGTCTTTTGGGATTTATTTTTACTTTTTTTAAAGGTAAAGTGCAGGTTAATTTGTTTTATTTTTACTTTATATTTTGTGTTAATTATTTTATGCATTTATTTTCTTGGGCTGTGGAACGAATAATTTGAGTTTCCATTATGTCTAATGAACCAATTTGGTTTACGAGTGTTTTGGAATATGCTCGTATTCCAAGGTTCCACAGTACACTGTTGTTTAGAATTGTCCTGATGGTTAAACAATACATGTTAAATGAACAAGCAATATCTGCCATTTTTTTTTACCTCGCTCTATTCTTTTGATTATTTTCACTTTTGTCTCCATTAACAACGCTTTAAAATTTTTTTAGCAGTACTAGCTTCATCGCTTTTTACTGCTCTTATGCATTCTTCCAGACATCCTGGGCATGTATTGCCCGTGACAATGTATCCTGGACAAGTGATATAACTTGAACATGCACAATCACATGTTGGTGTCTTTCAAATATTCGTATTTCCAGGACTTACTGTAATTCAATTATTTATTTAAAAAACACCACAGTTTACTGTACATTTATCTTCACAATTTTTTTTTACAAAATTACCTGTGATCTTTAATCTATTTAAGTTAAACATCCCCTGTCAGTTACCAAGGAAACAATATCTATCAGAACAAGCGCAATATTTTACACACACACACACACACACACACACACACACACACACACACACACACACACACAAACCTGCTGTAATGAAAAAGGAATGTGGGACTGTGCAACAGTGAAAACACTTAAATAATCATGAACGAGCATTTCAGAAAAAAAAACGCATACTCAGTCTTCTCAAACCTTTAGGTGATGTTTTGGATGAAATCTTTTTTTTTTTCCACTCACTCTGATGACAGAGGACAGCTGTGTACGCCACATTGTTGCCGTATCGAAAGAGGCAGCGTCTCGCAGCATCTTGCCAAAGCAACGGCGGAAAGGTGCTACCTGGTTTTCACGGGTTCATCTCGACGAGACGCGAGTTGAAAATTAATGAATTTCACGCTGAACCGTGCAATCGTGTGCATGCAGCTGTTGAGAACGATGTGTCTGAGGCAAAACACTTCAGGAATGTTAATTAACAGAAAGAAAGTGCCTGTGTGGATTTTAAAAAAGTGGCCTATTTTTAAAACTTTCTGATCTCACACTTTAAACTTCAAGTCAATCTGAAAGTCATTATTGTAAGAAATGATGGGACATGTCGTGTAGCTTCTGTAATGAAGTTACGCTCATGCTGAGATCATCACAGCAAGTCGAAGAACACGATACCCTTACTGTCTTGAATGTTTGAGGTCGAGGAAGTACTGTTGCTTAGCAACTGCATGCTGAGTTTTGACTTGAATTGACATTCATTTCTGTCAATTCAGTCATTTCTATACGCACAATTTAAAGGCATAGAGACATCACAACTGTCATATTCTTTTGGCAGAGGGACAACTTATAGATGTATACTCTGATACTCCTACCTAAATAAGCATCCTACTTAGATTTAACCAATCAATGACATCATGGAGAATTGTATTTTCTCTGGTTTTAAAAGTGGCCTTGAAACCACAAAGAACTTTCCTTTGTCCTGAAAAGTGTACAACTTCATCTCCATGCTGAAACGTTTACCGTACCAACAACTATACAGGGATTGGGTCCATCCATTGTATGTCCCTGTGAAAGTGCTGTTACTAAGGCAGCCACAAATTCACTAATATTATCCTTAATCAATCAATCAGAATCCAGAGTCACTGCAGCAGTTTGTGTGTGTGTGTGTGTGTTGGCTTAAAGCAGCAGGTGCTGATATGGATGGAAAGTCCCGTGTCAGCCTAAACAGCATTTCTCTCCGAGTCCAAATGGAGTGACGAGGACACATTTGTCCCTCGGGAACAAGTGTGAGAGAGAGACAGAGAGACAGATAAAGAGAGAAACAGAGAGAATGTGGACTCTGGGGACATGAGGCAGCACAGATAAGGGGAGAGCGGCTAAGTATGATGGAGCAGAGCACTTTGCCAGGCTCGTTGCAGTGTGTGTAATTTATAGAGCTGATAATGCTTGAGCAAATGCACACACACCCTAAAGCACACGACTCATAAATTGCTCCCATTACACACACACACGCACACACGAACACAAACTTTTATCCTCACACACACACACACACACACACACACTGAGCACACATTCAGCCTCCATATAATGACATGCTCTTCTAAACTCATGAACTGCAATTAAAGGAATAGCTTGAACAATATAAACCCTTTCTTCTTCTGAATATAAGCAGTCACTTAGTGTTTGAGTTTTGTTTCTTAAATTTTGCCCTGGATGTGCAAGGCTAGTGTAGGAAACAAATTACAGCCACCAGTTTGGCATCACATTGATCAATCACCCAGCAATTTTCAACAGAGATGTAAATTGTTCTTGGCTGACTGAAGTGGAAGCGGATGTGATTGTTGTGGTTCATCCGCCTCAAAAAGTATTAATGTATTGTGGATTCTGAGATGCTTCTCTGCTCACCGTGGTTATAGTGAGGGGAATTTGTGGAATTGTGCAAATTAAAAAAAAAAATTAAGGAAGCTGGAGCAGAAGAATACAAGGGATGTGTAGGGTGTTGTAAAGCTGATGACTGGATACTTAAAAAGCAGTGAGCTATCTGAGGGAAGCACTGACTGGACCAATAAGCTGAACCAGTTCTTCAACCAGTCCAAAACTGGGTCTTCAACTTTAGGTGTTGATGCACCTGTTCTCCACCCTAAGCTTCCTAGCACCCCATTATAGACCCAGAAGATACACCACCTCTACTTCCCAGACAGGAATTAGTCTAAAGATACTTTATTATTATGATTTGATGATGAATAGTGAGGTACCTGCAGTACATGCTGGAAAAATCTTTTTGTTGGACAAGGTGGTAGGCAACACTGGAAAGAGAGTTGCTTTCTTGATCCCAGTGTCCACCTCAGAGTGCAAGTACAGCTACAGTTATCATTTTATGATGAGTGTGTGTGAAGGAACAAACTTCAAACAAATGTGGCCCTATCCTTGGGGAGGTATGGACTCTCCACAGGTACCTTAGACCCAGACTGGATTTAACACACATCCCTGAGGCAGTATACAGTATACATGGAGAGGTTTTTTTTTTCTTTTCCAGAAAGCCACATCCATCCATCAATGTATGTGACAGGATGTTTCAAGAAAAAAAAAAAATCTAAATGTTGACATGAAAGTCAAATATGTTCTTTAAAAGGCTTACATAATAAAGTGGAACCTTTAATGAAGGACTGTAATGAAGCCACATATTCTCACACATTATTGAGGTGATATCTCTTTAATATTGGGGTGTGAGGGGTCTTTTCCCTGCTTTCAGATTATCATTGTGGCTCTGTTGATAAATGTATTAAGTAATAATCATTAAATAGTCATCACCTAGATGCCACTTTTTTTGCTCCTGTGTGCTCTCTCTAAATCCGATATTCCCAGGTACAGTAGATACAAGTTAGTTAGAAAGTAAAGTACTTAAAGTACTGTGCAAAATTTTTAGGCCATGCATTTCTTAATACTGTTCTTCCAAAGGGGCATAAGAAATAGCTCTCCATGTACTCCACATGTTCTCTATGTAATATTTTTACATGTATACATGATCAGTTTCAGTTTTTTTATATTTATTTTTAATCCACACAGTGACCTATGAATCATTCAAGCATACAAAACACTCACAATCTAACCTAGTGAGAAACAAGTGCAGATAATGACAGATGATCAGGCTGGTGATTAGTATTCTGGTGATGCTGAATGCTGAGTGATTGGAACGGACGAGAGGGGAAATGAGGTTGCTGTTGAGCTTGTTACATAAACAGCCAGTTTTTAAATTGCATCCCCATATGCTGGGTTATATTTACTATAATGCTGGGTTAATTCTACCACATAAATTGGTCAAATGTTCTACCCAGATGTTGCTTCATATTAACTGGAATGTTGGGTTGATTCTACCTCACGAATAGGTTTTTATTATTTTTACGATTTACAGTGAATTTTACTGTAAAAAAAAAAAAAAAAAAAAAACTACTCATGTCTATTAAACAGTTAAATTACTTTGATATACTGATCTATTACAAAAAGTTTTGCAAACCATACATATATGCAATAAACAACATCCTATTAAATGTTCTTAGAAAAATATTTATTTTTTAAAAGCACAAGAGTAGATAATCAACAGCCACATTATTACGATACTATTACTCATCCGTATCTTCAGATATCTTTTCTGCAGAACAAAACTATCCAGCCCTGGTCTTATTTTAACATACAAACACTTTTCAGGTAGGCCTCGCTTTTTCATAGCAACATTACAAAAATTCCTATACAGGAGCACACTGCTTTGGATAGTTAATGTCAAAAATGTAAAATGCCTTGAAGCACACATCAACCACCCCAAGTAGTGTGCATTGCTCCAGAGCCTGTCCCACCAGAATGACGAATGCCTAAGAGCAGCACTGGTCATTTTTGTAGGGGTATGGCGATGACACTTCAGCCTGCCGGAGGTATTCCACC